>NC_135422.1:1812800-2147800 GCF_051991245.1 Festucalex cinctus
TGGTAAGAGTTAGGGGTGTTAAAAAAAAAAAAAAAAACTCGATTCGGCAATATATCGCGATACTACAGCACGCAATTCTCGAATCGATTCAATAGGCAGCCGAATCGATTTTTTAACATCCATTTTTTTTTTATAGAAAAATATTCAACAAAATGTCTAACTTTCACACCTTACGCATGGAAGAATGTTATATTAATGGAACATTAAGCCTTAATATTTTTATTTCAATGCTGTTCTAACATGAAAAATGTTACAACCTGTTTGGTAAATAAAGTAGCTCACAGTTATAAAACTAAAGTGTCAGATCTATAAATAATACATTTTTATACAAATCTTACAGTGTGCATGTCCAAGTTTACTGAATGGTATTTTCTAAATTTGAGTAAAAAAAAAAAAAATCGCAAAAATCGACTTGTAAAATAATATCGGGATTAATCGGTATCTAATCGAATCGTGACCTATGAATCGTGATACAGATCGAATCGTCAGGTACTAGGCACAATCCTAGTAAGAGTAGTACCCGATACGCAGCCCGACTCGTCCGTCCACCAAAAGTGCTCTCACTGGAATGCAAACATCCAAAAACGGGTCTAAAAAGAAAGTGGATGTTTTTTTAAAAATAAAAAATTGCTCCATCGCAACTGAAAAACAGTCATCTTGCCAAATCTCAGGATGTGCACCAACCGAACTAGACAACATCTAAAATGACGCATTCTCATGACTTTATGCCGTGAAATGTGGACCTTGGAAGCAAAATTCATCGGTGGAAGGAGCCTTGTTATTGCGCCTTTGCTTGCATTGTGAGACAGAAGGTTGTCAGGGGGAGGCCGTTGGGCGCCGCTGTGCTTGCTTGGCTGCTGCAAAAGTTTGGAGAAAAGTGAAGGGCAAGTTTGCCTTTTGCAGCTGCAGCGGAGGTTAGCGACCTTCTCTGTGTGACGTCGGGACATATCCGCCGGCACGGAGGACGAATCTGGGGACCTCACAAGCCTCAGCAGCAAACTAATTCACTGGAGGCTGTTAATGAGCTTAGAGTGAACAGAATCTTCTTCTTTGTGTAACTTTTACGTCGACAGAGGGAGAAATGTGGCATCCATTTTTGCTACTGACGGGGAATTCTTCTTCAATTTTTTACTTTCGATTTTGCAGCATTAAAGTGAGAAAATTATAATCCCTGACAGAACGCAGGTTACGGAGCCCCAAATCCGTGATCCTTTTGTCTTATTTTAATATTTCTCATGACTGTTATAGGCATTTGGTCACAGTTTTAAGAGCTTGAAGGGTTATTCAAGGTTGCAGCGCAGATTTCACAGTTGCCGACAACACCACTCTCTGAATGCATGGCTGTATCATTTATACTCCGCTGCTACCTGCTGGCCTTTTTTGTAATAATTAACATTCACTTCAGTTCACAGGCTGCATAAAAGCCTTCTGTATGCTCTAGCATAAAAACAAAACAAAAAAAACATTAAAAACATATAAATATGTCTTTGGGAGCATGGTAATATTTATAATAGAACGTATTTATACGTTTTTGGGAGCAAATGAGTTAAGGTAGAATTTTTACACTCATGGCCACAAATGAGACATAGCTCCATAAATTCCGATGATTTTAGAAATTCTTAATAAGGAGAATATTGGAAACGATCTCAGTGACACCGCGAACAACAAACCACAGAATCAGCATGTAGTTTTGTTCATGTCCATTTGTGCAATCATTCAAAAGTGGATGTTTGCTAAGTTTTTAAAACAGACCTTATTGAATTGTGCAAAAGTAGGTAGTTTGATGACGTGACAGTGTTTATATCTTAAAGTCTCACGGTTTTCCCTGCTTTCTTCCATTTTTTACTGTTTTCACTTGTCACCAACTTTTCTTCCTTGGCCTGCAAACTTCCAGGCTGCTTCGCTCTGTATGTGTCTCTATATGGGCTGTAAACACGTACACGCGCTCGCGCGCGCACGCTCGCGAGCGTTTAATGACAGCCACCTCTCGCCTTTGCTGTTGGAGGAAGTCATATTTCACATCGAGCGAGAGCGTCGGCTTCCGTCAGGAGTGTCTGAGTCACTGCTTTGCGCGTGTGCACGTGTTACATATGAATCAAATCATGTTTTATTTACCCATAATCCCGGCGAGTATTCTTTACAAATGTCCCGTGTTTAATCTTCAACATGGATGCCTTTACATGCTTGTTTTTGAAGCGGACAGACGGAAGAGCCGATTGGCCGTCTCTCGCCAGACATGAGGAGGCTTTCGGTCAAAGCACGTTCTCATTCGGCAGGTCATCTCGCTTTCCCGCGCACACGTGAAGCATCGCTTTGAGAGAAATCTCTGCTATCGAAATTGAGAAATATATAAGCGGCTGTCTGGGTCGACATTAGCGAGATCTCGTGCACTTCTGGAACAGAACTAGCAGGTCAACCAAAGCATGTATTGCTATTGGACTCTTAAAAAAAAAAAATTGGGTAAAACATCGCCTTCAATATAATTATCTAAAATCAAATTATTCCTATTAACTCTTAATTTCAAGTGGAATGTTTCTACTAAACGGAAAGGAAATAGGAATAAATTGAAATAAATATTAAATGAGCTCGGTGATTTAGTGATGTGAACTCAAAACATGGCAGAGAGAATATTACAAGGCCACTTTGTCAAAATTTGATTGATGACCTTCTTAATGAGCTTAGGGGGTCATGTGAAGGTCATGACCCCTCCCCAATGAAGATCAATAACCCTTAATGACTTCCACATGTCGTCTAATGAAGATTAATGACCTACTAATTAATAACATATTATTATTATTATTATTATTATTATTAAATTTAAGTATGAAATATAGTATTGAATTAAAATGTTTCTTCCCAATATACAGCAAGCCAATGACAAATCATAATTCAAACCGATTCCTATTTTCTCAATAAACCTCAATTATATTAATGCTCATATGACATGTAGTTCAAGGGTCCATTTTGAATTCATTTTTTTTTTTTTTCAATTTTCCAATCTAGTCTAAACAGCAAGCCAAGCAGTCTCATTTTTTTATTTTTTTTTTGGAAGATGACCATGAATGCCACTTGGAATTGTTCCACCTCTGCACTATTTGACTTAAATGCTTAACTCATAATGAATACACAAAAGGCTTTTCAATAAAGTGCATTAGAAATAGGACGGGATTTACTTGCCTCCATGCAGTCTTTGCTGGGTCAGTTCCTGCCAAAATGCAAAGCCTCCAATTGTATGTGATGAATATACATGCCAACATTACGGAGACACAGTTGAGTCGGTTTCTTGGCAACAGGCGAGGTCAGGTCATTGGCACGAGTGCCAGACGGCTGCAGGGACACAAAAAACAGGCGAGCATGTCTATGGGCACAAACAGTTGGCACATATTCCGCTTACTGGGGTCAGAGAGTGCAGAGTGTTGAGTGTTTTTTTATTTTTTATTTCCCTTCCTAACAATGATATAGCACTGGATTGCACTGTATACATTTCTGAAAACAGCAAGAGGAGAGCAGATGGAGAGTGTGTGAGGGCTTTGGACGATTGTCGCCGAGGGCAAGAAACCACGTTTGGTAACTGAACAGGTCTAAGAAGGTTATCGGGAAGCAGAACCGTATTGTTTTCTCGCAGCCAATCAGAAAAAAAAAAAAAAGTAATGCTCGCGAAACATAATCGATCTGATGGTAATTCATTGCTGTGCTATTTGTACTAGTCTGATATGGAACCTCATCCTAATGAGTTGTTCGCACCTTCAACGTGCACCACTACAGCTTGTCGTGTTGCTTACAGTTTAGCTGGGCAAAACAACCAATATTCACTTGTGATTGCAATTTGCAATAATGTACATCAGCACTTTGGGGGAGATTATGTCAAGCTGACAACTACTACTTCCTCATATGAATTTTGAGTTGTGTCGTATTTGATACATCCGGTCACAATGCTTTAAATTTGTACGTTTATAACTGTCAAAAAAATAGACATTAAATTAACAAATTATAAACAAAAAATGATCAACATTTCCCACTATTAATAAGTATAGGTCTCTCCTTTTCTCAATTGGGGCGATCTTGGGAGGTCGCTGGAAAAAGCCATCAGCTGGGTGATACTGCCCTCTAATGGATTATCCACTCAATGCATGTGTCAGATCATATAGTGTACGTTAGGGTTTTAATAAATATTATACTCATGAAATCGAGGACTCAAAATGTCTTGCATTTAATATGATACGTTTGGCGTATGGGGGTTAAACAGTGTGCATTGGGTTGAGGATTTGACCAGACCAAGATTCGAAGGCGAGGATTTGAACCCTGAACCTTCTGTCCAAGGTCACTTGGTGTTACTCACTGGCACTGCTGCAACCATTTTTCTTTTTCTGAGATTGTTTCATTCAATTTACTACAAGTTCAACCAGTGAAAATAAAAACTTTCAAAATGGCAAAATGGTCTTCAACCCAATCGTCCAAATTAATGAAACCGACGTTCAATGAAAGTGACCCAATCTGTGCAAAATCTACAGCTAACCAACGAGTTAGGGTTTGGTTGGGTGAGGAAAACAACCCAGCTTCTTCTTCTTCTTCTTCTTCTTCTTCTTCTTCATTAGATGATAAAGTTTGGGATACCCTGACTTAGTTCAAAAGATTGTACATTTATTATTTGGTGTAATTTTTATTAGGAGCAATCTGCTAAAGTTTCCATTACCAGCAAGCTCCTTTTCAACAGTAGGAATAAAAAAAAAAAAAATTGACTCTTGCAAGGACCACTGTTGTATTGTCATCATTGTGATTAAATCAGCGTGGTGGATGAGAGCAGCCCAATTGTCCCATAAGATCTTCTTTTGGTGGTGGCGACAACCTTGAATCATCTGTTATGCTAAAGCAGCGCCAAGGTGACTTGCAGCAACTGTTGTCGGATGGTCTTCATTTTTTTTTTGTTTTCTTCAGCAAAGCGTGAAAACGTGAAACGACCCACTGAGGTCCCTCGGCGCTACGTTAGAGGATCTTGAAATGCGCACAACCTCAGCCTGGAAATTGCATTCCACTTTGGAAGCCAAACAATGCTTATATAAGCTTTAAAAGATAAAGATGGCTAAAAGATGGAAGCTTTTAGAGCATGTTAAGATTATGAAGATCTTCAATATATTCTAGACTTCAAATGCGACAAAACCGCTAAGACAGCTTCAGGGTACAGATGGACAATCACCCTCAACGTACTGCAAAAGCAACTGAAAACTTTTGAAGACATATAATTGCAGTTTTGTTCAATGGCCCAAACCGTGGCCTGATCTCACCCCAATAAAGGACACTTTTCACTTACTGAAGAGAAAAGTGAGAAAACAAGACCCACAAATAAACAGAAACAGAAGGCGGCTGGAGTTGAAAACTTGGCAGAGAGCAAACCGAGAACTTAATGATCCCTTTCCATGGACTCCATTTACATCCAAATTTTAAACATGGAATTAAATATGGTTGCATTTAACTCTTTTACTGCCACGCAGATTGTGTCATGTTTCATTGTAATTCGCAGCTCTAGTTAGGGCCCGACCAGCTACTGGTGCGAGGTTAAATAAACCTGAGTTGAGTTGAGTAATTCCATACACCGGCAGCCCATTGAAAAGGGATACAATGCTGCCATCTGCTGGCCATAGTTAGTGGATGTTTTTGATTTCACAACTCATTGACTCGGCTGCGCTGCACTTGGACGTTGCACTGACCACTGATATATATAAAAAAAAAAAAAGCGAGGTAAATGACAAAGCCAGCTTCCAAAAGCTGGCGGGACTGAGAAAAAAAAAAAGTTAGATAATGGTGAGTTTCATGTTGCCAAAGTAATAACACCGTGTCGCTACAGAATGTTTCATGTCCGGTTGAAACCTAGCATAGTAGCGCTAAATCTATCAAATAAACGTGATACAATTGAAAATAAAGTAGCGTATTTTCCGCACTATAAGGCGCACCTTCAATGAATAACATATTGTAAAACTTTTTCTATATATAAGGCGCTACAGTAGAGGCTGGGGTTAAGTTGTACATCCATTAGATGGTGCTGCGCTAAAGGGAATGTCAACAAAACAGTCAGATAGGTCAGTCAAACTTTATTCATAGATTACAAAGCAGCTTTCTGACGACTCCATTCGCTCCCAAAATGAATAAACTGCTGTTTTATTATTTTCTCTGAGCTAAAGTATTAGTATTAGCTAGCGATCCAAGATGGCGGGATCTCCTGCGCATGCTGGATTATAAGGCGCATGGTCAGCTTTTGGAAAAATTGAAGGCTCTTAGGTGCGCCTCATAGTCATGAAAATACGGTATTAAACAAGAAAATATGCCTTATAAGAGTGCGAGTATGCCTTATGTATGAAAATATTTTAAAAATAGCCCCGTTCATTGATATTGAGCATAACAGTGCACCCAATTTGTATTTATTTAACTTTGGGGCTAACTGTATGTCTACTAAGAAGAAGACTGCCATTCATTAGTGTAGTAGTTCACTGAACTGTTAAAAAATTAAGGAAAATATATCCTAAAAAGTCACGGATGGCATCGTGTGGTACAATCGTCCAGGCAGTGTCAGCGTGAAAGTGAATGTCTGCCTTTCACCCCAAGTCGGCTAATTTGAGGCTCCAACTCCCCCGTGATCCCCGCGAAGTGTTGTCGGAAATGAATGGTTGGGTAGATTCAAGAAATCTTTGTTTTTAGTTGAGTCGGCTAATTTCATGGTTCATATACTTTTACCATTTGCATACTGATGCATTCCGCGATCACTATTTTTTTATACCAATAACAACTGAATTTTGTGCTATAATTTCATCGCATTTCACAGGATTGTCAATTTTACCTCATTTTGTGGACAGTGGCCAGTTTCACCGGCGTAATTTTGACTTGTTATTATTAACGATGAGTCGTTTTGTGGACAGATGAAGGAATATTTTCATATGTGATCATCTAAAATTGGTCGAGAAGCAGCGATGAATCAGAAAGTTTGGATCCCCGCAAAATTGCTCAATGTCACCTCGTCAATCTGTTTGCGGGTCAGCCTGCGTTTTTTTTTGTTTCAGAGCAATGTTACAAGCTCAACTTCAACCTTGTTGTAGTTTGTTTTTTTTTATTCCCATTTGTTTGCTTGTTTGTTTGTGTGTTCACTTTGTTCTGCAGCTGAGCTAACAAGGCGCCATTTTTTTTTTTTTTTTGCCCAGGTCAGTGGTATGGTCCAATTAAAGCGTGTGATCATCCAGAACACTTTAATGATGGTTGTGGTGTCGGAGTTGAGCAGCTTACACAGAGAGGGAGCGAGAGAGGTGGCATGCTGTGAGATGGTGTCTTGCAGCATGCCAGTGTTGTGCCCCAGTGGGTCCGCTGCAGACAGACGAAATTAGCCTTCCTTTTTTTTTTTTTTTTCTTCACCCCCCCTGTCAGGACAGGGAACAAGCCAGACGCCCACAGCAGCTATCTGCGGTAATGTTGATAACTGCTGCTTCCATGTGATGGCAAAAGGCTGTTTTGAGACTTTCTGTCAGCCTCTTGTTTTATCTACCAATTAGCTCCGTTTGCATTTAGTCTCGAGTCAGGCAGTTTTAAAGATATGAGATAGTTTGTGGTGTTGAGGGGTTTCTAATATTGCGGTTACTATATTTCGAGATGCAACCTATTGAAGTATTTTATTACACGATGGCACAGTCAGGGATACTGATGCAGTATTTAATTTTTTTGCTAGGATTAGACTACAAGACTTTATCCCTGTTTTTGGCCTTGATTTGCTATCGCTAATGATTTTCCAGATCTGGCACCGAAATGGAAAGTTTAGCCTGTTTGATTATTTATTTATTTATTTATTTATAGAATTGCATCTTCCAACTGCGCCTCGTCCACCTTTGGTTGGTTGTTTTCAACGGACAATCAAGCTGAACAAAAGGGGCGGCATGGCTCAGTGGTAGAGTGGTTATCTCCCAACCGTGAGGTTGTGGGTTATATAGACAAGGAATCGATCGGATTGGCTGTGGCGAGACATGTGGGTAACAGGACTATCATGGAATTGTCTGATTGGCTGTTGACCAGGTGAAGGGATTAAAGATTCTTCACATCACATAACATCACATAGCCTAAAACCAGTTGAAACTCGATGTTAGTTACATCAGTACATAAGAGACACTTGACCTCACGGTCATGAACCCAACTTAACAGGTCATGAACTCAAACTTAACCCTGGCGTGACCCCAGACGTGACGCTATTAAAAGTATACAACAGACAGCGCAAACAGGCACACCCTGGAATGTCAACACATTTTCCTGTTTTTGTGTTCTTTTTCTTTTCTTCAATAAAAAACAAAACAAAACATTTCCACAATTAAAACTTGCACCATTTCCTCCATGATTGTTGTTGTTGTTATAGCTCACGGTTATATCCAATAGTGTTGAGAGTTGTTCTGATCGACAACCTAATTTCACACGATTAGCACAATGATCTAAAAAGGTGGAATACAGTAATAAGATAATACACATCTTGCATTTTTGTCATCTTTTCTGACCGAGACACAGTCACAGTGCCATCGTGGGAGACCAAATTTGTATTTTTGTCAGAAGTCATGATAGTGACCCAGGGCAGGAATTCAAAACACCTGAATGAAAAAAAACACGATCTTAACATGCAAACAAAATATCAACCCAAGAGCACTTAAATGATCATAGTATGAGCATAGGTATCCAAAAAAAAAGAACCCAATAGTCAGTATATATAAAAACGGAAATTACAATGGAAATACTAGCCACGCTAGCTGTAACTGTGTGGATCTCGCCGTGTACTGCTTTGTCTTACCGTGCGCATTCGTGTGGTAACGCGCGTGTGTGTGCGTCTCCGAGTGCACGCATGTATAGATTCTGACCCCTGGCTCTCCTCGGTGGGCGGCGTCTGTTGCGGAGCTCTTTAATGGTTTCCCAGCTGGAGTCAAGCACTCGCAAGTTCAGCCAAGGTCACAGTCACTGCGTCCTTAGACCCGTCATTTGGCAAAGCTTGTCAGCCTGCACTGTGCCATGATTCTGTCCAGAGTGGGTTTGCCTATATGTGCCACTGAGCCAAAAAAAACAAAACAATTGCTGATTAAAGACATGAACACGTGACATAACATTTGCCGGGGTTGAAAAACTGTGAAATGGGTCAAAACAGCAGCTCTAGTTATTACATTCCTGCTAAATTGTTATGCCAGATGGAAGAGAGAATTTATTGTATACCATTTTTTTTTTTTTGCTTTTGTTTATTTTTTGTCCACAGTAACACAATTGTCCACAAACGATACCTGTCTTTGATTAGATTTTCTGCAACAACAGCCATGTTTCTCCCACCAAGATGATCCTAAACCACACACCGAACATTGCAAACGCATCAATTGACGTGTGGAAGTTCTACATAAGCAATTCTCACCAAACGTGTGAGCAAGTGGCGCTCGCGCACCAGTCGAACGCGCGTGTGTGTGTGTGTGGTCCTCCCTTGTGATCTGACATAGCCTGCAGGATGCTACGCGCACGGCATCAAACGGAATGCTCAAGATCATTCAGGTCCTTCTTCCAAACTTCAACCGGAGACACCAAGTAGGGTGTGAATCGCATACATGGAATACATGTACATGAGTTAGGATACAAATAAAATGGAACCACATTCTATTATGATAGATAGATAGATAGATAGATATTAACCAATAGCCATTTTAAATAGTATGCAGACGGATATTAGAGGCCCAGTTTGTGTCCTAATGAATGTCAACAAACCTCTAATATTCAAATGTGAGCATAAAAACATCTAAAAGAATGTGAAAATATAAATAAAATCATCCACATGAATAAACACCATCAGAATTGAGAAAAGACTCTTTCAAAATGTGTTATCAAGGTAAATCTCGTCATTGGCCTGCGTTGTCCTTTATCACCATTCACGATTAAGCACGTGGCACGATTTGAATGCGGAGCGCACGAGGCCCTCTAAAGATCAATGGGCAGGAACCGCCGGCTCTGTTATGGCCCAAAGCCTCCTTTATAATGAAGCGCAAGTGCGGCATCAGTGTGTAGCAGCATGTAAACAGGCCTCTTAGGTTGTGTATACGTGTTGGCTTATGTTCACCCATGCAGAAATAAGTATACATTGCATTTACATGACATAAAAATACTGCACGTGTGTGGAAAAAGGGCTGGAGGTAGATGGTGGTGGGCGGATCCATTTTTTATTTATTTTTTAACATAAATTGGGGACGTGCGTTCCCTTTTGTGCCACCAAATAACTTTAATAGGCCCACAAAAATGCAAATTTGTGGTATAAATTCATATAAACAATCAAGGGTTAAAATTGACAGTGATCTTCAATTGGATCGACGTGTCAATTTTGTTTTAAAATCCGTTTTGTTTCCGACTGAGAATCGTGTCCAAGGTCGATCGAGCCTTTTTTCCTTCCCCTCTTAAGAGTTTTTGAGAGCGTTATTCATGCTTTTGTCTCCATCAGACTTGATTTTTTTGGAACGCCCCCTCTGTTGGTGTCAGCCAGGCTTCCCTCGCTCATTTCCATTTGGTCCGGAAAATACTGCCGCTCCACTTTCAAGCGGAGCGCGCGGGCGAGCGCATCTCACCTGCGCTTGGCGTCTCTCCGCTGGCTCCAAATAAATTTTTTTTTAGAATTCATTTTGAAAATTTATCGTTTGCTTGTAAAGTGGTAAATGGGATGGCTCCATCGTACCTCTCTGACCTTTTACAAAGATATACTCCATCACGGTCCCTGAGGTCCTCGTCGCTCCAAGAAGAAGGTTGAATCCTTTGCTGTTGCAGCCTCGAAGATCTAGGTTAGCCTTGGCTGATTTTTAAATCCAGTTTTAAACCCGTTTCAGACCCAGAACGACAGCTGGCAGTATGTGGTTTGATTTATTCTTTTTTTTTTTTTTCCTTGTGCGTGCGTGTGCGCGTACGTGTGTGCGTGCGTGCAAATACGTGTAAATTTCTACTCATTAATTCACCTAAAACCTCATAAAAATCCCATTCCCCTTCACCTTAACCAGATACTTCCAAGTCTCGCCAGAGTCGTGAGGTTCAAACGGTCAGGAGACCAGAGAAAAGGTCAGAGAAGTAAAAAGCAAAGAAAGATAAATCAAAGTGAAATCCAGCACCAACCAAACACTTCCTGCCTTCCACACGGTTACAAAATCAAAGTCTTACGCCAACCCCAGAAGCCGACAAAATTCCAACAAATTAACGAGATCTGAAGAGACCAGAGGAAAAACTAAAGAGAGGAAGGAGGGAAGGATCGATGAGGCCGAGTGAGATCCACAGAAACCAGTACATCCAGTCCATCAAAGTGAAATCCAGCACCAACCAAACACCTCCTGCGTGGTTACAAAACCAAAGTCTTACGCCAACCCCAAAAACCTCGGAACTCCAACAAATTAAGGAGATCTCAAGTGACCAGAGGAAAAACTAAAGAGAGGAAGGAGGGAAGGATAGGTTCGAATTATTCTACCTCATTTATAATTTTACTCTATTCAATGTTTGTTTTCTGTGATTTTGGCGCATTTTTGTCAATTGTTAGGCGACCTCATTCGAATCTGTTCATAACCGTTATGGACAGAATTTCTGGGCATGGTCACGGCGCTGAGGGGCTCCAGTTTGCAGATAATGTGCTACTTTTTTGGCGCCAATTCCTCTCCAAATCTCACCGGAGTGGTTCGCAGCTGAGGGTGAATAAATGACATGAAAATCAGCACCTCCAAATCCGAAAAGTCGGGGTGGCTGGAGTGACCTCTCCGGGTCAAGGATGAGATCCTTGCACCAAGTGGAGGAATTTTGAGGTGTTGAGGGGAGGATGAACCAGGAGATCGATAGGCAGATTGGTGCATCTGGCGCGTCCGTCATACTGAGGATTTACCGGTCAATCTCACAGATACAAACGGCCCAGATCAGTTTCCTCCTTGGGTGTCCTTGGGTGAGATGAGAAGAACGGCATTCCGGGATGGGGCTCAGAGTGGAGCCGCTGGAGCGAGATGAGGCGGCTGGTCCACCTGGTTAACTCATTTGCTCCCAATAACGTGTAAATACGTTTTTTTTTAATGTTCTAAGTGTCCCAAAGACGTATTTATACGTTTTGTTTTTTTATGCTAGAGCATACAGAAGGCTTTGATGCAGCCTCTCAACTGCAAAGAACGGTTGCAGAAATGGTAGTTATTACACAAACTGCCACCAGGTGGCAGCAGAGCAAAGGAGATCAACCAGGGCCATGTAGAAAAAAAAGCTCAATTACTTACAATTTTAAATAGATTTGTGAAAACTGATGAAGCTCTGTTCTAATGCTAATTGCTGCAAAACGGAAACAGATAGAAACATACTTTAATCTTTCTTTTGATAGGTTCCATGCTTTTATAGCCATAGAACACAATATTCTGTGGGCCTTGCAAAATCAGTCAAAATCCAGTAAAACAGCCGGGAGCGAACGGGATTGCGAAATGTGAAAATGGCGGCGAGTGAATGAGTTAAGATGCTTCCTGGTCGCCTCCTTGGTGAGGTTTTCTGTATTCAGTTCATAAGATAATATCCTACACTGGTCAGCCACATCACCCTTAAACAACTCCATGTCTGTAGTTGTATTAGTTCAAGTTCTCTCTAAATTGTGTTTAGCCAATAAATGTGCATTTTGGTCGTATATGACAGATCCACACTTTTATCAGAATACAGGCAAAAAAAATACACACTTCAGCAGGGCTAATTATCGTCTGTGGTGACATTATATCCACGTTCCCTTAAGCAACCTCCAGATCTCATACACGTATGTGATCCCATGGTAACACGTAGCAACCGTCAGGGTGTTATTCCCTTTCCGTCAGCACTCTTTTTTTTTTTTTTTTTTTTTTTTCTTTCCCGCCCGCGGGCCTTCAAACATTTTCGCGTTCGTCTTTCGGCTTTCCGTCGGAGCACGTTTATGCACGGGGAGCGTTTTCTGTTGCCGGCAAGCATGAGCGGAATCCGCGCTGATCAAACCACTGTTGGCATGTTTGTACTTTTTTTTTTATTTTTTATTTTTTTTTTTATGTGGCATGAGAGCCACTGCCGAAGCACATGTAGCAAACCGCTCTGTCCCTATAATCCTCCGTGGATATCATGTTAGCATGCATGTGCGTACGTTTATCTAAATGTGCGCGTCTCCGCACCGTCATGCTTGATGCGAGAAAAGTCAACAGCATCTTTCAAGGCTGTTTGACACCACTCGGTCTCTTTCTCCAATTTACGACGGACTCTTGCTGCACATCCAAGTAAGGACTGGTTGAAGTAAATGTCAAGCTAGATATTGCTTTTCACTTTGACCTTAGTCAAACCTGCGGACGGATACAACACATGGACAAAAGTCTTAGGACCCCTGGCCATAACCTGTTTGCCTCTCTTTGTAAGGCCCTTTAAGTTTAACAGCAGGCCGAGAATTACCTCTCCGATGAAGTTGACGGCAAGAAAGAGATACATGCGCATCCTCTTCTTTTCTCTTTCCTATCCTATTAATGCATTCTGTTCATAAGTATGTCTTCTTTCTGCTGTAGATTTGCTTTTTCACTTGCTGTCTATCTGTTGGGTTCTCTTTCGACTGCCATAGAATTATTATTTCTTTATCACATATAGTCTATATATAAATTAGTATATATCATATAAATAATGTCCCATGATGACTCTTGAGTCACCATCGAAATCATTAAACGTGATAGGATGCCGCCTCCACATTGTACATCACCTCAGCCAGATCATGTGACTCCATTGGCAGCGATATTGAAATAAATGCAAAAGCCAACTACTGTTAATGTGCGGAAAAGTTATGTTTTGTTATGCTTCTCAATTATTTTATGTCATGCCCCCCCCCCTCTAGTAAGAAGCCAACGTAACATCATCATTATCGTTTTTTTGTGTGTTTTTTTGGCGTTTGTGCGTGCATGTGAGTTTGCTCTCTTTAATTCACCTGAAACCTGTTAAAAATCCCGTCCCCTTCACCTTAACTGGATATTTCAGAGTCCCGCCATAGTCACGCAGTTGTCGGGAGACCAGAGGAAAGATCAAAGGAGAGAAAGATGAAGCAAAGTGAAATCCAGCACCAACCAGACACCACCTACCATCCACCAAGTTACAGAACCGGAATCTTTCACCGACACCAGAAACACCTAAATTCCAGTTGGGTTTTTCAAAATCCACAAGACCCTAATCATGTTTTTGCACATGAAAAATCTAAATATTGCCAATAGTGAGGTTTTGAAGGGTTATTCAAACAAAGTCACTGCAGTTTCTTCACTCTTCAAGAGTGTAAAAAATAAATAAATAAATATGAGACGACATTCTGCAAATAGAAAAATGCATGTTTTAAGTCACCCCAAAAAACTTGACCTGTAGCCTTCTTCCAATTAACAGTATTTGCATTGTGCTACAAAAAACAAACAAACAAAAAAACATACTTGTCACAATTGATAAAGCAGCTCTTTTGATTTAAAAATAGTGTTTTTTGAGTATTTTAGAGTATAATTCAAAATAGTTTTTACAATTGTCTGTTCACATTGTACAATTTTGGGAACTGGAAGCAGTTACTAACCCTACGATTGAAATATGAAAATTGCAACTCATATTTTTTTTAAGAGATTGTTGTACAGTAATTTGATGTAAACAGACCTTGTTTTACATAAAAGGGGTCAGTGTAAATACTTTTTTTTTTTTTTTTTAAACATTACATTAGGATACTTGGTGACACCACAAGGTGGCAAGTCGAGTAACATAAAACATCGAAGAGGGGAAACTGCCTTTTTATCCCGATGCGAGATGGAAGAAAGGAGGAGCTTCCTTCCGCTTTGGCCAAGCAGACAGGCAGGCATGGAAGAAGGGATTTGCACTGAGCACTGGTCCAGATCCTGTGCCTGTTAGACTGACACAGCAACAACCCTGCCGCTGGCCTAATCCCCAAAATCATCCCTCTGCCGCGGGAGCCGAGACGAGCGCCGAGCGGATCCAGGGGAGGATTGCGCAAGCAGAGCGCAAGGGCGCATGCAAAGTGACGACTAAAAAGAGGAGGAATTGAGAAAGCAAATAAATATAAAAGATAATAGATGAATTAATCACAGAAAAATGTCGCATTAATCACGTACTAACGCATATTAATCGCACTATTTTTTTGGACCGCACTTGAGACTTGAAGTATCCGCGGATGGTTACGTTGAAGGCCACGCAGGTCAGTGATGAGGTCAACGCACGGCATTTCCTACGCCTGTTGTTCCAAAATGAGCGGGGTGACTCCAGTTGGTGGTAAATTTTGCTTTAAAAAAAACAAAACAAAAAACACCCCGACGGGACTTTAGATAAAACAAAAGTAATTTGCGCTTAATTAATTAATAATTTGCTGAATTTCATACAATTGATATGATGCTGTTACATTTTGAGCAATACACGCATGCATGCAATTGCGTACATGCATTTAACTCATTTGCTCCCAATAACGTGTAAATACGTTTTTTTTTTATGTTATGTGTCCCAAAGACGTATTTATACGTTTTTTTGTTTGTTTGTTTGTTTTTTTATGCTAGAGCATACCGAAGGCTTTGATGCAGCCTCTCAACTGCAAAGAACGATTGCAGAAATGGTAGTTATTACACAAACGGCCAGCAGGTGGCAGCAGAGCAAAGGAGATCAACCAGGGCCATCTAGAAAAAAAGCTCAATTACTTTGAATTTTAAATAGATTTGTGAAAACTGATGAAACTTAGCTCTCTTCTAATGCTAATTGCTGCAAAACGGAAACAGATAGAAACATACTTTTTTTTTCCTGATGAAAGAATAGACTTTAATCTTTCTTTTGAGAGGTTCCATGCTTTTATAGCAATAGAACACAATATTCTGTGGGCCTTGCAAAATCAGTCAAAATCCAGTAAAACAGCCGGCAGCGAACGGGATTGCGAAATGTGAAAATGGCGGCGAGTGAATGAGTTAATCAATGTTTGCAAATGACATTCAGATAATAAAATACATTAATGTCCAAATATTACGGTGTTTTGTATTTATTTTTTATATTACGCGAATACACAAGTAATTTAGCTGATTAATCATGATTAATCAAAATTGAAAAGTGTGATTAATCAGATTAAAAATTGTAATCGTTTGACAGCACTAATATTGATATATCAAAAAAACAAAAAACAAAGATAAGCAAGTGCAAAACAGCAAAAGGGTTCAATTGTCTGCCAATGATGGCATTCGAGTGAAGAGACAGACAAAGGATGAGAGAGGAAAAAGAGAGGGGGAGACATAGCAGTAAAAGAATGAAACAAAGAGAGGGAGGGGGGCTTAGAGAGGGAGGGGGGGGGGGGGGCTTTTAGCTGGTGTTTCAGCTCTGTCCAACAGTGGGTCTTTGGCGCTAATGAGTGCGGCTGTTCTCGGGAGTGCGCGCGTGTGACAGCGAGTGCGTTTGCCGGGCTGTAAGGGAGGTTTGGGGGGGGGGGACGTGCCTGTGAAATGCTGGGTGGTGTTTGCCCACCGCTGCCAAACCTGCCGCGATGCGTCCTCTTTTATCCCTCCAGTTCTCCCCTCCCTCATTAGTATGATTGAATACCCTCCTCCCTCTTTCAACCGCTATTTGCCAGGCTCCACTGACTGACCATACATTTCCGATCACACTGCAGCATGGACGCACTGCCAAGTTCCCATCATTTTTCTCCCCACCTAAAATAAAAACACCCCCCCCCCCCCCAAAAAAAATAAAAAATAAAATCCTTGCGTCTGGCTTCTTTTCACTCTCACTTGGCCTTGTTCCCGACAGCCAAGGAGCTGCAGGTTGTGGCCTAAAAGTCCTTTCACTGCGAAGACGAGAAAGAACCCGGCCGGGTATTGTTTTTTTCCTCACCAGGCCTCTTTAGCTCAAGCGGCTCGCTTCAAACACGTCCCCTCTCAGAGGCTCTTCTGGAATCAAGCTCGCCATTGATTGTTAAAGGGCAATCAATATAGCAGCCTTCCTTGCGCGGATGCAAGTTATAGAGGCTGCATGGTCAGGGAGGGTCTTAAAATATGTTATCGGGCTTGAGCTACGCAGCATTAATATACATTGATACAATCAAATCAATCCCTGATTCCACAACTTTATGGTCCTCGTGCTGATTTGGTGTAATCTGTGCACACGATGCATCGCAGAATACAAAAAAAAAAAGAGGAGCTGACGACGGAGCTGTTTAGAGGGAGAATAAATGCAGGCTGATGCTAACACACCAAGCACACAGTTCAACGTTTTGAGGAACCGGACCGAGGCCATTTTATGGAGTTCCCCCACCGTTAAACTCCGATTAACTTCACAAAAAAAAAAAAAAAACACGTCAGATGCGAGACCTTCAAGATGTGATCTCAAACTGCTCTTGAGAATCGTTACCTTAAATGACTCTCTTCTTTTTTTATCCTGTGACGCAGCGTGCGTGGCACGAGAACATTAGCGATAGCATCAGCAGCTAATAGGCTACACGATGTAAAAATAATCTGCGACCACCAATCTTGAAAATCATTTGGGTGATGTATGTAACATGGCGTCTGTAGCGCCTGCGTAGATGGAAGATAGCAGCATGTCTTCTTCTTCTTTTCACCGGCACGGGTGAGGATAATGTGCTGGAGTCTTGCTTTTAAAATGCACTCAGCTTTTTGTTGTTGTTGTCGTGTTGCAGCCTGCTCGATTCACCAGCTAATTATTGAAGTTATTTCCTCCATTTTTGTGTGCTACTTTATCTGCTTTTTATTTGCCAGTTTGTTTGTTACATGGTTTGTTTTGATGGAGTAGTTTTGTACAATTGGAGCGCTTTTTTTTTTTTTTACTGCAAACACAAACCAAATGTGGGGACACGCAGATGTTTATAAACTCACCAATCAATGCACATCACAAAACGCTAAGCCTGCCAACAAAAAGTGCACACGTACCTGAGACGACGATTCTCTCCTATCTTTCCACCTCCTCAGCTAAACTTAGCTCCAAACTACAGTTTGAAACTCAGTCGAGATATGTCATTTGCAACTTACTCTAATAGATATGTAGGATTCAACTTGCCTATTTGCGGTTTTGTACATTTTGCAAATGCCCCAAGATGGTGCAAAAAAAAGGGCAAAAACAGCGAATATGTGAGCTTTTCAGTGGATAACAGAGAGGGGGGGATCTTTTTTCAATTTTTCAGTTCTATTCCCTGCCAATAATATGTCATGTTTCCTGAGAAGTTTAAACCTTAGTCAGACACAAGTTGGGCCGACTGTACTGTTTGTAAATTAAATAATATCATATCTTAATCCTGGTAGAGACATAAACTATAATTATTTCATTTGTTTTCGAGGTGAATGTTTTTCCAGAAATATTGCAATAAATTATTCACATATTGGCTCATTTATAAGCACAGTTTGGCATTTAAAACATGTAATCGTAAGAGAACCATTTAGCCCTTGTACACATTGAAATATTTTGAATTTCAAAATTTCAACTTGAGCCAACTTTTGGGATACATTACAGAACTTTTTTAGAATATATATTTTTTAAATCTATTCCATTAGTGTCTGTGTGCCGTATATCTCAAAGAGATATATTTCTATAATAGCGCGTGGTTCAGTTTGAATGCAATATTTTGTACTGTACGATACTTGATCAATTTTTCCTTTCATAGCGGACTGAATGTAAATCCATTTGTGTGCAAACTTGATTAAAAACGGGAAAAAAAACACAATTTTTTTTTTGATTAAGTTAGTGTCAGTCATAAATGTAAGAAAAACTTCTCGTCAGAAATTTGTAATACAACTACGATAACCTTACTAGCTTTTTTTGGATTTTTTTTTTTTTTTTTACAGTCAAATCATACTTGGATGAAGCAACCTGTGAAACATTTTCATAAATGCATGCAACAAACCGAATGAGGACAAAAAAAAAAAAAAAAGATGTGGTAGAATTTAGTATGACTTTGCGCACGCACACACACACACACACGCACACACACACCGAGTCACACACAGAGTTGCTTCGCCTCCACCCTCAGACGAGGGCCCTCTTTAAAAATTCATTCAGTCAATAATGACCTTTCACCCCGCCAGCCTCTCCTAGGAACTCGCATAGCTGCCTCCTCCCACACACCCTCTGTATCTCTCTCCATCTCAGATAAGTCGCTCACTAACTCATGTCTGCACACTTCTCTTCGTACTTTCGGCCAAAAAATCCCTGAAAATGCACAAAATGACTTTGACTTTTCTTGGCAATGGAACATCCTCATTATTTGGGTGAGCAATTCACTCGCAAATCCTTGCAAAAAAAAAAAAAAATCCACTCACTGGCTAGCTTATCAGGTACAACTTGCTATTTGCTCATTTTTCCTTCCGAAACAATTATTATTATTTTTTGTATCATTGATTCAATAGGGCGCCGGTACGAGTCGTACTTGAAGCTATTTTGGGTCCCCGCAAATTTTGGTGAAGACGACACGCATGAGTGGGCATTAAGCCACCACTTTGCATAGGAGATTATTTCAAACGGGAAAATGTTCAGATTGTTGGGACTGACATGTCTGGAGCTCAGGAGGCACAAGTTCATTCAAAAAAAAATGAAAGAAAGAAAGAAAGAAAGAGAGAAAGAGAGAAAGAGAGAGAGCCAAGAACATTAATTCATTATGCAATTAAAAAAAAAAAGTAATTTGTTGATTTTAGTGGGAAAATATATTTAAAGAATTTGTATTGAATTCAGTTTAGGGAATTGTTGACTGGTCAGCACATCTACATCAGAATTCAGAGGTTGCGGGATCAAATCCCAGCTCTGTTCTCCCGCTAATAATTTCATATTAAACTGTGAGGTCTGTGTGCATTTAGTAAACAAAAAAAAAAAAAAAAAAAAAAGCTAACTTAATTATTCTCATTTATGACCACACACAATGAAAAACGAAAAGTAAGTCAACACAGTAAGTTAAAATTTTCAGGTTGCACTAAATGAATGATTTACATGAGCCAAAGCACAAGCAGCAGGTGGATTAACTCAGTTATTTAAAATATCATCCAATGTTCTATTAGTTTTTTCAGTTTAGTTTTTTACATGAGAAATTCTTATATTTTCAGTAAAATGCTGGTTGTGATTCATAAACTAACGAGTGATGAATTACCGTAATTTCCAAACTATAAACCACAACTTTTTTCACACGCTTTCAACCCTGCGGCTTATACAATGATGCGGCTAATTAGGGTTGGGAGAAAAAAATCGATATTGCAATATATTGTTGCGCTCTCTGTTGCAATAAATTATCGATACACTGACGGTAGATATCGATATATTGTATCCAGTTGTACAGTGTTATGTTAGAAATGTTTATGCAATTTATTTTGTCTCACTTTACAATGTTTACAGTTAAAAGGCTCAGAGGCAGTCAGGCACTATGCAGAACTTTGTACATTTTTACAAAGTTTTGGCATTGAATAAATGCAGAATTAGACATTTTCCTTTTTATGGGCCTTTTCAGTCACATATTGTGATATGTTGCTAATTATTTAGATATCATGTATTGTGATATTATCGATATCGTGAGCCATATATCGTCACAGTATCGAATCGTGGTTTACCCGTATCGTCCCACCCCAATATATGCATTTTTTTCTGACGGCCGCCAGGGGGCGCTCGAGCAGAAAAGGTTAAGAGCAAGACAGGTGGAATATATATGTCGAGGAAGACGAAGAAGTTTTTTGTAACTTTGCGTTTTGTGCATGAATAAAATGAGCATGATGAGACCCTCATCCTGGAAAATACAAGAAGTGTCAGTCTGAGTGACTTTTATCGGTATGTTATTTTTAAACAGCCCTGTTAGTTACTACCGTATTACCGTACCGTACCGTACTACCGTGTTGCTGCTGTGTTACTGCCGCTTCACGGGCAACTGTTTGGAAAGAAAAGCTAAGGTATATTATTAAACTTTTAAAAACTCTTTCTGTGTACCGTCTTTCTTTGTAAATATCTCATGTTTCAATGTAGGCACATGCGGCTTATGTATGTACAAAATGCTTTTTTCCTTTAGAAATGTATTGGGTGTCGTTTATAATCAGATGCGCTCTATAGTCCGGAAATGACGGTAATTCTCTTGCTGGGTGCTCGGGTGAAATTGTTATTATTATTATTTGCTAAACCAAGGAAAGATACTAAGCAAAATAGTATCAAATACTGTATATTGGTACTCTTTACAATTGAAAGAATAAAAAACTATATGGAACCAAACTCTCCTTTGTGGAACAAAGCACACTATTTATGTTTAAATATTTGTTTTTCTCAACATATGAGAAGAATAATGTTTTATAAATAGAAAATCCTTTTCTAACGACATCTATACACGTAATTTCAGTTCCTTCTTCATTTATGTCGACGCAGAGCTTTAAAAATCCACATCCATATGAAGGCTCGGGAATTTTGAACTTGAAAGACGTTATTCACCTTTGCCTCCACCTGCGTCTGTTCCCATTACCGCCCACTCGCGTTCACATCTCCAAAGAGGAGGCCCCCCCCGGTGGAACCCTGCTCCCGAGACGCACAACAGGACGCCGTTCTCCTCGACATCCGTGCCTGCCTCCATTCATCCATCATGAGTCGGCTGCTAAATGAAGCACAGCGCCTCCCCTTTGACCCCTTTCAATGAGCCATTAGGTCTTCCAGGGGTGCAACACTCGTGCGGTCCGGAGGGGAGCGATTTGAAGTAACCCACTCGCATCAGTAATGTCCCGGAGCGTTCAGGGTGCATTAAGCCCGTGGACATCCCCTCCATCTCTACTGCTCTCTCTTCCCCTTTTGCCTTGAGGCATCATCTTCCTCTGCATTCATTTATTGGCTTCCTTTCACAACCGTGACGCTTAGGTGAGAACAGGAGAGAGAGCGCAAACAGATGAATTAAAAAGCTGTTGTCACGATCTAACCCGTTTATTTGCTTTTGCGGCAGCCGGGAGAAAACGTCCTGCGAGGATGTTAATCGCCGCCTTAAATCAATTTAACGTAACTCCAAATGCAAATGCATCAAATAAATGAAAAAGCGAAAGATATAATGGTTACGTCGGGGTTACTTTAAATCAATTCCAATTCAATTTAGGAATTCTCATCTTAAATTGGAAGGAAGCATTGGCAAGACAACAACACAGTGATTGTATTCAAGAAGGTGTTGGTGTATTATTTGGGCTTAAACAGTCAGTTTGTGAGGTGCAGTGTACTGCTTACAAAAACATAAAATAAATCATTTTTTTGTCAGGTAATCAATATATTCTGTACATGTGAAACAGCTGAAAATAGCACCACGGGACCTTGAATTGTCCCCTCGGGTATTCTTCCATTGCCCATAAACCATCACTGCGTTGTTGCTTTCCACTCACTCGACCACCTGTCCGTCCTATCAACATATTCTCCTCCTGCCGTCCGTCCGCTTGTCTTGCTTCATCCGTCAACGCGGTTATTCTTCAAGCCGTGCCCCAAGTCCTTTCTATTTTCCCCGGGTCGATTCACCTCCTCCATCCCGTCTACGCTTCCTCTATCCATTCCTCATCCCGCTCACTCGTCCATTGCTCTTGTTGAGCTCTCGGCCTCATTTGGGATTTGACATGTCAGAGACGAAGCTAGGCCAAAGCAGGAGGGACTCGATTTGAATACACTGTGACAGTCTTTAGTCCCAGATAACGACAATGAGGTTTTCTCTAGTTTTGTACAGTATAATGAATTTGTTGGGGTGTAGAAGAAGTTTTTCCATTGGGGTATTTTTCTTTGCAATTGCTTTGCTTTTGTGTATTTCATAGCCTACTTCTATCTCATGCACCGATTCGCTAGCTAACAGACAATCAGTGATCATTTGTCACCTATGTCCGACACTATTTTGCGTACTGTGATCAATGACTGGTTCATTTAAAACATATCTAAAAAGCAGACAAGAAAAGCAGACCATTATCACCACACCGTTGTTGTTGTTATTATTATTATATTACTGCGTTCGTCTCAGTGATCTATATATATTACTGGATAGCCGATAGCCCATCCACGTCCGTGCAAGCCGTCGAAGCGGCAAGGCAGCCATCTTACTCCTCCCATCTCGTGAGCAGACGACTATTCAATCTACTTTGAAGACCCCCTTTTCTTTTATCGCTCAATTGCTAGACCCCTGTTGTTTCTACTAAGTACTGTCTAAAATGTCCTCTATTCTTGATACTGTAAATGTAGAAACGTTTCTTGGGAGGAGTAATATGGCGGCCTCGTGGCTTCAAAAGATTCTATTCAGATCAGTGGTTCGTCGTCTTCCCTGATTCTTCTTCTACGCCTTCCGTTAACTCACTGTGGCAGCGCTACAGCGCCACTCCAGACTTGGCATATACATTACAGCCGTTAAACGTCCTGCGCGTCTTCTTTTGGACACTCGTGTGTCTGGGAATGTTTCTGTCTGCACAAGATTTGTTTGAGGAACGGCTTTGCTTCCATGTGACCAGGGTCTAAAACTGCTTGCCTTCCCTCACTAGCAGCACCTGAGACTCATCATCCCATCGATTAAGTAGACTTAGGGCGCATTGGTGCCACTGCTCCCCCAGGTGGCGGGAGGTTTAAATACACACTATTAACAAAATAAACACAACACAAACGGCTCTTACGTCTTTCATTTGTTAAGTTGGTGCACATGTGTAGGTACCACGTTGAAATGGTCCTACTGCCTTAAGCCACATTCTTTATTCTTTGTATGCTTCTTTGAGACAACTTCTCCATAAAATTTCGCTAGAATTCATGTCATTATGACAGTTATCTGGAAAGCTCATTGACAAGTTCATTCAATTCAAATACCACACTATTTATTGAGGAAACATGATTAAACGTCAGGTTCTTATAAAAAGTTAAATACGATTGTGCCTCTAAAGAACAATCAGACCCACCCAAATACAATTATCTGACGAGCACGCAATCAGGCAGCTTTCTGTAAATCTCCTGGTCCACAGCACAATACGAGGACCCAACACAGTGTCTGTGTCTCCAGCATGTAATTGAATCCTCTATTGTAATTTGCTGGGTTTTAATCAAGGCACATAATTGCTGCTTATAACTCTGCATTAGCACTCATAGTCTAAATTATGATTGCACAGGAAAATGATGATTATTTGCCTTGATCTTACCTCTCGCTGCTGGGTTCATCAGCGCTACTTATAGATACGCAAGTGATGGCATGACAACATCTCTCACATCGGGGCCATTTTCCACCTTGTTCCACAGGTTTCTACATTGTGAACAAACGCACCTCGGCGGCGCCGCACAGAGGGAAGACCGCGGCGGATGAATGTGGCAATCAGCGCTTGGTTGACGACGAAAGAGTCGCAGAGGCTGATTGCGCGGTGGGGAGCTGCGAAGCAGAGCTCTTCAGACTCTCTCCATGCTTGGAATAACAAGCTCCATCGCCCACAGTGTGAAACAACAGACTGCTAATTGGAATCAGCACGGCTCTCCCTTAGCTTAGTCTAACATCTTCTGGCTGCCTGCATTGTGCTATTATAGGTAAGGTGAGAGGGGGGTGCGCAGCCGTTTTTGGGTGTATGACGCAGATTTCCGCAGTGGCACATTTATTAATGAGCCATGACGATGGATCCCTCATTGAAACAATAAGGAGAGCTCAGAGAAACTAGTTCATTGTTAAGTGTCGCCAACCACGTCCATGCATCATCTCTGCCTTGATTCTCTTCTCATAAAATCTGTGTTGGATTCCCCAACAGCACCGATATTCCGTCCATCCATTTTCTGTACCGCTGGAGAGTTGGAGGTAACTTTGTGCAAGAAGCAGATAACACCAACTAATTGTAGCAAAACTTCACTGTAATTCCTCAAAGGCAGACACAGATTTTTCTAGCTTTAAGACTTTTGTAGCAAATAATGTAGCAAAAGACCTAAAAGCCAAAAGACAATAACAAAAGGAGGCAAAAGCTAAAGGACAGAAATAGGCTTGAATTCAAAGAGTAAATAATAGTAAGATAAAGTAAATAAATGATGTTTGTTTGGCCAACCAACAAAGTGTTTCTGATCTAACAATGTCTCAAATGTAATGCATGGGTTTATACATTTACAAATGACAGTTCCGTAACCTCCTGACTACCAGCAATTCAAATTTGTACTCTGTAGTGGACCTTTTTAAACCTGAATATCTCCCACCCAGTGCATACGATTGAATTAATTATTTTTTCTTTTTCTTTTTTTTTGCTCTGTAGAGGACATTCAGAGCTTTCCAACGATACCAAATGTGTAGGAGTGGGGCTTCCCTCAGTGCAAGCACTTTTTAGGGAAGAGGAAAAGTGGACAACACTTTTTATTGAACAAATTTAGGCTTTAAATGTTGTTAGCATGTGTTCCATAAGATTCTTAAGAACACATTAAAGTAGTGTTTGAATTATTTTAACTGCATTTGAGCCTAGCATTTACGTTTTTAAAAATGTCCTCTGTAGTGGACACATTATAGCTTAAAAAATAAAAACTTTTTTTTTCAAAAATTTCTTTTGCAGTATTCCAGTTACTTCACAAAGAGTGGGGAATATAAAAATAAATGTGATTTGACATGATTTTTAATAAATAAAAATAAAAATAATAAATACATAATAGATAAATAAATAAACAAATAAATAAATAAATAGATAAATAAAAAATGTAAACTTAAACACTCGTAACTGTTGTTCCTTCAAAAATGTGCCTTTCTGTATTTACAGCTGAGAATTAGCACTGCTGTCAGTGAATCTCATTTCTTGTGCGAAAAGTGGATCTTCACAACACACAGCTTCCCTCTGGCATTGTTTCGTGTGTCAGGCTCCCGTGACACATTCTTTCTCTTCCATGAGCTGCAATGGCTTGAAAGCAGCAGTTTTGTAAATATGTGTTGCTCGGCCTGCACTATTTTGCATGTAAAACAGCAATTTGGAGAACACGCTGTCCGCGCGCTGCAATGATGAAAACTGAGCTGCCTTGTCCTCATAGCGCAGTCAACATGCACAGTTATGTGCGTTTACGTAATGGTTCGAAATAAATAAATAAATAAATAAATAAATACTTGGCAGTTGGCACATTATCACTCATATATGCTAAAAAACGACATATGCTAAAAAATGGCATTTGATTCAGTTCAAATCAAATAAACAAAACAAAAAATGTTTGGAGATGGTCAAAGTAAGAAGGGAGGGTATCAAAAACAGGTGCCATTAAAGGTTATTTTAGTTAACTAAAACTAAAATTCAAAAAACAATATTGTTACCGAAATAAAATAAAAGCGAAAATGCTTTAAAAAAAACAAAAGCAAAAAAAACAAAAACAAAAACAAACTGAAACTACATTTTATTTTTACAAAACTAACTAAAAATAACTAATTACAGCAAACATGTTCTTCGTTTTAGTCTCTGGTAATTAATTTAATGCATGAGCCACTGGGGATGATTTTAAATGTGATTTTTAGTTGATTTATTTGGATATCAACCGGAATAATGACGTTTGAAAGTATGTCACATAAGAATGACATCATCTAGCAGCAGACAATAGAAAAGCACCAAAAGATGGCGTTTCTCCCATGGTGTTTTTTTAAATATTGCGCAAAAGTAATACACATTATAAAAATAATAATAATAATAATAATAATAATAATAAAATAATAAATAAATAAATAAACTAATACTAATACTGAAACTAACAAACTAAACTAAAAATAAGCATTTTTAAAAAGAACTAAACTAATAAAAACTAACTAAAATGAAAAATTGCTTAACCCTACTGCCAGATTACAAATAAATTGGTTTATATACTGTAGCATTTCTCTAAATATGGAAAAGCACAAATAAATTATTTGTACAATTTTTAGGACTAAACACAATTTCTCCTCATAACATGATGTGGCCCTTGCGTCCTTCTGATTTTCTGTATGTGGCCCTCCAATTAAAAAGTTTGCACACCGCTGCCCTATGGAGCGGCGACGGTGACAAACGACCCGATTTTACGGTGTCTCGCATTTAACCATATCATCGTTTCTCAAATTCTTAACGGTGATTATCTGTTGTTGCTGCAAAATGAATGCGGTGTTTGCTGTTTGCGCAATCTCTAGCTTTGCACGAGAAGACTGTCGTAGAGTATATTTGCAAGGATATGTGTGAATCACACTCCAGCTGCCAGTGGAGACGATATCGAAGCCAACGCGTGCATGTTTGAGTGCGACTTGCCCCAACCAACCATTTATGATCCCAATTGATTCCTCATTAAAGCCCCTGGCTAAAAAAATAAACTAAAAATAAAAATACAGCCTCATGTTGCCGTTGAGGGACGCAGGCGCGCGCGTCATCCACCTGAAGAGCGGAGATGCCAACGCTGCGCGTGTTGCCGCGTTATACGCCCCCGCGCTGCTTAAATTACCCACCCCGCACCTGCCGCGCAACTCCACGCGCGTACCTGAGGGCGCTCTTCACACAACCGCTGCACTTTGCCACTAAGTCCTCCCTTCTGTATGATGTGTGCATGCACCCCTCCTTGTTTTCCCGTAAGCCCCCACCCCCCTCCCCCCTGCCTCACCCTTTTTTAATTAAAGCATGCAGCGGGTGTGAAATTAACTCTCTCCTACACCAGGCCTGACAGCTCTGAGTGGGAGGAGGGAGAACGAGATGCTTTTGTCTCTGCACATAATTACAGAGATGGAGGGAAAGGGAAGGAAGGAGAAAAAGAGAAGAAGAGCAGCCCAGAGACATAAAAGAAAGACAGGACGGAGACAGGGAGATTGAGGGGCTAAAGAGGCGGGGGGGGGGGGGGGGGGGGGTTGCTGGGTGATAGGGGAGCATCAGTGTGAAGGAGAAAATCCGTACTGAATTCAACATTCACATCCCTGGGACAATGTGGAGAATCCGCCACTGTCTTGTTTTGTAGTAAGCAAAGACAAAAAGCACAGAACAAGCTGAGGAAAGCGGGAGAAAAGGGAGGAGCTGACTTGCTTGATCGATGGGACAATTTGGAAACGGAGAGAGGCGGGGAGTCTTATGAGTTTAAGAATTGATGAAGATAAAATGGGCCTTGGGTAGCAGGGGTAATAACTAGCGGGGCTTTACGCTGCTCCTTATGGGCCGTGTCCCGACTCGGCCTGCCTCTGATAGACAGTTTCCTCCCCATCTCCCTCGGTCGGGCTGCTCCTATACCCTCTGCAGTTGAAATGAGAAAGGGGAGGAGCCTCGCGTTATTTTGAAGGAGAGAAATGGCTGGGTGCAGTGGAAAGTGAATGAAAACGCAGCTTCGAGTGCTCCCAGCAACACAGTAGAATCCCAGTTATGTGCTGTCATGCACGTCCGTCACAGAGTTGACATCGCCGAACAATCCAGAACTATGCCGGCCCATATCCGTCTTTTCTTTTTAACCTTGTTGAACCACAAAACACTGAATATTAGGGCTGGGAATCTTTGACTGTCTCATGATTCGATTCGATTACGATTTTTGGGTCTACGATTCGATTCAGAATCGATTCTCGATTCAAAATGATTTGATTGACAAATGATTTCTGCTTCAATATACAGATATGCACAACATTGTCATGATCGACTCCAGTCTGCTTTGCAAGACAAAATGACAAATAGAGACATTAAAGTATCTTTTTTTTTGTTTGTTTGTTTGTTTAAACTTTTGTTAATTTTGTATTGTTAAGTGCCTTTTTCCACAAAAACAGCACGTGGGCTACAACTTTCTAATTCAAATAAAATCGATTTTTGGATATTAATATCGATTCGATTAATAAATGAGAATCTCGATTCGTTTATGAATCGATTTTTTGGCACACCCCTACTAAATATGACTAAAATGATTGTCTTGGCATTTTAAAAACAGTTGGGTCAAAAGCAACCCAATTATGGATAAAAAATGGACCGATCCACTTTATTTGGGTCAATTTGACCCAACTTTCTAGGTTGTTTTGTACACAATGACCCCATTTTTTTGACCCAAGAAAAGGGTCTGACAAATATTTATTTGAATGTCATTTGAAAACATAGTAAATTATGATTGAATATAGTTATAATTATGTTTACATGTTCTACGTACATCAAGATAAATCTACCAGACCACCAAAGACAAGTCCAGTCATGTCACATGCCGGTGGTCAACAGGTTGCGATTTTATTCAATTTCAAATCCACTTAGCGTTCAAAAAGCTGAAACAATGTCAAATAAGGCAAATACGCAGCCGTTAAGTCAACAGTCTAATCTGGTTGCATGCCATATTTAGTTACGTTACAATAACGGCCTCCAAGCACGGCGGCGGCATATTATTGCACCGTTTCAAAACATAACAAATTCAACTTGACAAACCAAATTTAATCAGCCACTTAAACTGTCCAAAATGTAAAAGGAGTCCTGTCAGAGAGTCAAGGCAAGTGGTCACTTGCCTTCATCCTCCGCCATTGATCGCGGTGTCTGTTTGTCTGAGGCCACAACGGTGCTCTTTTTGTCATGTTTACAACATTTCACAAGCTGTCATCATCCCCCCAATCCCTGCCAATCGCCTCCTGTCCAGCGTGTCCATCACTAGCGCCACCTTCTTTCCCGTGTTATGCTGTGCACCCAAACCCGGGCGACCTCAGCGAGAACCAGACAGCCCGCCTCAACCCGTGGCTCCGGCTATCGATTGGTTCTTACGGTTAATGGGCGTCTGTCTCCCTATTGTCTAATTGGCTAAGTGATGAGATTGATCCTCAAATTGTTGGCTAAGTTCATTTGCTGCTGTGGCTGCCATCGAGGGCCAGAAAGTGGAATGCATCGCATGTTTAGAGCTGCTTGCTGGGAGCCGTGCAAGTCATTCCGTGTAATGGCCCCGTAAATGATCAAGTGGAAGCCACAGTGGGTGGGGCTGGATACATTAGTGGCGGAGGACGCAAAGAGAATGTTGATTAAGGCACATTATAGCCGTTCTTATGTTGCTAATCAATCACACTGCATGTGTTTTTTATGACCGAGTATAAGGCTTTCAAAGCAAGCCTTTTAACATGTACAGTAGTAGCTCGTTTATTGTGGGGTTTACACTACACGGGCAGAAAATGGTGGAGGGGATAAGATCCTGCCCCAAGTGATGGACTTTAAGTGTCTTGGGGTCTTGTTCACGAGAGAGGGAAGAATGGAGCAGAAAAACGATATTTGCGTGGCATCGGCAGTGATGCAGACTCCGTATTGGTCCGTTTCGGTAAAGGAGAATTTTTGTCGCTGAAAGGCGAAGCTCTCGATTTACCGGTCAGTCTACAGGCCTCCTCTCACCTGTGGTCACGAGCTGGTGTCCGGAAGGAGATCAGGCATCTGCATGCATGTCCTTGGAAGGTGGGAGGAAGCCGGAGTACCCGGAGAAAACCCACACAAGCACGGGGAGAACATGCAAACTCCACCCAGGATTGCCGAAGCTCGGACTTGATCTTGCGTCCTCAGCACTGGGAGGCGGACGTGCTAACCAGTTATCCACCCAAACATGAAAAGAACATAAACTGTTTTAGATATATACACTAAAACTGCAACATAATATACACTCACAGAAATATTGAATCCGAACTTTTAAAATGTGTGTATTTTTTTAAATAACTAATTCCTATGTACTTTTTTTTTTTTTAAAGAAAATTTTTACAAAACTTACCAAATAAACCTTATTCATGAGTCTAATAATACCCATTTATTTGAAATGTATAATCCTCAGGTTCATGTGTTTAGCATCAATATAGTTACTTTATTTATTTTTGGGATGTCTGCAATCAGTTTCATCCCAAAAACATACAAGTGTAAAAATAAATAAATAAATAAACTATTTTACAAAGCAGCGACGATATGCAATTTATCGTGTATAGGTAACCTGATTATTATGCTATTCAAACAATATACTTTATGAATTTTAAATAAATACTCATTATTATTAAGTTTGAGTAATTATTTATACTAAATACATAAACCTGAGGATTAGGCATTTCAAATAAATAGGCTTTAGACGAATTAATATGTATCATGTAATGTTTATTAATAAATGAATAAATAAATAAATTGGAATATGCCATGTAAAAAAATACATAAATCTTAAGTTAGGCTTAAATATTCCTGTGAGTGTACCAACAGGCGTGTTTCGTATAATTTCTGACTCCGAGGCAAACATATCCCACTCGCCAATATGAACTTGCACGAACACACCAAGCGGTATTTGCATTGATGACAACGTTTGTTTAGCAAATGTAACCGTGTTCACTCAAACATCTGTTCGATGGATTCGACTTGCCTCTAGGAGTGCCCATCTGGCAGAGGGGTTACACAAAACCTACTCATTGCAGAAACGTGGTGTGTATTTTTACATTTCACTTCATTGGATTCATTGCAATAGTCCGTTTAAAGTGATTTCATGCCAGTCCATTCTTTTGATATATTATATAATAAGGGATGACCATAAGCAGTAGAACAGTTCATCCATTCATCGTGTCTTTCAACAGAATTCTGTAAGCAACAAGCTTCTCCAAGTAGTTTCATCCATCCATCCATCCATTTTCTTGACTGCTTTTCCTCACAAGGGTGCTGGAGCCTATCTCAGCTGGCTTCTGGGCAGTAGGCGGGGTACACCCTGGACTGGTTGCCAGCCAATCGCAGGGCACACAGAGACAAACAACCATCCACAGTCACGAGCACACCGACGGGACAATTCGGAGCCCCCAATTAACCTGCCCGCATGTCTTCGGAATGTGGGAGGAGACCGGAGTACCCGGAGAAGACCCACGCGGGCACGGGGAGAACATGCAAACTCCACCCAGGAAGGCCGCAGCCCGGACTCGAAACCGAGTCCTCAGCACTGGGAGGCGGACGTGCTAACCAGTCGTCCACCGTGCTGCTCTTCAAGTAGTTATGACACAAATTTAATTTCATTTTACTGTACCTACTGACGGACTATCTGGCAGTGCGTCACTGTACTGACAGGTGCCTGTTTTGCTGATGAATGACAAATGACATCATCACTGATGAAGTACGAGTACCGTATTTTCCGCACTATAAGGCGCACCTCCAATGAATGACATATTTTAATACTTTTTCCATATATAAGGCGCTACAGTCGAGGCTGTGGCTACGTTATGCATCCATCAGATGGTGCTGCGCTAAAGGGAATGTCAACAAAACAGTCAGACAGGTCAGTGAAACATTATTAATAGATTGCAAACCAGCTTTCTGACAACTCCATTCACTCCCAAAATGAATAAACAGCTGTTTTATTAGTTTCTCTGAGGTAAAGTATTAGTATTAGCTAGCGATCCAAGATGGCGGGATCTCCTGCGCATGCGCGTCACCGATCGTGCAGGGTCACGGATAGCGTCTTGACAGCGAGACCTGTTGCGGGTCAATATTGATCCATATATAAGGCGCATGGTCAGCTTTTGAAAAAATTGAAGGCTTTTAGGTGTGCCTTATAGTGCGGAAAATACGGTAAATATCCACGAAGTACGCTTTGTTAAAATAAAATGACGGACTGATGATTACGGTTTAGTTCGGCTTGAAAAAAAATGACGGCGTGCCGATGACGAACCATTAAAATGTTGTCACTTGCCCACCTCTGGCGATTATCATCCATGTACACATGGCGCAAAGTGTGTCGCGACACTCCTCCGCCGCCTCAATGTGTTATCTTCCTCCCATATGTGGTACCTCAGGGCCGTCTCCAGTCCCGGTAATAGACTCTCTCGGTTCCACAGAGTCTCTGTCATAGCTGGAGGGGCTCATGGGAGGTGTGTGTGCGCGCGTGTTTGTGTCAAGGCCACATTTTTCCATGCCTGCCTGTCTGTCACATTCCCATAAAACAATGAAATCCCAAACCTTACTTCAGCCTGCCGCAGTTCCCTGCAGTCGTCGCCATTAGCTTTCTTCTCCACCCGATTAGAAGTCATGACTCATCGACGTGACGTGACGCTCTCCGTGAATAAACTTGTGCTAATTTATATTCAGGGGGACGCTGTAACGTCTATCTATGATCCCTTGCGCAGATGGCGGCTGCATCCGAGAGGGTTCAGCGCCCCCTGTCTGTGTTAACCCGTTCGTGCTCTCCAGCTGGGATGCTGAACATTGGCAGTCAACTGCCATACCTTCCTATCGTTCCCGTATGGAATGATAAAGCCTGGAGGGTGAATGAACATTTCCACAAGGGAGAGGGGGAGCGGAACGGGACAACACAAAACGAGGAGGGTGAGACAAAGAAAAAAAAACACAACCAAAATGATGCGCGGTATCACATAGAGAGAAAAGGTTAATCCGTTTTAAGTTGCCGCATATATCCATCCATCCATTTTCTTGACCGCTTATTCCTCACAAGGGTCGCGGGGGGGTGCTGGCGCCTATCTCAGCTGGCTCTGGGCAGTAGGCGGGGGACACCCTGGGCTGGTTGCCAGCCAATCGCAGGGCACACAGAGACGAACAACCATTCACACTCACAAGCACACCTAGGGACAATTCCGCGCACCCAATTAACCTGCCACGCATGTCTTTGGAATGTGGGAGGGGACCGGAGTACCCGGAGAAGACCCACGCGGGCACGGGGAGAACATGCAAACTCCACCCAGGAAGGCCGGAGCCTGGACTCGAACTGGAGTCCTCAAATTCTCAGCCTCGGAAACGTCAACGAGGCGGATGTCGGGGTCACCAATGTAGCGAGTAGTGACGGGAGTCGGAGGCGGAGTGTTGATTGTGGGTGAATTCTGGGGGGGCTTGTGTAGTGATATATCACAAAAGCTGCACAGAGATGACGTCACCATCAGAATTCTGCTATTTACCCTTTCGGCAATGTTGTTTAAACTGCACTCAATTATCGTCAGCGTGCCGTTTTGTTCACAAATCGGAGGCACAAGAGTTCTTTGCACTGATGTTGACTGTGGGCCTTGCTTTTACCACAGACACACCGTAGAACTGGTGAGACAAATGTACAATGAAATAAACTTCGCTTGACAAAACATCGAAAATATAAAATACAAATAAAACATATACGTACCACTTTGGCCTGCTAGTGAACAAACGGGTACTTGTTCAACTTAATTCAACTGTCGCGACGTAGAGCTGCTGTGGCCGCATCCGACTACCACATTGCTATGCTAACGACAACAGGAAATGACCTAATCGTGCTCTAAAAGTCCAACATAAAATTTACCATTTTAGTTTACTTGAAAACTAATTATTAATGAGTATATAGTCCTACTAAGCATACAAAAATAATAGGAAAATAAAAACAATGCCCCTAAACAAAATAAGTTTGCGCACCATAGTAAGCTTCTATTACAATTACTGAAACACCAGCTCCTCCTACTGGCGAAACACAAAACCGCAACTGCTTCAACCGTTCCAGTCAGAGTCGATGGCGGCCTCTCATTGTTTCCGCGTGCAACGATTTCACACACTGACAATATGGACAGTATGTAGGTCACTTGATTTAATAGCTCCATCATGACCATTGTTGAGGCAGAAATGAATCCCGCATAATGGCTTCAAAGAATAAAGCTTGAATGCATACAGTTTACAAGGACAAAGAGGGATAATGGATGTTAATGGTCACCTGCAGGGTGTGAATGTGCGTGCATGTATTTGTATTCGTCACATCTTGGGAAGGTACTGTAAATTTTTTTGTTTTTTTTTACTGTCACTTGCGGTGTGTCAACTGGATGTGTTAGCAATAATGGGGTACATGCCACGGAAGAGGCGGGACTGTTTTTTTTTTGCACATCAGTTTGTTTCCGGTTCGGTTTGCGACGTGTGGGCTGCGTCAAAAATACTTGTTCTTCCGACTTTGTGCCCCTCGGTTGCGCGTTCGCAACCCAGACCGGAAACAAACTGATGTGCAAAATCACGTCCCGCCTCTTCCGTGGCATATACCCCATTCTGGACATGTCTACGTAGTTTGGCTAAGGCAGTGCTTCTCAATTATTTTCTGTCATGCCCCCCCTAGGAAGAAGAAAACATCTCAGAAGACCCCCCACCTCCCCATCCCTTTTGTCATATTTCGTCATCTTAGCTTTTGGGCGAAAAACCCTACACCACCGAGCGAATGCTCCCTGCGCACACTCTGCCAATGAGAGTGCCACTGCCCCCTAATGTAGTGGAGGTGCAATTGCACTTTATTCTAAGACAGGGGGGAAAAAATTCCAAATAAAAAAAGCATGTTCCCCGAGGTCAAACACGCCCCCCTTGACGAAGCCTCGGGCCCCCCTGGAGCCCCACTATTGGAGACGCACTGGGCTAAGGTCACGTGCATATGCTGCATTCGAGTGTGGTCGGAAATCGGATATATCCGAGTTGTCTTTTCCCACTTCCGACCTGAAAGCGTTCGAGGCGAACGTAAACAACCAAAATGGCGGATAGTGATAAATTGCTTTTTATTTTGGTCCTCAAACCTCATTTTGACCTCCAGAAAACTTATCTTTTTGCAATTTTGCTTCATTTATTGTTTTAATCTTATTTCATAAGCATTCCATACAGTTAAGTAGTCGACCGTATAATTTCATGCAGGGATGTAGCGGCAATACTGTCACGTACGTTGCGTTACGTGGAGTTATGTCGAATATTTACGAATGAAGAAAGCTATCTAGTTTTATACTCGAGTAAATTGTGTTTTGCCATTCAGAGTGACGTCACATTGAAGTCCGCCGGTGAAGTCGGGGTCCTTTTTTTCCCCCCCATTTCCCACTGTTACATATTTGAGAGAAACATTAGTTAAATCATGAAACCTCACAAGTAATGAGTCAAAAATAATTTTTCTAATTATTGAAATCTCCTGTGTGCATTTACTCAAAGCACTTCTTCATTCCCGCCTTTCTTTCTATTGTCTCCCCGTAATTGTGAATACTTAACCCTTATTACATGCGATGAATATTGCATGGGATCTATGAATCTATAAATTTCGGGCCATTTGGATTGGTCAGATGTACTTTTAATTAAATCTACTGTGTGCAAAGCCCAGCCACAAGTTAGCCACTTTAAACATATATGACTCGTTCTGTGCACACAATTTCAGCAATCAATTAGTAGCCAAACTGCAAGCTACTCCAGCTTCATTCAAGGTGACGACAGTCTTGTCTCTCAGGTGGACGCACCTTGATCTGCCGAGGCCTCACTTGTGTGTGCTATAATCAGCTCTCTGTCTCCATCTCTTCCCTCCCTGCTGCCTTCCAGTTCCACTTTCAGTGTGATGTGGGTGGAGAAGGAAGTGACCTATATAGACTATGCAGCTCTTTTCTCTGCTTCCTGAATGTGTAATAAGCGCGCCTATGAATATGTGCGTATGCGCATGAGAAGAGACTATATGAATAATTCAGAGGATGCCTCAACACAACCGCCTTCAATAAAACCATCCGCCTTAATGAGTCTTAATGACAGCGACGGCGTGGAGACAATCGAAGTGTGTGTGCGCGCGCGCGCGTGTTAGCCTAGGGAAGTGATTGCGTGAATGCTAATGCGTCTGCGCGCCCCAAAAAAAAAAAAAAAAAAAAAAAAAAAAAAGAAAAAAAAGAAAAAGCTTTGCAGCGTCTCCCTGCCACACGGGTGAGTGTTTGCACAGGTGTCGAACCGAGGCGCTGCCTTTGCCCCAGGCTCTGTCAAGGTTGCCCGGGGTAATATTACCTGAGACTTTGAAAAGAACATGAAAGCTGACTTCTCAGCAGGGGAGGTGAGAGCAAGAAGCCGGATGGGGCGGAGCAAGAGGCAGCCACAGCATCCTTCTTCCCTCCCATCAGCTTGTTTCTGGGCTTGAACTCCAAAATGACTTCCTTCCTACTTTTTTTGTTTTTTTTTTTGTTTACTGCATTTCATCCCATTTTGTTCCACCCACACTGATAGTGTTGTCACCCTGACTAATGCTTTTGTTTGTATTCATTGTAACGGCGAATTTGACACATTTGACGATCCATGGAAATGGAACATTTGCATTAAATGTGATTCTGAAGCATTTTTAAATGCTTTACTTTCGGTTTCTTTTTTTCTTTTTTTTTAATTGTAATGATATCTTTGAAAAAAAAAGTTCCCCCCTCCCTTTGATTTTCAAAAGATGATCTAATTGGACTTGGCAGTAGGATGAAAACATATCCAATGTCTGTGGTGTTAAAAAAAAAAAAGAAAAAGAAAAAAGGGCTTTTCACACTTTCAAATTCACATTTGAAGTCCTCAATGTCAAACTCATCTTCAGTCACACATCAACAATAAAGAGCCTCAATGCATTGTCAGCCTACTTCGGCAGTTGGCAGGTTACAACCTGAACTGGTTGCCAGCCAGGTAGCACAAATCAGCAAAATCCTTTTTTTAAATTGCATTATTCGATGCAAGAATGCACCAAACTGTTGGAAATGAAACAGTGACTGAATTTCCGACAAAAGTTGTTGAGCTGGCCGTTGTGGAGCAACTTGGCCAAAGTCATCGATCATCGTGAGCCATTTCGTACCCACCGTTGGTGTCACAGCTGTTTGGGCTCCAACATCTGCTGCCGGCTCGGCGTCGTCGGGGTCATCTGCGACTGCGTAAAACGCAGCAGCCAGCGCCGGCGACGTCTGCGACAGATGGGCCGAGATACACGACACTCGGGGTCAGAGGGCCTGGAAGACATATTTTGGGTGGAAATGAGTTTGAGATTGAAAGTGATTTCATATCTATCTGCTGCTGTACCTTCCGTAGAAGCAAAGCAGATGGTCAGCAGCAGAGAAAATGAAACAGGTCTCACTTGGGTTGATTTTACTTTTGCACGTTCTTGTGAAAATAAAAGAATCCACTTTCGCGCTCCCAGGTCAGAAAAAAATCAAATTAAGCTACTAGTCTGTAAGTCACAGAATTTTCGGTCCTGAATACATTCAAGAACTGCTGGTTGAACCCAGAAGGGTTCTTAGGTCAGCAGACTCAGGTTAGTGGAGCCTCGAGTTCAAAGCAAACACGGTGTATCAGCGTTTAGCTGTTATGCTGCCAACCGAACTGAAGCTAGCCGCAAGTGTAAATGCTTTCAAAACCAGATTAAAAACTTTTGTCGGGTGATTTTTCTCGAGAAATTCCTCACGTTATGTTGGACTCTCGACCGACAGTCTCAAAGTCCCGTTCGACAATTTCACTGTAGTTAAAGCATCTCTTGCTAATTCCATTATGAAAGGTGCGGGAACCGGAATCCCGTCAATGATTTATTGCGCAACTTTGCATCCAGAAGAGATATTGATCTCCATGGCACTCTCGGAAGCCTTTTATGGGGACAATAAACACTTGTAAATGTCACCTGACAAAACACACACAAGGCAGTTACCGTCGAATGATTTAGTGATTCTTAAGAGTTATTTATGACTCTGTTTTGCTTATTAAAAGGCAACTTGGAAGCAAAAGCAGCCATAAATTAGCCACCCGTAAGGCAGGCGTCCACACTGAAATGCATACGGAGCTTTCAACTGCATTTAAAAATACTTTTACCGATGAGACGGTGGTGATTTTGCCAGATGGCGCCGTGGGAAGAAAATGTTACTACAACTTTTGAGTCACTGCATTTTTGACATATTTGAATTTTTACATGATATCCATACCAGACTGCAGCTCAATTTTCTTTTTGTTCCCGACGTGTAAAAGATGTCTGACATCGCTCGTTTGCAGCTGTGTAAAATGCTTCTATCAGACAAAAAAAATTGCAATAAGCAACAACTTTTTTTCCTGGGGGAATTTGTCAAGTGCGTGTTCTAAATGTATATTTGCACATATGTATATGTGCTCGCTTTGCTGGACCGCGGTTGGCGGCTTCTTTCTTTGGTGGCGGTCCTTATGCATGCCAGATCCGTCGCGCCAGCATCTACTGAAACTCAAACAGAAGTTGCCTCTCCCTCCCACAGCCCCTTGAATCAGTGGGTGCTGGTGTCTGTGGATCTCACTTTGCTTCATCTATCCTTCCCTCCTTCCTCTCTTTAGTTTTTCCTCTGGTCACTTGAGATCTCAATTTATTGGAAGTTTGAGGTTTCTGGGGTTGGCATAAGACTCTGGTTTTGTAAGGGGTTTTGTTGGTGCTGGATTTCACTTTGATGGATTGGATGTACTGGCTTCTATGGATCTCACTCTGCCTTATCGATCCTTCCCTCCTTCCTCTCTTTAGTTTTTCCTCTGGTCTCTTGAGATCTCGCTAAATTTGCTGGAATTTAGAGGCTTCCGGGGTTGGCGTAAGACTTTGATTTTGTAATCATGGGGAAGGCAGGAAGTGTTTGGTCGGTGCTGGATTTCACTTTGATTTATCTTTCTTTTCTCTTTATTTTTTTTCTGACCTTTTCTCTGGTCTCCTGACCATTTAAACTTCACGACTCTGGCAAGATTCTGAAGTACCTGGTTAAGGCGAAGGGTAATGGGATATTTATAAGGCTTTAGGTGAATTAATGAGTATAAATTTATACGTATTTGCACGCACACGCACGCACGCACGCAAAAAAAAAAAAAAAAGAGCAATGATGATAAGACATTGAATCGGTAAGACTACCGAATGAACAATTCTGAGCTCTTAAAAAAAAATAATAATAATAATAAAAAATAAAAAATAAATAAATAAATAAATGTATATTTGCACTTTGTTGAAGCAGAATGCACACAGGTCACATGGTGACCTTGTAAAGGCTTTTGCCCATCGCCTGATGTTCACTGGTTACAGCTCTTTGCTACTTGGTGGTTATGATGCAGTTCACTGTAAAAAATAAATAAATAAATAAATAAATAAAAATAAAAAATAAACTTGGATTTTTTTGCTCAGAAAATCTAAGTAAATTTGACAAGCAGAGTTTTGAGTACATTTCACAAATTTGTTTAAAAAAAACAAAAAAAACACTTCAGGTTGGAAGGCAGCCGCTCTGCCACCAAAGACATGAGCCTCCTGTAGTGTTTTACAAAATTGATGGTGTCAGGCAGAATCCTGTTATTTCCAAGAGACCAGTTTTGGTCTCGTTTCGGACACACCAGCAATACAGTAAAGTGGCAAAACAGCAAGAGCGGCATGGCTCATGTGATAGAGTCACTGCCGCCCAAGCGGATGATCACGAGTTTGTTTCTCAACGCTTGAATCATTTCTTTTTAATAAACTGCTAAAATGTTCTCAAAACTCTGTAAAATGTATTTAGAATTTCTGAGTGAAAAAAACGTTGCTATTTTTTTTTTCACAACTAAATATTACTCTTTTCTTCCCCTTTTGATTACAGTTTTTCAGGAGCGACCCCTTCACCACTGCGCATCTGATTTTGTCCTTTGTCCTCCTATAAGCTTCGATGTCATTTGTCCGCCTGTAGGCCAAAAGCGATTGGTAGAAGAATTAGAAGCCTGTTACGGATGTTGAGTTATGCGTTTCCTCAGGAAAAATCTGCTCTCTCTCTTCTCTGAACTGCAGAGAACGGGTGAAGCAATGGTAGTAATTGCAAAACGACCACAGGTGGCAGCAGAGTACAAGAGATCAACCAGGGCCATGTTGCAAACAAGCTGATTTTGCCACAGTTCTAAACAGATTTGTGAATAATGATAAAACTTGGTTATATTTTAATGCTAATTGCTGCAAACATATGGAAATCTACTTTTTTTTCCCCCCCTTCTCATGCTACATCTTCTATATTGTATTCCCAAGTTGTAAAATTCCATCAGCCTGCTCAAACGACTTGTCCTCATGCTGCTGAAGGTGGCGTCCATTTGCGGATTCTATCGTCCACCAAGCGCTACCCAAAGTTTGTCAACTCACACATACACACACGCTCTCTCTCACGCACACGCGCGCGCGCGCTCGCTTCATCTGGACGAGCTCATAATGATGTGATACGTTCGGATGCATGCTACAGAATTTGTCTCTTTCCACGATGACCACATGGCTTGAGAACAGAAGCCTAATAGGCCAAACACCTCGGTGGCCATTAAAGATGTAATGTAGTGACTGGCCACAGTCCGTATAACAGTAATGACCTATAGACAACACGACTGCTGCTGCTGCTCTTGTTCCTCTCTGTAATTGGAGTCCGGACAAGCAAACGCTGACACATTAATGGTCATGAACTCCTCATATATATATATATATATATATATATATATATATATATATATATATATATATATATATCTCCATATATCAGGTTAGTTTTACCCTACTGATGATGTGTTGCCGCGATAGTAATGCTGGACAACCCTGCTGTACATTATATCAACAATTTATAATTGCTTCATTGATTTTTACCATGTTTAACTTATTCACTGCCATTGACGGAAAAAGACGTCAAATTATGCATTTTTTTTCTCTGGTCTGGCAATGAATGTGTTAATAAATAACCCAAAAAGTCGTGTTGTCTATAGGTCATATATATATATATATATATATATATATATATATATATATATATATATATATATATATATATATATATATATATATATATATATATATGGGCACATTGTAGGCTTGGAGCAATAGAAGCGCTAATGTTGTATGCTTTTTTGGGTAGGTAGGCACAATCAACTACTCGGTGGTTACGATCTTTAATGGATGCATTTTTCATTTGAGATGGGAAACTTAATTAAACCTTAGAAAGCTAGTAGACTACTATACTAGATTCAGTACTTGTCTACGTGATAACCCAATAAAGTGTGCTTTCAAAGCCTTAGTAGCATACATCCGATGAAAAGCATCTCCAAAATGGCCGACTTGGCGTCTTGTTAAATGAGCAGACCAGGTGTCCCTCATCAGGTAATCACCTACATGTGTGAGTGGTGAGTCTAATAATGCTGCATTCGAGGAAGGTCGGAAGTCGGACTTTTCCGATTTCAAACCAGGAAGTCGGATTCCGATTCCAGTCGGATTCGTATATGAAGGATAATTATGGTCACTTGCCTGGGCAAACCTACCTGAATCGCAGGTGGCCATGGTTGTTGTTTGTAGACTGGTGGGGATGCCTTTCACTAATGTCTTATTCAAAAATGAACTGGACATTTTTTGAATAATCCTCCAGTTTTGTAGTCTCTCTCTCTCTCTTTCTTTTTTATACAACTACATATGCTCGTTCAATTCATGCCGCATCAGGATGGTCCGAGTACGAAACAATATATCGACTTGTATTTGTCACTTGTTGACGCAATCAAAGTGGCTATAAAATAAACAGCTGCGCAAATGATTTGGCCAAAATGTCCATTTATTGAGGTCAGTTGGGCCAAATGCAATTCTAATCAAAACAAAATGTCATGTCCATACAAAAAAAACAAAAAACCAAAACAAATATAAGACCTAAAATTAATTAATTAATTTTTGACATAAATTGAAATAAATTGTTAAACAAAACATTTCCTTTGCTGTGAATCGCTTCCTTCTAAAAAACAAAAAAAAAAGTGGTGTAAACAGAAACAGCTTGTTTTGTTTTGAGTAGGATAGGATGTATGAAAACATTTTTTTTTTTTTTTTTTTTTTTTTTTGCTCTTCTCCTTCGATTTTACCGTTAGCAGATGTTTGCTTCAAAATGTATGACTTTAATAAATCACAAAAAAAAAACGGCTGCATGGCTCCCAGTGTTGGTTCTTCAAGGTCATTTTTTGAATGTATTTCATGATCGAAAGCAGCCAAAACCCGCCGTTATTGTCGCTCGGGCTCTTTCCTATTGGCTGGCTCCGATTCCATGCGATTTCGCGAGCATAACAAGTGCTCCTTCGCGGCGAGAAAATAACACACCTTGAGTGAAGCACCGACGCGGTTCTGAATAGCAAGGCCTTCGCGTGTTTTCAGAACACGGACGCAACAGTGAGAGACAATCCCGGCTTGAAAGGTAAACCGCGAGGTGTGTGCGACTGCGTGTATTGTCGCGCTCACAGGGCCGATATCGAAGCAAAGGTTCACTGGGTTCTCCTTGTCACCTGGGTTCCTCCGTCCTCACCTGATGTCTTGTCGGTGACCCAAATGTCAAGTGCATCTTTGTTCAAGTGTGAGCGTGCGTGCGTGGTCAAGCTCGCCAAGGAAGAAGACAGATCTGGGTCAGGCGGTTCCCATGAGAGTGTTGGGAGCGCGACGCGGCAGATGACATGTCTGATGTGAGCGAGTGAGCAGAGAGAGGGAGAGAGATAGAGAGAGCGTGTGAGCATGCAGCCATGCAGACGGCGGAACAGGCAAGGGTCACGGGAGGACGACATCGTCGCATGAGCTCACTGATTCACGCGCACAACGCGCTTCGTGTTCGTTAGTGCACAGTGAATCAGTGACAAAAACAGGCAGATCGCGTAATAGCCATTAATAGTCGATGATATCACATGTCACGATCAGGGCAATATCGTGATGTCTCGATATTAAAACTGCCACGATATCGTCGTCGTCATGTTCACAATATTTAAAAGGAGCACATCTGTTAAAAAAAAATAAAAGGTCAGGTTGATTTCCATTTGTGCAGTTCTAGCACCCTCTAGTGGCTAGTTTATAAGTGCAATTTAATTTTCATTAGGAATGTTTTGGCCCTCTATGTTTAAAATCGATGCTAATTAACATATCAAGGGGAGCCTAATCAATGTGTGCTTGCATTAGCAAGCAAGAGCCTAACTGTTGTTATTCGAGATTGTAGGTGGTTTGCATTGCTGTTATGTACAAAAGCACAATATTGGGCTTTTTTTTCTTTTCTTTTCTTTTTATTTTTTTTTACAATATTGTGATCTTTTTTTTTTTAACACATTCATTGCCAGACCAGAAAAAAATGCATCATTTGACGTCTTCTTCCGTCAATGGCAGCGAATGAGATGAACATGGTAAAAATCAATGAAGCAATTATAAATTGTTGATATAATGTACAGCAGGGGTGTCCAAACTTTTTCCTCTGAGGGCCACATACAGAAAAATAGAAAGCTGCAAGGGGTACATTGCAGTTCAACCACACTCATTTATAGTCAGAGGCAACCAGTTCTCTGTGTACCCCGCCTACTGCTCGAAGCCAGCTCGGATAGGCTCCAGCACCCCCGTGACCTTTGTCGACCTTTGTGAAGAGTAAGCGGTTAAGAAGATGGATGGATGGATGTATGTATGTATGGATGGATGCATTATACCTGAAATACTAGAAAGGGCTGTATAAATGAACTAAAAGATAAAAACATATGTATCAGAAAAAATTGAATGTACATTTGGAACAGATATAAAGTGTGCGATTAATTTGCGATTAATCACGAGTTAATTATTGAAGTCATGTGATGAGTTGTCACTACTGTGTATATAAATCTCCTAACTGTACTAGCGCAATTGAAAACGTTTTGTTTTTTATTGGTGAATATTCTTGCATGCACGTCAAGTGCCACACTTGGAATCAACACGGTGTACTTAAGGTTTTAAAAAATACACACACATTTGGAAGGGGAGGGTGCGTGGTCACGCAGTTGTGAACTTTGCGAGTGTGGCTAAATTGCTTTTAATGGATTTCACGGGCAGTCGTTCATTTGCCGTTTGAGTGACAAAGACGTCTGTGGGGTTTTGTTGCTATGCGCCATCGATCAAACGCATACGAACTGTCACCCGGGTGTCACTCGGACTTCATTGACGGACTCGCTGGCCGCTTTAATTATTCGTCAGTAAGTCACATGTAGGAGCTGGAGTCACAACTGTCAAGTTTTCAGGTCAATGCAAATATCATGTGTCCTAGTAATTACATGGCAACTTTTTCCACTTGATTATAAATATGTATTATCCAGCTCATGCACAAAAAAAAAAAAAAAAAAAAAAAAAAAAAAAAAAAAAAAAACCTCACTCTTCAATAGTCTTAACGCTCAAAATAAAACACAAAAATGCTCTTTTTAGTTCAAGATTCACAATTTTGAAGTATTTCCAAACCGGTGACGTTTTGGTGGAAAAACTGCTGCAAGCTAGCTAGCGCCACTTACAGGCAAGGAAGACTCACTTAACGTCTTAACGTCACGAGTACTCGAGTACTCGAAAAAAGGCTGGTATCGGACCGATACCTGGTATCGGTACTCGCCCATCCCTAAATATAATATATTATTCAATATTATTAGTATATAATATCGAAGTATATCAACAACAGTCATTCTGTTTGTTGTACATATTGTATGGAATGCACAGACTGGAAATAATTTAATAGAACAAGGTTACCCAGGCCAGTAATTTAAGTTGATCTAAATGACTGCATCAAAGTAACATTAGTACTGTAATGTATGTATTTTATCAATCTCTCCATCTGTCTAGTTATCTAGCTAGCTAGCTAGCTAGCTAGCTACTGTAATTTGGCTGCTCCGCAACAACAATCACAAGGTTGGAGTAAATAGTTACATTTGGCTTGTACATTACAATTTTAATATTTCAGAGATGACCTTGTATCTTCTGTGCATTTATTCATGGTATATTACTAGGATAATTGTCTTAACATAATTAATTCTCGGCTATTAAACTAATATCGGAAAATTACAGTATCTATAATACTTTAATGAAAACTTTTAGGTAAAAAAAAAAAAGTGGTGATAGCTGACAACAATGCATCATCCAACTATCGAGCATGTGTAGTCCAGTCAGGTTCTAGTCATAAAAAAAAAATGGAACTGTCAACCATCGTTTGAATGAACTCGAACCTGAAAAGTCATCACTTCATTAACAGTGAAGAAAGAGGTTAAAAAAAAAATACAAATAAAAAGATCAATGGCGGGATGACAACCTTTCCTGTCAACATCTTCATGCAGAAACCTTCAAATTTAAAGGATGGCTCAATAGACGCCGTTGGTCCCTTCCACATGCTGTTTCTATTCTGCAGAAATAATAAAATCATAAATATGTGGCTTAGGGCACAAAGACGATTTCTCCGTTGACAACGGGATGCTTGTCAGTAGTGTTAATCGGCGCTCCAAGCTAACATCAAACGAGACGAGACCGTCTTTTATATTTGGGCTGCAATACGATGGAGCAAAGTTTGACAATATCCAAACATACATCAGTTTAAAAAGAAATATAAAAGAAGTAAGAAGGGCTTGATAAATAGGTGTGGAAATAATGGTTAGTATTATGGGAAATGCTTTGGTTACGTTATAGTGGTGATAATAGGAATAATAATTATTGTTGTTGTTATTGTTATCGTCATTATATTATTATTGCCGTTATGTAATAAAAGTCAAGTACGAATTACAAATAACAAGTGCATTAATCCTCATTAAGTTGAATAATATACCAGGGTTAGTATACTATGTTAGCAAAATGTACTAATTGCAAAAAAATTTGATATTTTGATGTTGAAATTGATATAAAGGGTTAGGAATATGAACGTTTATACTTCCTCCTACTCCTTTTCAAAAATGTAGGTCTAACTTATTACCAAAGGCTGGCTGATGTTGCGTAATATGAAGTTGAGTTTTGCTTCTTGTTTGTTTTTTTTTTGTTTTTTTTGCTGTTTACAAGTTTGGCTTCACAATTATTATTTTGGATGATTTTTAATTTATTGTTATTGTTTTTTAATGCATGTTCGAAATGAAAATTCAAAGCACATTGCAGCTTGTGCGCAAGTTAGTTTGACGAGGTGTATTTCCTTCCTGCTACTTTTATAATGTTTTTTTTGTTTTTTTGTTTTTTTTGTGAGTCCTCCGCAGCCTCGATCAGTGGGTGGAATAAAGTCTTCAGGCTGATGTTGGCAACTTTCTGGCCAAGCAAGACCAAACCAACAACTCAGGAGTATAAAAAAAAAAAAGATGATGATAATATAAGGGCAAAATCTGCATGGCTGTGGAATTCCTGAACCCGCTGCCAACCCTGGAGAGAACAACACTCAGCAGACTCGTCTTCCTTCCTCCGCTTCACTTCGCTTCACTTCACTTCACGCACACACATCTTGGCTTATGCTGCTCTCGTCACCTCCCATGCGTGCTCGCTGCGGACCTCTTCACTCCCCTTCTATGGCTGTCAGTAATTCGCTTCTCTCGGCCCGTCCGCTCTCCGCCCACTTAATGCACGTTCGAGCGTGAGCTTCATTTCAAACTCCAACATGCAAATCAGTCCAAGGCGTCAAGGTAATTATGATCACCTGGATCCTGAAGCTCCACTTCCGCTCTCAGTTACATTTATGAATAAATAATCGCATGAAAGCCAATTATTTTTTAATTTCATTTCGATGGCGGCTCGAGCCCGTTTTGCACGTTAGGGGGAAAACATCTGTTTGACGATTACTGCCATTCACGACAGTAAATTTCCGTGGCAGCTGACGAGTCCGTTTTGCACTCGATTACAACATTTCTTCTTAGCGTTTAGCGCGTTCGCATCGTGAGACGTTTTTGTACTGAGTCATGTCACAATTATTACGAAGAGCAGACTTTGTTCTTTTGTCCTTTAATCCAACTTAAGTCATATTGTATCACTAAGCGGAGGCTTGCAATTGGTACATTAAGTAAGGTACACACATACTGACTGATAATAAATAAGAAAAAATAATTCTATATATATATATATATTAGGGGTGTTAAAAAATAATCGATTCGGCGATATATCGCGATACAACATCGCGCGATTCTCGAATCGATTCAATAAAAAAAAACGTTTTTTTTTAATTTTTTTTTTAAGAGCTCAGAATTGTTCATTCGGTAGTCTTACCGATTCAACGTCTTATCATCATTGCCTTTTTTTTTTTTTTTTTTTTTTTTGTGTGTGAATCGATTTTTCAACTTCCATTTTTAATGGAAAAATATTCAACAAAACGTCTGACTTCGGGTTAGGATTCACACCTTGAGCATGGAAGAATGTTATATGAACGGAACATTAAGCCTTAATATTTTATTTTAATGCTGTTTAAACATGAAACAGATTACAACCTCTATAAGACTGAAATTTCAGATAAATAAATAATACATTTTCATATAAATCTTACACTCTACAAGCTTACTGATTAGTATTTTCTAAATTTGAATGAAAAAAAATCGCAACAATCGACTTATAAATTCGTATCGGGATTAATCGGTATCGAATCGAATCGTGACCTGTGAATCGTGATACGAATCGAATCGTCAGGTACTAGGCAATTCACACCCCTAATATATATGTATATATATATATATATATATATATATATATATTATTGAGTACAGTGCAGGCTGAGTGTCATTAGCCACCAGGAACGGTAGATTTACCAGTGGCGCTCTGAGCTCTTGACGGGTGGCGGTTGGTTGACATGTGAGCACATGTGACAGGTCCGGCAGCCGGAGAACGTCCCGCTGCCGCTAACATCCTCCTCCAGCATGAGCGGTTTTGCGGGAGGTCAGTCAAGGTCAGCGGAGGCCCGTTTCTTAAGACCTGGATGAGATCTGCTGGAGAAGTCGGCAGCAGGTGTGTCGGCAGTTCCTGCATGACGAGAGACGAGCCTGCTCCATTCCCCAGACCCAAATCCAATCAAGCACCTTTGGGCCATCATATTTTTGGTCCGTTTACTATTCAGGGCTTGACTGATGCCCTGATCCTATGGACTTTATCACAATATTGTAATTTTCTGAGACAGCCCTGTTAGTTGGTTTTACGAGATTTTATGTGTATGATAGCGTAAAGATCTCAACGTGCAGCACTCTGGAAATGCTTGTTTATAAAATGTGTTGGATAAAATGACATCATTGCATGGCAAAAATACAAGTATCCAATTTTTAAAAGTTTTTATTGCATTGTGGTTTAAATGAGAACCACCATAATCCTGGTGGTGAAAATCTTTTTTTTATTTTTTATTTTTTTATTACTATTTTTTTTATTATTATTATTATTTTGGATACCCATTGTGCAAGCTGACGATACATTAAAGTGAACATTCTAGTCGTCGCTCAGTTACAACATCTCACAGCTGATTTCTAGAGAAATTGCAATTTATGATTATTTTTACCTGACTGGATTGTAAGAGCAGAAGGACAATTTTAATGCAGTCGCACAAAATGATTCATGCTGACATTTTGAATTGATCGCGCCGAGGTGAATAAAATTGCTTTGACGTTGAAAAGGTAGCACTGGAGAAAGAATGGAAAAAAAAAAAAAACTGCTAACCCGGAATGTTTAATTGACAGGATTTCTGTATTTACATGAATGTGTGGTGCAGTTTTTGGGAAGCCACACCTGACGCGCGTCCCCCTTCACAACAGGATCTGGTATTTGAGGGCACGGGGGACCCTGTTGATGACGAGGCGGCCGTCGTAGCTGAGCGAGGCGAAGAGCCAGGGATCGGCCGACGACCACTCGGCCGCGTACACGCTGTCTTCGTGCTCCTCGTAGGTGGACACCACGCTGTCCTTCAGGGGCTCCTTGCACCTGCCGCACAAACGCACACGTGCCGTCCTGCAAATGATGCTCGATTCAGAAAGATGCGAGTGATTGATGTCGAATCGGGACAGCCGGCTGCAGTCTGAAGAGGTTTCAAATGAAAGAGGCAACGCGTCACATTTAGGATGACGCATACCAGACTTCAAATTGGGATTTACAAAATGAATGGAAGCGGTTGTGGCTTACAACATGCTTGTATTATTAACTCATTTGCTCCCAATAACGTGTAAATACGTTTTTTTTTTAAATGTTTTAAGTGTCCCAAAGACGTATTTATACGTTTTTTGTGTTTTTTATGCTGGAGCATACAGAAGGCTTTGATGCAGCCTCTCAACTGCAAAGAACAGTTGCAGAAATGGTAGTTATTACACAAACGGCCAGCAGGTGGCAGCAGAGCAAAGGAGATCAACCAGGGCCATGTAGAAAAAAAAAGCTAAATTACTCACAATTTTAAATAGATTTGTGAAAACTGATGAAATTTAGCTCTCTTCTAATGCTAATTGCTGCAAAACGGAAACAGTTTTTTTTCCTGATGAAAGAAGAGACTTTAATCTTTCTTTTGATAGGTTCCATGCTTTTATAGCAATAGAACACAATATTCTGTGGGCCTTGCAAAAATCAGTCAAAATCCAGTAAAACAGCCGGCAGCGAACGGGATTGCGAAATGTGAAGATAACATTAAATGCTTTTTGTTAACATTTGCTCATCACAAATCTTTGCCTGCTTAATTCTTTCACTGTTGCTAGAATATATTTTTTTTGACCATTCAAATGATGGAAGTGAAAACGATTCTGTTCATATAAACACGCGTTGCTCTTACTTGTCTTCCTGGTGGTTGTCCTCCCCCTCGCTGAGATCCTCATCATCCACCAAATGTCCAAACGGCTCAGAGGAGATGGACACCATGTTGGAGAGGATCAGGCGGCTGTCACTGCTGGCCGTCAGCACCAGCTGGTCGTGGCTGTGGTTATAGCGGACGCTCCACACCCTAACGACCCCCCCAAAAAAAAAAAAAAAAAAGGAGGAGGATTCAGCATTTAACAGGGAAAAAGAGTATGGACAAAAGTAAAGGGACAGATGTAATACCGCACAATTTTGTACATTTCCTTGGTGCATCCACTTATTAGTGACACACATCCGTTGGAGTGAGAAATCCGGTTTGAACCTGTTTTTGCATGCAAAAATTTATACTAAATTAGGCCATTTATACACTAAAACGTAGTTCAACGCCACTTTTTTCTCAGACCAGTACGAGTACTCAACTCTTGAGCACTCACTGATACCCACACCAAGTACCGATACAATTTTTACTTTTGATTTGGGTTGGGCGAGTATCGGTGCAAATCAGGAACGAGAAATTCGAAGAATAGAAAATTGCGATTGATTTCATGGGATTTTAAAAAAAGGAAAGGAAAAATGCAAGAGTATATTATTGGGATATATACAGTAGGTCTTCCTTTAGAAATTATCTGTCACTGTATTTTTGGGGACATTTTATGTATCAACAGTACTTGTGGTGTCAGTATTGGAATTGGTATCGGTGATGACTCAAGAGTTCAGTACTCGTATTGGTATTGGGCTGAAAAAAAAAAACGTGGAATCAATCAACCCTTCTTTTGGTGCACAATCCCCCCCCCATAAAATAAAACAAAAAAACAAACAAACAATGACAGCTCATTTTAAATAAAGACTGATATATCCAAATACAGCAAAATTAAAATTAAAAATTGCATTAAATAAATGCATTTTTTTTCTTTTTTTCCCCCCTCTCGTTAATTTCTAGTTTCTAATGGTAAAATGGCCAGAAGAGGGCAGCTTATACTGGTATCACCCACCTTCAAGTACCGGTACCTTCAAATAAGGCCCAATACTGACGACTCCTGGTACTGATACTCACCCATCCCAATTAAAATGTGACATTGCTGATCAGATCCGCACAACTAATACTGAATTGAAATGAAAAAAAAAATAAAAAATATTAATAATAATAATAATAATACTGGTTAAAAAAACAAACAAACAAAAAAACAACATTAAAGTCTCTCTAAAAATAGTAGTATTTTAAATTTGAGTATTTTAAATGGGTGTGCGAAGACCATCCACATTAAGTGCACTAATCTATTTATTTAGTTAAGGAATACACGTACTGTACCCAACTATACTCTGCAATATCAAACATAATCAAGGAATGCCTTTAAAATACTATCCTGAGCTATGGCGAGCAGATTAATCCATACATGCAATTATTGAGGACCTTTGAAACTTTACAAGTTCCAGGTACATTCAGTTTTTTTAGTTTTTTTTTAAATAACAATAAGGTCAAGTGAAATTGCTCCCATACACACAAATTTTACAACTTGGCTTGTGAGACTGATACCACTACAAGCACATCAGTCACCAATACTGATACTAAGTACCAATACCACTAGTACTTTTGATACATAAAATTTCCCGAAAAAAACCCCATGACAGATACTTTTACAGGATGACCTATTTATATCCCAATATAGCATTTTTTTCCCCTTTAAAATTGCATGAAATTAATGGCAATTGTACTGCCTGGTAGCGGTCCGATACCGATACATGGTTTTGGTACTCCCATCCGTATATCCAATAAGCTACCCATGCAATACCCTGAGAAACCCGGACACATACAGTATACATACACAATGGCAGATTGTTGCAGGAAAATAAAATATAAAAAATGTGTGCACGTAGCTGCGTACATGCAAATCACGTGCCTATCAACTATCAAAAGCAGATGAAATCTGCAGCTATAGAAGAGCTATTATCCAAGTATACAGTAGTTGCAAGGAGAAGCCCGGTTTAGCTCCAGACACGCACACATCTTTGAATCTCGCACAGGAGAGCGTCGCCTTCTCCCGCACGTTTTCACACTGCTGCAGTACGCCGCCGCGTTCATCCTCGTGGCACTTGCCTGCAGCTTCACAGAGCCGCGCAGACGCGAAAGCACAAGTGAAGCGTTGGGCCGACGACGGCTAAACCTTTGCTGTCAAAAGGAGTAACTGCCTATTTAAAATGTAATTAGCGTATAACGGCATTTTACTGCACCACAAGTACTTAGGGCATTCAATTATTTAGGAGATAAAGCCATTAATAAAATCAGACACCAATCAACAGTGGCGCAGTTTTCATTGTCTTCAGCATAGTTTCTGCATTCGACAGAAAAACAAAACAAAACAAAAAAAGTTGATCATTCAAACGAATCGCGACACGTTGTACTTTACTTGCTCTACATCAGCGGTGTCCAAACTACGGCGCGGGGGCCATTTGCGGCCCGCCCTCCATTTTTTAGTGGCCAGCGACATATGCTAAAAATAGCATTTGACTCAGTTCACATAAGATAAAAACAAAAATGTTTGGAGATGGTCAAAGTAAGAAGGGAGGGTCTCGAAAAACACAGGTGCTTTAAAGGTCTAATGAAATAACACACTAAAATAAAATAAAAACAAAAATGCTTTTTGAAAAAACGAAAACTAACTGCAATTACATTTTATATTACAGCGCAATCATATAAAAGCAGTCTGATTTTGTACATCTTTACTAGTACTTACGCATGATCTACACCTGTGGTAAATACATGACAAACGAGGTAACTTATTAATAAGTATAAGCAGTCATTGGCAGTAATTAATTACCGGCAATTAACTCATTCACTGGCAGCCATTTTGACCGAAGCAACCCCCATTGCTCCCAGCTGTTATACTGGATTTTGACTGATTTTTACAAGGCCCACAGAATATTGTATTCTATTGCTATCAAAACATGGAACCTACAAAAAGAAACTTTTCTTTCATCAGAAAAAAAAAAAAAAAAAAAAAAGTATATTTGTGTCCGTTTCCGTTTTTTAGCAATTAGCATTAGAATGTAGATTTCAGGTTTCATTGCTATTCACATTCCAGGTGAAAACACTATCAAAAAGAACTTGTTGCAACATAGCCCTGGCTGATCTCACTCTGCCGCCACCTGCTGGCCATTTTTTGTAGTAACTACCATTGTTCTAAACCACCTCTTCATGTCAGAAGCTACACCAAAGCGTTCTGTATGCTCTTGCATTAAAAAAAAAAAAAAAAAAAAAAAAAAGACATTTAAAAAAAAAAAAACATAAATACGTTTTTTTTTTTTGAGTGAATGAGTTAATTAGTTAAGCAATTAACAGTGTACAGGTAGTATTAATTAGTTTGTTGAAAGTCCGTACATGTGTAAAGAATGCTTTTCCCTAAGAAAATAATTAGCTCCAACTGGGCCATTCACGGACAATCGTGCGCTCGAACCGTAAACACCGATTGTGTCCCAATAGGACTCATTCGTAATTCATAATGAGATCAGATGCTGTCTAAATGACATTCAACAACGGATTATTTTTTGTCTTTTCACTTTAACAAAGGAGAGATCGAGTCACTGCAACTCTCAGACGCGCACGGTGGCCGTTAACACAGTTCAAGGACAAAAGCCTCAGACAGACAGACAGACAGACAGACGTGCATTCATGCATGGACACGCACACACACACACACAGTTATACCCACCAATGCGAGTGCTCCTCCAGGGTTTTGATGGGCTCCTGGACGTTGCGGACATCCCAGAACTTAACCTTGCAGTCGTCTCCACAGCTGGCCAAATAATACTGCTTGTTTGGGTTGAAGTCAAGGTCACGCACCAGCTGGCCGTGAGCATTCTCCATGCAGTAAATCTGACTGAGGAAGAGAGAGAGAGAAAGAAAGACGCAGATTTCAGGAAGAGAAGTTTCAAAAAAAAAAAGGGAGAAGTTTTGGGGAGAGTTGAGGTTGAGCGGAACGATTAAAGGATGAAGAAATAAGAGGGAATACCTGTGAAGAGCTATTTTGAAAATGAGAGGGAAAAAAAGAGGTTGTGGATTTAAAAGAACAATAACAAGAGAGAGCGAATGATTCACACTGTCCAGACATTCCCAAGCGTGCGTCTGTCAGCCAAGGCCAGCCTCAATAAAGAAGCTGACACCCGGTGTTGCTTTATTATAAAGGCAACCGCACAGCTTTGAGTTCCTGCGAGTCCAAGTTGATATCATGACATGGCAGTGGAACTTGGGAAGCTCTGCGTTCCGTCTGCGTCCATCTTGTTTGGTCAAATCGTGCACCGGCCAAAACTTTATTTTGCTTCGAACTTTTGTGTGTTCATGTCTACCGTGCTACGGAAATGTAACATTTGAAATACCCGGTTGCTTTTCTCACTGTTCGAGCAATGACGCATTTCCTTTGCATCGCTGAAAGAGAAAAGTTCATTGGCAAATATTATACCAGAATAATACCAGGAGCTGTACGGGATGCAGATCTTTAAATGCATAAAAGCAGAAGTGACAGAGTAAAACGGTTATAGTTATTGAAGCGGATTTCACTCATGAGGTGCAAGAGGCTACTTGCTTAATACAGAATGTATACAGATTGTTCTGTATTTATGCAAAATATAACGGGTGAGTATATTGCTTCCACAACTGAAAAAAAAGGTCAATATATGGTGATACATTTCCATTTTTAAGAATATGAATTAAAGAGGAAGTCAACCCCCCCCCCCCCCCCCCCAAAAAAAAAAAAATGTCTTGACAATAATGTTCTTTGCAGCCCCACTAGTCTAAATACGGTGTTGTGGTCAATATTGCGTTATCAATCAATCAACTTTATTTATATAGCACCTTTCATACATTCAAAATGCAACTCAAAGTGCTGGACATCCATAATACAATAAAAAAAGAAAAAAAATGCCCCCCCCCCCCTACATGATCGTACCCACAGACAACACATGAAAACCACAACATGGCGGGGCACAGAAGTACCCTGTAAGGAAAGGCACCCTGGAGGAGTTCATCCACAGTGAGATGGAAAAAATAAATAAATAAAAACAAAGCTACAAAACAATATAGATTAAAATAGTTAAAGAAATAAAAGGGGATTTAAAAATAAATAAATAAATAAATAAAATCAATCCAATGCCAAACTAAAAAAGTAAGTCTTACGCCTTTAGTGGAATACGAGTTATGCAGCAAAATCCAGCAGATTTTATCAATATCCGAAGGCGGCCATTTTGCCCATCGCTGCTGTCATGATTGTTTTGTTTCGGGCTGTCAAAGTTCAAGCGTGAATAGATGAATTAATCACAGAAAAACGTCGCATTAATCACGTATTGACGCATATTAATGGCACTATTTTTTCGAGCGCACTTGAGCGTTGAACGTAACGGCGGATGGTTACATCGAAGGCCGCGCGGGTCAGTGATGAGGTCAACGCACGGCATTTCCTGTTGTTCCAAAATGAGCCGGGTGACTCCGGTTGGTGTGCTCGGTGTCCATTTTCTGACATGCTTATGTTTATACTAATGCGCGCTGGAGCCTATTCCAGCCGTCAGTGGGCGGAGTCCAACCCAAACTGGTTGCCATGCCGATCGCGAGGCACAAATCGACAAGCACCCATTCAATTGATTGCAAATACGAGATACTTTTTAGGTGACTTTCTCTGCGGTATGTGAAACGACAAACGGTTGACTAATTAAATGGAAGATGCTCACCACAGCTCGACTTCTCCCTGAAGCACGGACGAATAAAAGAAACAGAACCCACCACAACAAAAACAGCAAACTTTATATCTTCAAAACTATTTCCTCTCCAGGCTCGCCTAATAAAGCTCAGCTTGGCCGGGTGATGTTCAGCAGAGTGGAAAGCCTCAAGTGTTATGGCCCAGCTGGATGCCAAACAGCAGATAGCTCGCGAGCTCGTCACCCCTCTGATCACATTAGGCAATTAACATGCTAATTAAAAATCTCATTAAAATAAGGGAGGTATAAGAGAATGACCCGGGGCAAACTGCTGGGCTTCAATTGGGTCAAGACAGCTCGAAGCTTTTGTGTGCCTGTGCGACAAAAATGTCGACTAACAAGTAGAGGGTAGAGCGACTATATATAATTCAAGATATGGACGATGCTGCGCATGTCTGTAAATCAAGCAAAGACATAAACATTGATCACTGTCAAAAAAAACAAAAAAAACTCAGAGTTGTCATTTAATTTTTATAGGTGGCATACGCATTACGAAAATGTGTTTGTGCTTAAATTCTTGGAATTTCTACAACATATGTTGAATATTTAATGCAGTTATAACAATAAAACCAGCATGGGAAAGTTGATTTGTAATCCATGCTCGAATCAATGCATTGTTGCAATATGACTAGTTTGTTATTTCTTCTTGAATTTAACACAAACTTTTTCCTCTGAGGGCCACATGCAGAAAAATAGAAAGCTGCAAGGGCCACTTTGATTTTTTTTTTTTTTTTTAAGTTATTTATTAACACATTCATTGCCAGACCAACAAAAAAAATGCATCATTTGACATCTTTTTCCGTCAATGGCAGTGAATGAGTTAAACATGGTAAAAATCAATGAAGCAATTATAAATTGTTGATATAATGAGTTATTTATTGAAAACTGCTAACAGTCACATGGCAAATAGTGACCCCTGTGTGCCACTCTAAAAGATATACCTCGCCACTGTTCAACCGCAATTCGAAAGCAATGTGACTTTCATTGGTTCATTTTCATACATTTGTTATTTATTATTATTACTTTGGTAAATTCAAGTTATTTCTGTGGCCACTTTTCTTTCATTAACACTTTATCATCATTTTTACCTGAAACGCTATAAAAAAAAAAGGCAAACCCAAAGTAAACAACTGAGATCTTTTTGCATAATTGTCTACTTTTTAATAGGAAATTTGTTATTGTCCTGATAGAAAATGATTTTGCATAATGGTGCTGTATATGCTAATATTACAATATGAAGGAAAGTTCAAGCACAATGTTTTTTCTTGGGTCCAGGCACATGGAAGTACAGTCAAATTTCAGATGATTTGGTCGAGTTCACTATTAATGAGGCGGAGTTATTATTTCCAAAACTCATATTTAATCTTTATTATTAACCACTGCAACATTTAACACAGTTTTAACAGTAGTGCTAATACTTTCAATGTAGGAAAAAAAAAGGGTACTAGTAGTGTTGTTCCGATACCGTTTTTTGGCTCCCGATACCGATACCGATGCCCAGCTTTGCAGTATCGGCCAATACTGATACTTAAGTTTTTTTTTCCTCAACATGAAAAAGCTGTACTGCCATTGGTTCAGAGCATTCAAGGGCCAATAGAATATCTTAGATGGGCATGCAGTGAGCATGTCACATATCAGTGAACGTTGTGCACGAGCAAGCCACAAGATGCTGCATCCAAAATCCTATATTAGCGTTGGAATTAATGGTATCGGCATGTTACTTGTGAGTAGTCACCGATACCGATACCACTGTTTTTATGCAGTATCGGCACCTCTGCCGATACCAGTATCGGTATCGGAACAACACTAGTTAATAGTGAAGTTGCAGCGCACATAAAAGTTAAAGCGGCATTGCACGTTTTGTTACTTTTTTTTTTTTTTTTTTTTTTTTTTTTAAACACACGACTGCCACCTCTGGCCTAAAGCGTAACTGCAGCCTCTGTGTCAATATTGAGTAAACTTGGTTTTTTGTTTGGGCTGTGCTCGAATCTGACTTTTTTTTCTTTTCTTTTTTTTTTCTATAAATAGCTACTGCGTGAATTCCTCAACTGAATCAAATTGCTGTGAATCGTGAATCGAATCGGGCCCGCGTGAATCGAATCGATCCTGGAAATCTCAATCGATACCCAGCCAGCCCTTCTTCAGTCTTCTACGTTTGAGCTGACTTCAAACTTCAGTCGTACTTTCAAGTAACAATTTCATGTTTAATTTTGAAGCTGAAGGCGCGCGATTTATTCACAGGACTCTCTTTCTCTCTCTCTCTCCTGTGTTCAAAGCCGGTGACCCCGGGCTCAAGGGTGGCTAGTGTTTAACCCGTTCCGCCGTGGAATGGGACGTGCCGGCCATGTGGAAAAGGAAATGGAGCAGGAAATTGGGTTAGTTTCGCCTTTTCCCTCTCCGGTGTCACTAAAGCAATCCCCACTACGCACACATGAACACAAAGCAACGCGCGCGCGCACGCACGCACGCACGCACGCACGCATCCCACTCCCTCGGCTACAGCTAATAGCGGAGAGACCTGGGACTTTTTTTTTTCCTTTCTTTTTTTTGGTACGTGTGCGAGTGTGTGTTTGCGTGAGTGTGGGGGATTATAGTTGCGTTCTGCCTAAGCCACCAAACACACTCAATCTACTGTCATTCAGCCAGCAAAGCTGAGTGTGTGCGATGGGGGAAACAGGGGACCTATTACACACACTGTTAGGCACTAACAGATATAAAAAAATAAAATAAATAAAACTGTTGGAAACACACAAATACTGTTGTGTGTAAATGCAAAAAAATACCAAAGTAGAGCAGCAAACAGTCACATTTCACATGACACGACATTCATTATTTATTTACAAACCCTTGCGTCAAGGACCTCAATTCATGTTCAAACTTTTTTTTATTTTTATTTTGTGACTTTTAAGTCTCCTCTTTGTCCATCCAAAAACGACAGGACACTTCCCACAATATGGCTGTAGATAGATAAACAAATTCCAGAGGAATACCTGGTACACAAAACCTCCTGCTGGCTTATAGTCTAGCCGATAAATCTCCCTGCTGAGGGAATCGACTGGAACAGACGGTCATAGTCACACACGCGCGCGCGCACACACACATACATCCTCTCTGTTTCTATGACAACTGCTATGTGAAAGGATGGGGAGCAGGAAAAGAAAAAAAATCGAACAAGGAGGGCAATCATTTCATTGCTGTTCGAAATTAAAGAACTGGCTTTGAGATCGGGCCGGCGGACGAGGATGACGCGGTGGCAGCTTTGGAGGGAAAAGATGCCAAGAAATAATGATGGAGAAAGATAAACGGAAAGAGATGGATTTATGAAAAACAATTCAAAACCCAAACACATGTTGGAGGGTCGTTAATGTGACGTGGTTCACCGTGTAACCGCCCAGGAAGAAAAATGACCGTTGATTGATTTGTCGTCTTTGACCGTCTTCTTTTGATTCCATTTGTGTTTTCCCTGTTCGGCGTGTTTGTAAAGTTCTACATTGAGTGTCCGTTATCCTTCAAAATGCTGCTGGTTAGAAATGCACACGTTTGGTTTCGCCATTCTTTTTTATTTTTTTTATTTTAACTGGGCTGCAGTGAGAATTCATGTGTAACCGAATTTTGTATCATTGCACAGTTTCAAGCAAATCATCTCGAACCTTTCTTGGATATATTCTTTTGTTTTCACTGCAACAATGTTAGCAAACTTTTGTTGTACTTTGAAACTTGATGAGTGCTTCTGCTAAAATTAGGGATGTTCGATTTTTTTTTCAGACCGATACCCTCAGTACTCACCGATACCAACTGCCGATACCAGTAGTACATTTTGACAAAAAAAAAAAAAAAAAAATCGCTAAAAGATATTTTTAAACAAATATATTTCCTTTAATTTTGACAAAAAAAAAAAAAAAAGCACAGTCACTCTTCAATAGTCTTTATGCTCAAAATAAAACACAAAAATGCTCTTTTAGTTTAAGCTGGACAATTTTGAAGTATTTCCAAACCGGTGATGTTTTGGTGGAAAAACTGCTGCAAGCTAGCTAGCGCCGCTTACAGGCAAGGAGGACTCACTTCACGTCTTCCCCCTCTGCCATCAGTCGCTTGTACTCGTCTGCGTCACGAGTACTCGAGTACTTGAAAAAAAGGCTGGTATCGGCCCGATACCGATACCTGGTATCGGTACTCGTCCATCCCTAGTTAAAATTGTTGTCCTTTGTGATATATGGAGTTAAATAAACGGAAAATGCTAACAAATGCACGGAAGCCAAAATGCATCAGTGGTTTCATGTAGTTCTTTAGGGAACCGTTTTTTAAAATATGAAATGTTTAGGGAAGGGAAGACAACATTATCTGGGAATTGATCCACTACACTACCGTTGAAACTCGTCGTTTCGCTGCCATCTTTCTGCTACAGCAATCCGTCCTGAAAGTCGAATTAAAATACAGCATACAGTTTCTTTGAGTGTTGTTTTGTTTGAAATTTCAAGATGTCTCCTCTTATGCTGTCTGTCCTCTGAAATAACAGTGGTGCGTTATTTTTACAGATGAGAACACGTCTTTCGATAGCTCGACCCGATGTAAGACAGCTCACCCCACTTCCCCGTGTGCCGAGGGCCACATCGGCACCGTCGTTCAAAACCCAAAGCTGCGGGAGCACAGCCAAAAACGAAGATATCAACGTTTCATCCATCCTATCGGGGGCCGCGATACGCATCTTGTAAATATATTCTCTTCTTGTCTATCTCCCCCTTTTACCAAGCACCCCTCTCAATCTCCTCTGCACTTTGCTGTTATCATGGTGATCGATGGCAAGGTGATTATTATTCCTCGAGCAGAGCCCCCCCCCCCGCACACGACACGTGCTGACCTAACACATCGTCACATATATCACAAACACGAGGGAAACAAACAAGCACGCACACAAAGCTAGAGGGCACGCAAAGTCTTCCGTGGCAGGTAGCCCATAGACGCCTGTTCAAAAATGATTGTAAACGGGTGCGAGTGTTGAAACATTATCTGTTGGATGAATGTCGCTTTAACTGTCAAAAGAGCCAGTTTTAGGCCAAATAAATGACACCAAATCTGTCTGGAGCGGCAAAACATTTGAACATTGTGATGAAGGAAACAGCGTGTTAGTGTAAGTCTAAATGTATTAATGACCCATGAGCTAATTTGAGCTTCCCCACAACACAAAAAATATGCAGCATCCAATACGTAGAGATTCATTTTCTTCTAACTTTCCTCTTCTGTTTTTGGATTTTATTGGGAGGTGTAATTTTTCAGTCTTCCTTATGGTATTTGCATCAATTTTCTTTTAGACATTTCTGGCAATTTTGTGGACATACAATATTGTGGTAATTTTTCTACCTCTCTTCTTTTTTGTACATTTTATGTTTTTTTTTTTTTTTAAATTTTTTCCTACCTTTTTTTTGGCAATCAATTTTCTGATTTTTTTTTTTGGCAGTTTTATAGACACTTTATAGTAATTTGCGGGAATCCTTTTGTTTTGGGATATTTTTTTTTTTTACTTTTTAAGTGTTTTCTTTCTTGCCTTTTCTTAAATCAATTTTTTTCTTACATTTTTGGGCAATTTTGTTGGCATTTTATGGTAATTTTCTGGATTTGTTTTGTTTCTGGACATTTGGTAATTTTCTGGATTTGTTTTGTTTCTGGACATTTGGTAATTTTCTGGATTTGTTTTGTTTCTGGACATTTTATAAGTTACTTTTTTAACATTTTCTTTTGTGCCTATTTTAAATTTTTTTTATTTCAAATTAATTTTCTGACTTTTGGACAACTCCAAAGAAATTTTATGGTAATTTTCTGGCTTTTGTCTTTTGGATATTTTATTGTTCTTAAATGAACTTTTTTTCCTGCGTTTTTTGTTTTGTTTTTAATTCTCTGCCATTTTTAGCAATTTCATGGACATTTTATGTAAATTTTCTGATTTTCTTTTTTTTTTGTGTGTGTGGATATTTTATGGCTACTAATTAAACTTTTTCTGACTTTTTTTTTTTTTTTTAATTATCTGCCATTTTTGGCAATTTCCTGGACATTTTATGGTAATTTTCTGCTTTTCTTCTTCCTTTTTGAATATTGTATGGTCACTTTGCTGACATTTATGTATTTTTAAAAACTTTTTCATCGACCTTTCATCTCTCTTTTTCTAACAACTTAAAAATTCCTCCATTTTTTTTCCGTTGTAAGAGATCCACAGGGCTCCAGAGCAGCAGGTTGCAGACCCCTCCCGGTCTGGTGTATTGCCCGACAAAAGACATTTAGCAGCCCCACTGCAAATTGACATCAGATGGATAACCAAACATGCTACTGCTCAGTTTGGTTTTATCTTAATAGGCATGTTAGTGTACAATGATACACGATTGCCACATTACATCAGATAATCCCCTTTTACAGAAACCTCACCTCATGGTGCGAAGGTCCCAGCCTCTTATGGCCGTGTCACTTGCAGTGGCAAGTTGGCCGCAGTTATGGTGAGGGCTCCACTTTCCCGAGGTGAACTTAAGCTGTCCTTTCCCCTCAAGCATGGCGGTGCTGGAGACCTGCAGAGTATCACGACCCACCTGATTAACATCTCTAAAACAGCCCCTTGAAATGTATCGACAATTATACAGTATTTGATGCAACCTACATTGTAATTAATATTCGCTCAAAAAACCACATTAGAACTACAACCCTGAAATCACAACTAATGTTTAATACTGCTTCATTTGTAGTTTCAAATAGAGTATTTGAAGAAGAAAAAATCTGCTGCTCAGTAAGCAAGCCGCTGCACTGACCTGACGCCTCTTCGACTATCAGTGACATAAATCACGAGATAACTCGCACGTTCATAATGCATTCGAGATGAAAACGTCAGATGATTGCTGAAAAATGATGCACAAAGTGCAAGTAAAGAGTGCCTGAACGGCATTTCAATATTTTGTACGGCCTCTAGGACAGGGGTGTCAAACGTAAGGCCCGCGGGCCGGATCGGGCCCGCAAATGGGTTTAATCCGGCCCGCGAGATGATTTTGTAAAGTAAAAAAAAATAAAAATAAAAAATTGTAATGTCGGACTAATTAATCAGCCGGCCACAATCAAACGTATTAATTTGTAATTTCACAAACAGTCCTCAGATGAGCAATGCAACTTGTACGGGGAATCGTCGTCCTGGATGTCATTATTTTACACACAACTTAAAGTTACGTATTATTATTATTATTATTATTATTATTATTTTTATTTATTTATTTTTTTTTTTTAATCATATACCAACATGTTAAATACGAAAAAAAATTCCATTACTAGTAAGCATTAGCGTCCTTTTAACGTCATTAACTGCGCCACACAATGCATTCTGGGAACAATATATATGCCAAACACGTCCGGAACGTATACCAGCAAAGTGTTGCCGCGTTCCATTTGCATTTGTGTTATTTTTCGGAAGGTCCAATTGTTGTTAATGTCACAATTGTGCCATATTTTCTTCACTTGAAGATGATTGTCTTCACTTGTTCCATGTTATATTTAATACCCTTGGAATTCTGGGGGTAAAGTGATGGAAACTAATTAAAAAAAAAAAAAAAACTCTGCATGGGCCCCAAAAGAGGTATATTTTGACTTACCTTCTATCAAGAATTCATTTTTTCAATCAATTGAGCTGTACAGGTTACGGGGCACGATAATGCTGCAAAATATTTTGATATTTATGTCACCAAAAGCTGGCATTTGGGTGTGTCGACTTTAAATACGGACTGTATTCAGACGATCCTCTTTCATCCAAACAGCCACGTTGAAAAGCATGATAATCTAGGCCACGGCCTTGTGAGGAAGAAACAGACAGGTTGAAATGAACATATAAGCCCACCTACAGATGGAGAGAACGGGAGACGGGAAAAACCGGGGTGAGAGGAGGACAGGGGAGGAAGGGAGAGAACGATATTAGCATTCTCATCAGTACGAGAGGAATTTGTCTTGACTGCCAAGTTTTTTTTCTTCTTCTCTTTTTCATTCCCTCTCTCCTAATCAAGCACACTCCCTTCCCGCATCCATACATCCTGCTCTGCCTTCCAGCCTACATCTTTCCAATCAAGCTTGGCCGCCCATTGCTCCCTCCATCTTCCTTTTCTCATTATACGGCCTCCCCCGATTACTTTCCAACTCTCCTCTTCTCCCTTGATATGGGATTTAATACCTCTGCTGTCCAGTGCTGGTGTCAGAAAGATGGGATTAAGACCTCACATGCCCCCGTGGTTGTACTCGACCTCGCATTGGGGTCACTGCTGACCAGAGCACACATTCTGAAAGCAGTTGCCCAAATATGACATTTAAGAATGATGGAAGAACGGGAATCGTGTAACATTAGTTCTCTCTGAGGGGGAAACCACTTCACTTCGCAGTTAAATTAACCACGCAAACAAAAATATTGACACACGCATCTAAATTTAGATTTGGGCTAGACCCATAAATCTTGACAAGCCTGACCAACTCATTTAGTTTTACTGGCCTCTGACTTCACACGTGGCTTTCGAGACCAAAAAAAAAAAAATCTTGTAGAAGGTCTTCTCAGAAATATGAAATCTGAGCTTTACTTAACATAAATCTTAGGGATGCACGATGTTATTTTCAACCGATACCGATAAACCAATAATTTAGAGGTGCCGATGTCGATAACCGATAAGTAGGCCGATAACTGTTTGCAAAATTAATTTGTATACAAATATGCTTTCAAGTGCTTCTATAAGTCTAACAAATACATTGAAACATTGTATAAACTTTGCACAATGTTTCATTGTATGTAAAGCACCATGAAGCTGAATTTTATTGATATGAGCCACAAACACAACAGATGGACCAACGTTGCATGTCTATAATTATTGATGGATTTCTTTATTATCTGGTTTATCTGTATGAAATCAAATCTGCCGATAATTATCGGCAGATTTCTCTATTATCTGGTTTATCTGTTTGACGTCAAAATGGTCGATAAGTGCCGATAATTATCGGCCACCGATATTGCCGTGCATCACTAATACGTTCAGAATAATCACATGAGCATTTTTCTGAAGGGCCAAGGACAAGAAGAAATTTGTTACGAAAACAGCACTACTGCAACACATTTATCTCTCAGAGAAATGAAAACAGTCATATCTTGTATTGTGTTTCATCTTCGTGCTATTTTTAATTTCTATTTTTTTTTTAAACAGTGTTCACTGCATTTTAAATGCATGCTAGCTGACCTGGATAGCTAAATTTTTATTGTTCTAATTTGTATTCTTTTATCCCTATTGTTTTGTTTCTTTAATATGCACAGCATTGTGGGCAGTGTTAAAAGTACAGCATTTTAAATGTGCTATATAAATAAACCTTGACCTTGACGTCATGAACGTACTTAAGATAACCTTAACGACACTCTGCGTTGACAAACTGTTATTTTCCAGTGGGAACGTTGATGTTCTGTTCCTGGGACTGATTTAAGTTTAGTCAATTTGTCGTTTTTCCCGTGTCTAAATTAGTTCCAACTTGTCCTGCTCACCAACTCCTCCTCGTGGCAATTAGTCAGAGTGCATTTTGTCCCTCAGTTACATTTTCTACAACTTATACTCATCAATCGCAGGACACAAAACAACTGTATTTTTGTTTTGTTTTTCGTGAGAAACGAAAAAAACAAAACAAAAAAAACAACAACTGTATAATTATTTGCACTCACATTGCACAACTACAGTCAATATAAAAGGCGAGTTATGGTGAGCCGAGTATGAGAGATGAGTGGACTGCTGGTGTCACAGGGAATAAGGACGTGTGCATCTGATAATGTCGAGAACAATATGGTGGTTATCAAATAATGAGTTTACTATTGTGAGATATGCTGTGTGTGTGCGTGTTTGTGTATGTTATGTGTGCGTCTGTCTTACTGTGGCCTGTGTGGAGCTCTCGTGCAGATCCCAGAGAAGCACATGGTTATCAGCCAATGAAATCACACGCTTGCCATCTCCCATTGGCTCCCATAGCACGCTGTGGAGTTCAAAACACACACACGCGGTTCTTGAACAAGCACATTAGCGTGACAAAACGAACAAGGGAGTCATTGATAGATGTTTTCACTGTGCAATCTCATGAGATCCAAAATATGATGATATGATCATAGGGGGTCTTTCGAATGGTAACTCCAAATGCATGGTTGCAGGACTGCAATGCATCACACCAGACACCTATGGATTCCACCCCCACATTCCAAGACATAAGTGGCTGAAAGCATGATGAAGAGTGTCGTTACTCCACCTAGTGGTAAGTACGTGGTAAATTAGGGCTTCATCAACTATGCATTCGCTCTCTTTCTCTCCACCTCTCCTCCATCACTCTCCCACACACGGGATTTGATCAAGTACTGTTACAAAAAAATTAAGACCAGTGGTGGGCAAAACTCGGGCCCTCGAGGGCCCGAGCACTGCAAGTTTTAGATGTTTCCCTTCTCCAACACAGTTGGTGTACGACCAAGCTCATCTGCAAGCTCTGCACCTGATAACGGTCCTATTGATTGGAATCAGCTTGTGTTGGAACTTGGAAGTGTGAAACCTCCAAAACCTGCAGGACTACGGCCCTCTCGGACCGAGTTTGCCCACCCCTGAATTAGACTGAAGGGTAACTGTGACGAGTCAGTTTTGTTACTTTGTGTAAAACTTGTTATTTATTAACTCATTTGCTCCCAATAACGTGTAAATATGTTGTTGTTTTTTTATGTTGTAAGTATCCCAAAGACGTATTTATACGTTGTTGTTTTGTTTTTTTTACAGAAGGCTTTGATGCAGCCTCTCAACTGCAAAGAACGGTTGCAGAAATGGTAGTTATTACACAAACGGCCAGCAGGTGGCAGCAGAGCAAAGGAGATCAACCAGGGCCATGAAGAAAAATATATCTCAATTACTTACAATTTGAAATATAATTTTGAATGAATAAATAAAAAATAAATAAATAAATAAATAAAAAACAACAACTTACAATTTTAAATAGATTTGTGAAAACTGATGAAACTTAGCTCTCTTCAAATGCTAATTGTTGCAAAACGGAAACAGATAGAAACATACTTTTTTTTTCCTAGTGAAATAAGAGACTTTAATCTTTCTTTTGGTAGGGTCCATGCTTTTATAGCAATAGAACACAATATTCTGTGGGCCTTGCAAAATTAGTCAAAATCCAGTAAAACAGCCGGGATCGAACGGGATTGCGAAATGTGAAAATGGCAGCGAGTGAATGAGTTAAAGAAGCTAAATTGTCCTTAGGTGTGACTGTGAGCATGAATGCATGCCTCTATAGTATGTGGCTTGTGCCAGATATCCGCCCAAGAATCAGCTTATGATTCAGCTCACCCGCAACCTATTGAGAATAAGCATAGAAACTGGATCGAATGATAGTTGGATGTTTTGTGCTGCGATAATGCGTGAGACCTTTCATGGTGCCTGAAGGTGTCATCTCTGAGAAATATGTTGAGTTTCAAACTGACAATTTACCACTATTGTCTAAAAAAGAACCATGCCTTCCGTAGCAAAATAATTCTCATGCAAGACAACACACCATCCCACGCTGCAAAAATTACCATTGAAACTTGAGCTGCTATGGGTTATGAAGAGGAAAAAAAAAAAATCATTGTGTGCGGCCACCATAATTGCCTGACCTCAACCATATTGAGAACATGTGGAGCACCCTTAAAACTAAAAGGAAAACATACTGCATGAGGGTGGATGGCACAGCACCTCCTGGAGGCAAGTCTTGCATTCGCAAATGAGATTCGGTCTGAAAGTACGATTTCAATGGATGAGAAAGTTGCAAAGGTGATAAAGGTGAGTCGTGGCCTACACAGAGCCAAACATACCCACAAAGGAATGTTCATATTCTTTTATATGAAAAAACAAAATCCCACATCTTGACTTTTCCCGCCTGACATACACAAACGTGCAAACGCTACTAGTGCAAACAAGAGTCAGTGTGAGTGTAGATGCATGTGTTCATGTGTTTTGAAGGAGGGACGATGGACCAGGCACTTTACTGTACTTTAATTTATTTAATTCAATTTCCGGTGTATTAACCTTATTTATTGATTGATTGAATTTTTCTTTTTCTTTATTTTTCTTCTTCTTATTATCATTATTATTAATATTATTAATTCAATCTCTGGTGTAATAACCTTATTTATTGATTGATTGAATTTTTATTTTTCTTCTTCTTATTATTATTATTATTATTATTATTATTAATATTATTAATTCAATCTCTGGTGTAATAACCTTATTTATTGATTGATTGAATTTTAATTTTTTTTTATTTTTCTTATTATTATTATTATTAATTCAATCTCTGGTGTAATAACATTGATTGAATAATTTTTTATTTTATTATCTGTTCTCATTGCTGCTGGACATGTAAATTTCCCAGAGGGAGCCATCCCAAAGGGATCAATAAAGTCAAGTCTAATTCTAAGTCTAAGTCTAAGTCTAAGTCAGATCAAAGCCGTTCATCTAGGTAAGCCAATAGTGCCCATTAGCCACAGTGGCTAGCATAGGCTAGAAGACATGCACACATACGCACACACCTGATAACCTTGTGCAAAACGTGCTACAACAGCTGTTGAGGTATTGGAGCTAAAAATATCTGTATACAGCAGAATTGCTTGACCTGACCTTTGACTGACACAAAAAAATGAATGCATGAACGCGCACACGCGCTCGCGCTATTTCCCCGCACTTCTTCCAGTTTTCCCTTTCTTCCATCTTTATCTCTTCCTTGCAGACACAGTTAACAGTTATGCATCACTTTAACTGATTGGCATCTCGAAAAATGATAGCAATCGAGAGATACTGATGAACGGTGGGCTAAAAATGAGAAATGAGCATTGATTTCCTTTCTCATCGGTGGTGAGTTATGGGAAGGCTTTGTGGCGCCTCACAAAAGACAAAAAGACTCGGGCTGCGACTACGATCCGAGATGTGGGCCGGTCAATAGTCTGAGTCTCAGAAAGGAAAAGAATATTCAAATGTCAGGGAGGTGGAACAAATGACAAAATAATACAACTAACCCCCCCCAAAAAACTTTGCTCTCTCAGGGGTAGATTCGCGAAGAACGCGCTGCGTCCGCTAATAAGAGCGTGAAATACTGCCCCCTGCAGTCTGCTCCCAGTTCACCACCTATTCACGAAGGATATTGATCTAATCATATACCGGCGCAAACACGCCCGCAAATTCTGACAGCTGGGAGCAAAATGTGCCTGATTTACCATACGCGGTCATGGATTTGCGCCAACAACATGGTAGTATAGCAACTTTTTCATGTGAGGGCCACATACAGAAAATCAGAAGGACGCAAGGGCCACATCATGTTATGAAGACAAATTGTGTTTAGTCATAAAAATTGTACAAATAATTTAGTTGTCCTTTTGCATATTTATAAAAATTGTACAGTATATAAACCAATTTGTAATATGGCAATAGGGTTATTGTAGTTTATAGTTTTGGAATTTTTCATTTTATTTTTTATTTTTTATTTTTTTTAAATTTAGTTAGTTTTAATTACTTTTAAGGGTGGTTCTGTTAGTTTTTTTTAAATTAGTTTTAGTTATTTAATAAATGCTTAGTTTTAGTTTAGTTAGTTTCAGTATTAGTTTATTTATTTATTTATTTATTTATTTATTTTTTTAATGTGTATTACTTGTGCACAATATTTAAAAAACACCATGGTTGCAACGTCATTATTCCGGTTTATATCAAAATAAATCACATTTAAAATCATCCCCAAAGGCTCATGCATTAAATTAATTACCAAAGACTAAAACAAGGACATGTTTGCTATAATTATAGTTAGTTTTAGTTAGTTTTGTAAACATAAAATGTAGTTTCAGTTAGTTTTCTTTTTTTAAAAAGCATCTTCGTTTTTATTTTATTTTGTTCACGAAATTGTAGTTTTGAATTTTAGTTTTTTCGTTAGTTTTAGTTAACTAAAATAAACTTTAATAACACCTGTGTTTTTTTTTTAACTGAGTCAAATGCCATTTTTAGCATATGTCGCGGGCCGTTAAAAAATGGATGGCGGGCCGCAAATGGCCCCCGGGCCGTAGTTTGGACACCACTGTAGTATAGTAGCTATAGCACGTAAAAATTATCGGAAAATGTCCCATCGACCCCCCCCCCCCCCCCCCGTGCCGATCAGCCCGTGTTACGTCATGTGTCGTAAACCAACATAAAAAAAATTCTGTTTCAGTTTGGAGAATCGGAAAGCTTATCTGTGTTGATGGGAAAAACAAAACAAAACAAAAAAAACGTAATTGTACATCCCTAAATAAGATCAAACCAAAACACTTACCAGGCTGCGTTGCCGTGTGCACTGTCGTCTAGGTGACAAAGCAGTTCCAGGGTTTGAGGGTTATGGGCTGAGTCGTCAGGAGACTCATGGCTTCCCGTTTCATAATTGGAGGGCATCCGCCATACTGCTGCACAGGACACCACCCGGCTGTCACTGGCTGGATGGTGGGAATGACACGTTCAATCACTCATGGATTGTGACAAACATGATTTTGTCATTCACAAATTTAAGCAGAGGCCAGAGACAACCTGGACTGCTACCCCAGTTGCTGACTATGGAGGGGGGGCATAAATTTTTTTTTAAAAAAAAGTGAAATTCATAGGTGCATATAGGGCTGCGATGGGAAAATGGAAAAATTACTTTTTAATTTTTTGTGTACAAATTTTTGGCTCCCTGGAGTTCCTATATCGGCCAATGAAGTAAGAAATTATACAAAGCATGATTATTATTATTTTTTTTTTGCAAGTTGCAATTCGGGGGGAATGCATTTAAAAATTCTTCATCAACACATTTTCTGATGGCCTGGAGAATGCACAACGGCAATACATAAATACAAAAATCTATACTAAGCGTGATGTCCATTTGAGATGTCATGATTTTATTTCCATAAAAGAACACAATTTCCATCTAGGCTTATGACTGTTAGCCGGGGACTTACTCCATGTTACGACTCTTGGATAAAATGCATAAAACTAATTGATAAGCAGACAAGACAAGTTACCGTATTTTCACGACTATAAAGCGCACCTAAAAGCCTTCAATTTTTTCAAAAGCTGACCATGCGCCTTATAATCCAGTGCGCCTTATATATGGATCAATATTGAGCCGCAACAGTCAAGACGCTATCGGTGACCCTGCACGATCGGTAACGCGCATGAGCAGAAGATCCCGCCATCTTGGATCGCTAGCTAATACTAATACTTTACCTCAGAGGAAATAATAAAACATCTGTTTATTCATTTTGGGAGTGAATGGAGTTGTCAGAAAGCTGGTTTGTAATCTATCAATAAAGTTTGACTGACCTATCTGACTGTTATGTTGACATTCCCTTTAGCGCAGCATCATCTAATGGATGCGTAACGTAACCCCAGCCTCTACTGTAGCGCCTTATATATATGGAAAAAAATTTAAAATATGTAATTCCTTGAAGGTGCGCCTTATAGTGCGGGAAATACGGTAGTTAAAAAGGCACAACGACAGAAGAAAGAAACTGAAATCCAACAACAGCAAGTGAATGGAGACATATGAAGTGGGAAAGACTGGCACTGACTTTTGTTGTAGCAGGTGGTAATCACATCTTTGTCTGCGGGACTGGCACCGATGTTCCATATCTCTCCGGCTTGGTGTAGAAGGACATTCTTATTAATGATGTTATTCTCATCATCAAAGTCAATGACGTGGATCTTGAAGGGAGGACAACAGAAAACGCGGAAGAGATTGACTTCACTTCCATTTAAAAATTCCATTTAAGTCATCTAAAAGCACATTAGATGCGAATAGTAAGGTTGAAAACGGCACAGGAAGACGTCATCATCGCTCAGTAGGCCTATTTGCGTTCCAGTGGTACTGATACGGCGTTGTGAGAGACAGCAAGGTGATATATAAAAATAAAGACTTTTTTTTTTCACAACATACTGTCAGAGCTATATATATATATATATATATATATATATATATATATATATATAACATCATCACACATACTATATTTAAAATTGAACAGCATGCACCTAAAAATCAGAGTATCGATAACTGATGCCGTTGAATCGATACCATGCCATGATACGTGATGTGATACGTCACAGTAGTGAGTGAAATTGGTACGTTACGGCAGAAGGGTCTGAGCTGCTGCATATAAAACGGATGCTTAGAGTTTTGATGTGATCTAGTACAACCAGTGGCAAAGATTATGGAAAATCCCACTGCAGATCATTTAAAGGATGATCATTTAAATGTTTAATTTTGGCGAAAATCGGCACATGATGGACGTTCAGTGAAACAAATTTGATCAAAATGCCATTCTTGTAGATTTAAGAAAACTATCATTAAAAAAAAAAAAAAAACAGCAAAAAAAACAAAAAAAAACACATTGTTGATGTTGTAGTCAGCCACATTTTTTAGAGCAAGTACAGAAAAGAAATATGGAATCACTCAATTCTGAGGGAAAAAACAACAACAAAATGATGATAATACCTGGCCTGCAGTAAAACAGAAATACACCAGTACGTCAATTATGTCAGTGTGTTTTAAGAACCATATTTTAAAACACACATTTTGAGCATAGCTTGACTGAAGTTTATTTTGTATTTATACAATGTGGGCGTAAAATAACAACCGCACTATTATTGAAATCTGCGGTCGTGCTGCCAGGTGTGAGAAAGCTCAGATCCATTCTTGCATTCCGAGTTCAAAGAAAAAGTTCTGGAGTCATTTAAATTCAGTTGTTGCATCGGGTCCTTTTCTTCTTTTCCGTCATCAACATCGCAATGCTGCATTTTTTTTCTTCCCCATCTTAATTTGGCCTTTAAAATAACTATAAAAAAAAATGGTGGATTTTTACATGTTACAGGATTATGTAAAAAGAGGAAAAATTATTTTCTTTGCAAACACCCAGAAACCTGCAGCAAGTTTTTCTGTAAACAGAAATAAATGTTACTTTACATAAAAAAAAAAAAAATCTTTCCTCCTTGGATGTATTTTATTTGTTTTAAATTGTAATAGTAAATCTGTTGTGTTTCAAGTCGGCACGAACAGCTAACACTGCAGTATGATTTTGAAACATTATAGCTCCTAACTGAAAAGCTATCCTATACCATTATCATGACAACTACTAACTCCTACATCATGTCCATGTTTTCATTTATTCTCACTTAGCATTGAGATAATATAAAAAAAAAAAGTGTTTACCCTATGCAGTACATTTTGTTATAATATCCAATTTTTGTTTTGATTTCCGACCCATTTCACTTCATACATCATCACATTTCCAATCACAGCGGTGCGATTCGGCCAAGGTTGGCGCCAGAAATGCGTCAGTCAAGTTTCCAGTGGTGCAGTTATATAGTTTGGGGGCCAAGACTAAACTTGTACATCACTGCAGTTAAATCGGGCCAGTAAAGATTTACTGGGGATGCAACCCTTCAACTATATTATTAATATTGGTGCGCGTTAGGAGGCAGGTCCTTGACCCGTTATATGACTTTTAAAAACAATCAACAGTTATCTAAAGTCCAACAAGGTAAACTTGTATTTTACGACCTTCCCGTTTTATTGAGGGACTTTTCATGACATGGGAATCTATTCAACACAGGCCCTCAGTTAAATTCAGTTCAGGGCCCACAATGCAGTAAAAAAAGTGAGGTTCTCTAGGGTTGATCAGACGACTAACGGCACTATCCCAAATTGGAGATACACTTACAATGTCTAAGAGGACTGTAAATGGTGATGCCCTGGATAGTAACTCCCACTCCTCTTGCCTGTTTGCCATTTACAGACTTAACAAGAGGATGAAAGAAAGCAACATGAAGAAGAGGGAAGGGATGAGCATCACAGCGTCAAGAGTCCCTCAGCCAACTCAAAGTCAGCAAGGCGGCTATTAACCTTGGGTTGGACTGCATCAAGCAAGAAAAAAAAAAAAAAAAAAAATTAAGACAAGTTATAATTTAATGGTGGTGGGGGAGCGGTACAAATAAATTCAGACCGACGGGACGGGGTAATTGGAGGGCCTAGTAATAGGGTCCTCCCGAATAATCCCAGGTGCGAGGGGAGAGAGAACCTCAAACAGTCCCTCCCCCTTAGGTGATTTATACCTCTCTCTTCCAGGCCTGGGGAGTGACTCATAACTTTGAACCACTTGGGCACCCGGCCCAGCTCTTTTAATTATGTGCTGGAATGGAGGCTGGGAGAGGTAGAGCAGGGAGGGAGGGAGGGAGGGAGGGGAAGGGGAGGAAAGGGAGGGATAAAACCGAGCTGGCTTGTGGACCCCACTTCAGGAGCCTCCGTTTCTAAAAGCTCTTTAGCCGCAACACATGACAGTAAGCGGTACGGAGGAGTCAGAATGCGGGTGAGAGGTGCCAAGCTTGGGCACTTTATCTCATTAGCGGCCTTAAATGCCATGCCGACACACACTCCCGATCTGTCATTCTAACTATTGGTCTCCGAGGGATTTGAGAGGTGCTCTGCGAGTTAAGAGAGACATTTCCACCCTGCATTATGCTTAATGGGAGGTGGAGAGGCCAGAAGGCTTATAGATACAGAAGGAGCTCTCCGGGCTGAAATGCCAATCGGAAAAACATTTTTCTTACTGTTGGTGCCAAACTAAGCAGATCATTTCTGGCCAAAACATACAGTTCAACTTAGTATAAAAGCCTGCAATGGTAGGCATTTAAGTCTAAAAAGTAGAACTAGTACAGGCTCGTCAGAAAAGACATGCTGCTGCACTTTTTTTTTTTTTCCCCCCATATACAATCCTTGGCTGCCCGACGGCTACATCTCTACATTACAACGACGGACCAACGTCAATATTATAGAATATTAATTGGTGTTAAAGAAAAAAAAAAAAAAGTGCCAGCAGATGAGGCTTGGGGTTGATGCGCCAATCACAAACAATACAGTCATAATCACGGGCCGTGAGCGACAGATTTTCTTTGGTATTTAATACATTTCCACACGCTTTGCACTAGGGCTGGGTTCAAAAATTCGAATAATGAATATCGAATTGATTTTTCCTTTTTTGAGCCCGGTATCGATTCATAAAATCATGAATCGATGATTTTAATATCTATTCTTCCCATAAATTCATAAGAACATAAGATGATGAAAATAAAATAAAACAATTCTTACTGTTTTCTTGAAATTTATTGTTCACATTAATTTAAAAGTATTTTTCTTACATTAATGAAAGACCTGACTTATTGCACTTTTAGGCCATTCAGAGTCTTTATTTACAGTTATTTCATTATTTAACCAGTTACGTCCTCCGAAAAATTTAATTTGGAATTTGTTCGGATGTTTTTAATCTTTTTTTTTTTTTCTTAAATAAGTTTTCAATCATGCATTTGCAGTTGTGTTCAGAGGTTTACATATATCCCAGGCAAAAACTGTATTGTCCTATTCTTTCCTGAAATGTCGTTTATGTTGATTTTTTGCACTTATTTTATTCTGAATTTCACCTTACCTGCATGTATGTGTGTGGTCTGGTTCTCTGTGTGGTGTATATTTAAACTTTTTAAAAATCCATCTGTGGCCTATTTCTTTGCAAATATCCCATGCTATTATCAAAGAAGACCCATAGCTAATAAAGTGAAGTGACCAATATCTGCAAGTGTTTGTTTTTATGGCTAAATTTAGCTGTTGAGGCTTTTAATCAAGGTGCATTTTGTAGACCGGAAAGGACGGTCATTAGATCCAGATCATATTTACTTGTACTTTTGCCTTGATCTCAACCAATGTCATTTCCGCTCATAGATTCCTACACCACTCTTTGCCTGTTTTACCGTCTTGTCTTTTACACACTAGAAACCTGCACATACGTGTACCCCATCTCTGACCCAGTCTAACAGCAACATTCACACTTTTTGTCATCTTAAATGAATATTTATCCTGTAAAGCTGCATCTCGCTCCATTTCTACTCTTGGTCCCTCCTTCTAGAACCAAACCACAACTTATTAACCTATTCTTTCCTGAAATCTTGTTTGGGCCGATGCTTCAGTAGAGGAAGTGTCAGGAATAGTATATTCAGTTACTGACAATGTGTGATAAGAAATTACAAAGATCAAGTGGTCATTGTCACAGTTTCCAACGAGCATCATTTTTGACTGTTTCTATACAAGACTTGGAATTGCATTTGGTGCCAGACCATTTTCACATTCAAGTCTGCCAGAAAACAGGCTCTCATTTTTTTTTCTCTGGGCAGACATTTCTCGCTCTCACCGTCATCCCTCTCTGTTTCTCTGAGAGCTAATTATTTCTCCCCCCGTTTAGCGCCAACTGTTTCTCTCATCTGTCTCTGTAATGACCTATGCAAGATGTGCATGCCGGCATTCTTGCTCACAAACTCCTCTTTCTTCCCAATCACATATACAAACATACAGTACACACAACAGAACACGTGAACACTTAATAATACTAGAAAGAAACCATAGTTACAAAAACCAAATGGGTGGACGTTTAACAGTTCTGTGTATCATAAGAATCACACTTGTTATTGCATTATTAATGCACAAGTGACTGGGCTACATGAGGTTCCAAAATGCATTGAAAACGGTTATTATGAATCATTTAAAATAAAATTAATTAGACGTAAAAGTCATCTACCGTACACTATAAAATAAAATACTCACATTTAGCATATATGGACACAGAGTTGTACGATATAATGATTTATAATGCGGAAACGATAGAAAGCATCTATGACATGCTATAAGGTGGAATGTTTTTTGTACATATATTTATTAATGTCAAAAGAAATGAAAAGACGCTTGGATAATAATGAATAGTTGAATGTTACTTGAAGCACTGTTTGACAAAGCGGAATTCCAATTAAGCTGTGATGTTGTTTAAAATGTAAAAAGCAACAACAACAACAACAAAATTCATAAAAACATTAATGAATAGACTACAAAAGCAAAATATTTAATGTTCAAACTGAAGAACGTTGTTGTTGTGCGCAAATATTCGCGCAATATGAATTTGATGCCTGCTGCATGTTTCTAAAAAGCTGGGACGGGGGAACAAAAAACTGAGAAAGTTGAGGAAAGCTCAAAAACACTTGTTTGGAACATTCCACAAGTGAACAGGGTAATTAAAAAGAGGTGAGTGTCATAAATAGGAAAGAAAGGCTAAAAGTAAAGTCCTGGAGCCGTGCTTGACAATAACAACCGTTAGAATACATATTCACGTAAGTGAATATAAAGTAATTACCCATCACAATTAAGTGCGATTATTTATGCACCATTTACAATGCCCACGTTTAAATTACTGTGACTTGACCACGTCTGTTGTCTCACCTGGTTGTCAAACTTTAGAGACTGTGTACCCACAAGGAAACGAATAGCATCAGTTTCAGCTGTCTGTGCAGTCAGTGATCGTGCCTGCAAACCATTCACAGATGCAACACAGAAGGGACTTTAGATACAGCTCAATTGCATGACAGTAAATCGAAAACACGACATTAAAAAACATGCATCGCAAAAACTGTGTAAATGAAAATGGAATACAGAAAAGGAAAATGGTCCTTTTCGCAAGCAAAAAAGGCAAAAGTAATGTCCCCGTAAGATGCATACCTGGAACTCAAGACCATAAATGACGGGTGCGTCGTCTTCCATTTTCAATGAACTGTTGAATGGGTAGGTTTAGATAACATAAACAAGACGAGGGAGTGAACACATTCATTCGTTTTCAACGTTTCTACCACTTCCGCGATTCTGATTTTAGTACGGTCGCGTCTCCAAACGGAATACGTAACAAATGTTATTCAACGTTGAATACGTTATAAAATTAGCGTAATTTAATTCGGGAATATCTCATACGTCATCAACGAGATTTGGTCACATCGGGACGCCGTACACGAATCTTCCGGATAGAAATGGGAACCGCTCATGCGCATTGAAGTTGTATGGTTGAGCCTGTGAAAGGTAAGAATTTGTACCCGTGTTGTATTTATGTTGAATCGTTTGACTTCTGTTATCATAAACCTGAGTCTGCGACTATTATATGCCTTTATAACTCATTGCAACTATTCCTGAAGCCAAAAAAAAGCACTCCTTGCAAACAGCTGCGTTTTTTTTTTTTTTTACCGGTAAAAGCGTTAGCAAAAGAGCTAAATGACATCAATGCTTTTGCGACTTATTGGTTACGATCACGTTACTTGCAAGAAAAGTACTGTACATGTTAACTTAAGTTCTCGGATCTGAAATATAATGATTAAAGTGCTTACTGTGATAGCAACTCTTCTCTCGTGCTAACCACGTCAGTGCTATAGTTTGTCTTTACCTATTTATTTATTTTTTTAATTACTGACATATGTCTTTCGATATGGTTTAAGATTCGAAAAGCAGTAAATGGATTGTGAGGAGGCTCCAGCCCAGCGGCCAGTCACTTTGGACATCACGGTAGAGGATGTCACCCAGGAGGCTCCATCCGCAGACCCTCCAGAGTCAACCGGCAGTCGGACTCATGCCAGAGACAATATCTTGCCACAGGGAGAGAGCATCGACCTGGGGGGAGATTTTGCAACACCTCAAGGCGACAGCAGCGCTTCGCCATCAGAAAGCCTGATGGACAAGCTCAATGACCAAATGATGGAGAGTGTCATTATCTCTGATTCTCCTAATAACAGTGAGGAGGACGAGGTTGCTCCGATGGATTCATTCCTTGATGGTGGCATCGATGAGGTGAATGAAAGCTACACATCACGTGACGCCGAGGAACAAACCGACTGCTTACAGATTATGAGTGAGACGGAAGTTTCAGATGTACAGCAGAATGAATATTCTGAGAAAAAAGAGGAGACAAAAGATGGGGCAAATGCAAGAGATTCCCAATTATCTCACGCCGACACAAAGAGTCCAGCTAGTCTCGGAAGTGACGAACCAGTGTTGGAAAAAGGGACAAATGTCAAAGATGAGCCTGTGCCAGTGTGCACTATATTTAGCCAGAGCAAGCAACCAAATTCACTGATACCTGACGGATTCCAGCCCACCCTGATCAAGTCCCCCAGTTTTAGTATGGGGAGTGGTGGGGGAAGTGATGAAGCGGTAACTCTCAGCAAGTTGACCATTCCACTCGTATGCCAGCCCAGCCCTAGCCTCAGCAAATTCTTCACTGACAATGGACAGGCCAATCCAGCCTCTGACTTCTTTGATTCCTTCATGGCCCCTTCCTCCTTCATCTCAGTGTCCAACCCCAATGCAGAGATCTCACCGGGCCCAACTGCAACACCAACAGCCGCAAACCCCCGCCAGCTCTCTTCTAGCCCCTCCTCCTGTGACACTCCGGGTGCTCCCACTCCTCATTCAGGACACAATTCTGTCCCTCCCGAGTTCACAGCCAAGCCTCAACTTTCTCCATCCCAATTATTACCATCTTCAAGTCAACCTCCCGCCTCATCTCCAGTCACTCGGCCGCAGCAGCCTTTCAACCAGCTTCAGGCGGTGTTCTCAGGAAGTGACGATGCATTTGCAACGGCGCTGAGCCTGAGCGAGGTGGACAGACGCCATGACGCATGGTTGCCGTCTGAGGAGACAAGGAAGTCGTTGGTCTCCATGGCCGCACAGCAGAATAGCCAAGCATATTCGGAGGGTAACAGACTCACCATGCCGGGTCTCAAGTTTGACAACCTTCAGGTAAGAAAAATAATTTACTAGAAATGCATTATCAGCGCCGAATTTCAGCATTTTATGAATATCTGCGTCTTCCTTTTTTTTTTTCCCCCATATGCATTTGATGGCCGATAATAGATCAATTTAAAACTGTGTTTACTTTAGAGAACTATTTATTTAAATTTTAAGTTAATTTTATAAAGGATGTTGCTGACCCTGAGAACTTTCTGCTCCTTCTCGTTTTACTTGAACGGAAAACTAAGATAACGAAAAATGTAACATTTCAGAAATTTTGGAAACATTTATTTACTGTGGAAAAAAATAGGAAGCTATTTACTTGTTAAGGGGATGTCAACCTCCAAAGTTCTTACTTGATAATATGTACAATGTAGCCCCATTAGTCTAAATATGGTATTCTGGTTAATATTGCGTTAGTGGAATATGAGATAAGTAGCAAAATGCAACCGCTTTTATCCATCTCAGGGGGCGGCCATTTTTCCACTTGCTGTCGACCCTGATTGAAAATTACATCACAGTTGCTCAGGTCGCAGGTAACAACCAATCACAGCTCAGCTTCAGAAAACAGGTGAGCTGTGATTGGTCGTTGCCCGAGCCCTTGAGCAACTGTGATGTCATCTTCAGTCGACAGCAAGTTGCAAAACGGCCGCCCCCTGAGATGGCATTATTTTAAAATGTCACTTATGTGCTGTATGTCAAATAATTTACACCAAAGCTCCATTAACACATTTAACTTAAATTTGAATCACAAATCAACAACGCTATGCCATAAGCTTGAATTGTTTTGTTACTTCTTTTGACTCGTATGTCACTGCATTTTGTACATTTTGCCCACAGGGTGATGCTGTGAAAGATTTAATGCTTCGATTCTTGGGGGAGCAGGCGGCCATGAAGCGACAAGTTCTCACCGCCAACTCTGTGGAACAGTCCTTCCCGGGTCTCAAGCAGCTCATTGTAAGTTTGTTGATGCACTGCTAATCTACTACTTAGTGTTCTGAAGAAGAATGACACGACGAACTGTGGGAAAGTTCATCCACTGACAATTGCTTCCGACAAATTAACCTCATATTCCCTTTTGAAGAATGCTGTAATGAATTGTAGATTTTGTTTTGGCACTTAAAGAGGCCGCCTGGAACGGCAAGGTGAAAATATTGATTGTGGATTAGTTTTGTGTATGTGCTGTGCAGCAAAGAATATAGATGGAAAATAGAAGCTGTTTGGCTGACGTGGTTTTCTAACATGTCGGATATCTCCCACCGCCTCCCCCTTTGCCTACGGTGGTGTTATGGCGTCTAATGGCTTGGGGGACAAATACTTTTTTTGAGTTGTCAATTTTTGTGACAGTAGTCAACCACTGGAAGTGCTCATCTGCTGGGTGATGGCAGTATGAAGCGCGGATGAGTGACATTGTTGAGGATGGGCTGTAGTTAAGTCAGATGCCTCTGCTCCACTGCAGCTTCCACACAGTGCAGCTGCACTATGACCTCTGAACATGGAGTCCTGATGATCCTGTTCAGCTGTGTGTGTTTGCTCCTTGGTGCAGTCCCCACAACACACCAGGGACTACATCATTGCAGAAATCAAACATGGCCAGTCTTTTCAGGAAGGTGTTCACAGACCACTACAGTTTATTGTCCAGTTTGCAGCCTAAGGTACTCCCAACAACTTTCACATTTACTCTCAATTTTTATTGGCTGCATAGGGGGAGTACAATCTCCTTGGTCCTCCTCATTGGTGTTGATCTGTAATTTGATTTGTCTTATAACAACCAATCAAAGTCCTTGATGAGATGAGACATATGTCCCCGGTACTCACCCTGCTTGGGGTCAGCATCACTGCTGACAGACGAGTTCAAGGTCGGCAGGGAGTTAAAGTGGTTGAATTTGTGGGTTAATGGCCTTTTTATTGTTCCCCCTAAATAGTGGGATCACATTTCTTTTGACTGAAAAAAGTATTTCACATCACTGGAAAAAAAGGTTGAGAACCACTGATTTAAAACATGTCCAACAATGAACAACGAAGAGAAAGCGCAGTGTAGGAAGGAAGGGGTGAAGGGGGGAGACGGAGAGCTGGAAATCCACTCAGCTCACAAGTTCTTCTCTCCTGCTGTAGCCATGCATTATGCATAGGACTGCTGTGCATATTTTACAGGCCTTCTGGACTGGGTTATCACATGCTCATGCATGCGCGCGCACACACACGAACGTGCACGCAAACAATGCACTATGCAAGATGTACATACTGTAACTAGGTATGTATGCCAATCATTGTTTGCAATCGGTGTAGGTGGCTCCTGAAAGCCTAAGGCAAAAATAATGGTGCACTACATCGAGCCAGAAAGCTAGCATTGGCCTGAAGCAGAGATGTCAAGAAATGACAGGCAATGTAAAAAAAAAAAACGGTGCACTTGCGTGTGTGTGCGCGTGCGTGTGTGTGAGTGTGTTTGGGGGCGGGCTGCAAATATTGTAAAATGTAGCAAGCACAAAGTCAAAATTCGGGTGGCATTTTGGTGGTACTAACCTTTGTTCAATATTATTTGTGAAAATGCATTGTGTTCCAAATTATTATTATAACATGAACGGAACAGAAAAATAAAAGGGATGTAAGATGGGTAGATTGTGCAGGGGCAGGGATGGACTTTGGTAACGCAACTGTGGTAAGACATTTTTTTTTTTTTTTTCAGGAACATCCCGATCATAGCTTGCATGTACCATTTTAAAATACTGCTCCATATTCCCTTTCTTTGCCATTGCCAGCGTAGCTTTGCAGATCAAACAAACAAGCAATAAACCACAACAAAAACATCATCATGGCTCCGATTGCTAGCTGCAAGGGACTGCTGACTGCTGTCAACTTTATGGCATGGAGTTCACATGGAGTTGTAGGTTAAAGGGGATCTTTTTAATTCAACTTATAAACAGCGTCTCGGAATCGTGTTGGTAAGTTGAGGACTACCTGTATATGTGGAGCCTCAAAAAGTTCCCCAAGTAAGAACACCAGGGGTCGCTGTTTTTCTGTTGCAACACGTCAGTAGATTCACTCAATTTAGGTTTGCGCCTTAAGTTGCATTCATTTACGTAGCTCGGTTGTGCGTCAGCTCTTAAGTAGCTAGCTTAGGCTTATAATGGAATGTTAGTTACCTTGTTCCAACCTATTTACTGTCCATTACCATATGGGAACACTGTACTGTATGTCTAAGTACCATATGGAAAAATCCAAATAGGATATATCAAAGGTCGGCTACTCTTACATCCTACATGTTGTCTTATTTGGAAGGTGAACATTTTGCAAATTAGGTCCAATTATGTCAAACTTGCATTACAAATAACACGAGTCATTTTTGTCTTCGTTTTTTGAAACATTCACAATGATACAGGGACAATAGAAACATTCTTTTTAGTGCAAAGACAAATGTTCACTCTTTATTTTTTTGGGGAGGGAGTGACGATGAGGATGTGGACTGGTGGCTCTGACGCCATCTTTCGTAGTGCTCTCAATGAGAGTCTCAGAGGCAAAAAAAAAGTGGGCCAAGCTGTTATTGTTGACAACCACACCATTAAAACTATCTAACAGTCCACTAGTCAATCAGCGGTTCATATTACCCAGAGGAGTGTCCCTTACAACTTGGACTCTGTGCTGAACCATCTTTGGGAGTGTTATGTTGAGTTCTCTTAAAAGCCACAAGCTACTTTTCATAATATATTACACCAGTTTTGTGTCTCAGCATCTCTCTGTGGTACTGTTGGAAAAGTCCAGCCATTGCCGGTGGGAGGAATGATGGCTGATGTGTGAAGTTCATATCAGTAAAGTAGGGAACCATCCCCCAGCTTGAGGGCAGTGTTTTGTCCCCTCGGTTCAAGTGTCTGAACACCCACTACACGGGCTTCAAAGCGAAGATGGCCTCAGTTGCAATCACTGTCCTCCAAGTGTGTCATAATACTAAAGTTTTTTCCCCCCCCTCTTTGTGTAATGCTGGATCTTTATTGGAGTTGCATGGGATTGGGAGCTCTGTATTAACCAAAGCTGAGTGGAGAAGGTCTTTTTAAGTTTGGGTTGCCTGGAGGCTTCCGGTCTGGTGGGAAGATATGTGGGCGTTCGTTTGTTCACAAAGCATTGTAATGCAGGGCAACTTATCAAAGTCAAAAGCACACCAAACATGTGACTTGCAGCACAATTAAGAAGGCTCATCCCTTTTAATCACGTGACAAATATTAATAATTGTTTGTGCATGTAAAGGTTGACTCACTTTCCGTAACACTGTATTAGATAAATATTGCCTGCCATTTTGGGGCAAGTCACCACGGACAATTTGTAGGATAATTGATTGCTATGAATTAATTTGGTCAGAATGTATACTCATCAAGGCTACATTTGTCACTATCCCATGGAGGTCTCAGAGAAAGTGGGCGTGTGTTTAGTTCGCAGAGGCGGTGCGGGGTGGGTTCGCACTTTATGATGTCATAAAGTGAGCACTTGCCCGTTTTCTCAGGTTGGGAGGGGCTGGTGCTTGGAGAGCAGAATGACCTAGAATTTCTCATAGAGGAAAACACCACTTTGGTCATGTTTTTGGTGAGGAATTAGCATTTTAACACTGTTATATGCTCCAAAAGTTTTTTTTTTTTTTTCATGTTTCAGTCCTTTTAAGATATGTTGAAACTCTTAAATGTGTTTATTGCAGAAGCGACTAAATTTATATGCACACCCACAACTCTAGTGAGGATAAGTGGTATAGAAAAATAAACGTATCAAAGCGGGCCAATAAAAAAATAATAATAAAAATTCTTATGGGTATTGTCAATAGAATTGTTCTGTTGGACTGCAGTATCCTATTATGTTGACACTTCAACTGTAATTTGACTTGTTTTGGTTGAGACTGAATTGGAAAGTCCATAAGTCCCTGCACTGAACTTTTGAGTTCACTTTGACTCTGCCTGGTGCTTCCCTTGCAGCTCTTCTGGCTCCCCTCTTCTTTCCACGTTGCCACCCACTGATTCTTGCTTCCATCATGTAGCTTTTTTGGCAATTTTATTTTATTTTTTTACCTGATTCCAGTGTTGATTTCTTCACTCTGTTGCTTGACATGCAGTTTTGTGTGTGGTGTCATGTGCAAAATATTGTACATGCTGGATGTTTTTTACCCTCTGTCCATTTTGCTCCAGCACCAAGAAACACATGCACATGCTAATTTGATGCATTCCAGCAGGGCAATAGTGTACTCAGGAATGCAGGTAAGGTGTGTATTTTGTATTTTAGAGGGGCTGCAGCTGCTTTGACCATCCAGGCTGCCTTCTTGTTTTCAGCTTCATTTCCCACCCTAATGAAGATTCAGAGGCGCCCTAGCAACTGACACTCGGCAGAAAAAGAGGGCGGGTGAACGAAAGGCCTACAGTAATGCAGCAGTAAAATAAAATATATGATATAAGGAAGGGGGCATAAGGGAGAGGGAAATGACCAACATGGAGAGTAGCAAAAGTTGATTTAAGGTTGAAATATACAAAAGGAAATGGCAGGGGGAAAAAAAAAAGAAAGAAGAGTCAGGGATTGAGGAGGACAAAGTCGGTACTACTAGGTAGTGTGAGAGGAATTCTACAGCACCTGCTTTCTAGTGACAAATGCATATCCAACCACTAAAGACCTGGAGAGTCAACCTTTTTGTGTTGTTTTTGTTTTTGTGTTATGAACTGACCTCTGACCTCACAAGTCCGTGATCTGTGCAGAGTGCAGACCAGCCAAGTCACTAGTCAAGCTTGTCACCAAATTCATCCAGTTACTGTATATTGTTATGAGCTCTGTATTGTGTACTGATGACTTCCTAAAAACTGTTCCCACAAATATGGAAGCATATCATTTTTTGTAAGTTTTGTCGTTACCAATCTTTAACAGAAAAAAAATGTTGAGCATGGGAAACTGACATCCATCACTCAGGACATCCCACAAGTTGGTTGATGTCCAACCTTTCACCAACAGCAACTTATAAATAGAAGTTTAGCCTATTTCAATTTTGACTTTCATTGAAACATAAAGCTTCATATTATTCTTATGACTTGAGATGTGATTGTAATGACTCAGAGGCTTATTGTCTCCCCTCCGTTACAGAGCAGTAAGAACTGGCGTGCAGCAGTTGATCTGACAGGACGTCTTTTGACAGCTCATGGCCAGGGATATGGAAAGGCTGGACAGCCAACTTCCCATACTGCTAACTCGCTACAGGTAGGATGCAAACAACTGTTAGTGTTTCTGTCTGTGCTCTGAACTCAGAAATGGCATCGGTTAACAATACACATCTATTAATTTGGTTAGTGAAATACTTGAATACTAATAAGCGAAGTGCGCATCTCCAATTCAAGGTGCATTATGGGTAGCGGCGTGGTGCATTGTGGGTAGGCAAAACTACCAAACAGTCATTGAAAATGAATTGGATCCGATGGAATCGGCTCTGATAGAAACGTTTCAACGGCTGTAAAGTTGCTGTTTTTTTATGAACATGCATAGCATGTGGTTTACTGACATCGGGGAAGTTGACTTGCAAGCCTTAGTTTAAAGTGTACAGTTAGGCAAAGATTGTCACCACTTTAATCTCCGCCATTCAAATTGATAGGGTAGTTGGTCGCCTCGTTTTTTTCACTCGCGCATGCGCAAACTTAATGCGCGCTTTGCTTATTATGCACATGTAGTTAAAAATAGCAAACAGTATATATATATATATATATATATATATATATATATATATATATATATATATATATATATTTTTTTTTTTTTTTTATATATTTTTTTTACAGTGAAGTATTTGCCCTCTTTTCAAATTGCTGTCTTTTGAACTTTGTGTCCGTATATATACTGTTGAAAGATGTAGTGTATGTTTGTCTTTTTTTTTTTTTTTTTTTTTTTTCCAGCTTTGGTTTGTGCGTTTGGCCCTTCTCACCAAGCTGAACCTTTTCCAAAATGCTGAGCTGGAATTTGAACCTTTTGGTGATCTGGATCAACCGGACCTCTTTTATGAGTACTACCCAACTGTATATCCCGGGAGAAGAGGTATACACACACGCACACACAAAACACACCCAGCTTGGCGTACACTTGTTTGTTATTTGTTTGGTCACCAAATAATGATGAATTTCCATAAATACTGCTTGCAATGAATTTCTAGTTGTCATTTTGCATACATGTGAATTAACTTGCCAGTACTGTAGATAGATAATAATAATGTGTCTATGTAGCGTCCTCCTCATTCGCCCCTTGGGGCATGAGGTGTTCAGATAGTTTTACGTAAATGTATTTACTAACGGCCGACAAATTTGTGCAAAAATGTTTGTTTGAATGTTTTGACATATTACTATTAACCGAGCTTAACTCAGTTTTTACTCATTGTGTCAGAAATGTGCTCTTAAAATATTTTAAAGATGCTTGAGGCTCATTTGCAGCACGTGCTAATGCATCACTAAAAATTAGAGTAATGTTTGAGTGAATATGTTGTTTTACTATGTTAGACAGTAGAGAATCAATTTCCAGCAGTTGTCCAGCATCCTTGGATGGATTGTGTTTGACCTCTTGAGAGTCCACAACAAGATGATTTATTGTAGGCCAAATATGAAAATTGTGAGGAATTTACATCAGATGGACATAACAAAAATGGTGTTGAAAACATGCAGAGAAAGTCAGAAAAAAAAAAAAAAAGACCGAAAGTTTACAGGGAAGTTAAGTTTCTATCAGACGGTCCTTGAGAAGCTTGAACAACTCCACTTGTCTGCAGCAACTTTTTGCTTTTGTTGGTTCTCATTTTACACGCATGAATTGCTCTCTAATGTATTCCGATTACTTAGTATCTGCTTTACCCCTCGAGCAACTCCAAGAAAAAAAAAAAAATAGATAGAACTGCACACACATCCTTTAAAAAGACAGCACCGCTTGAATTTCCTTTGCTCAATATTAACTTTTGTTCGCAAACGAACTGGCACAAGCTTTGATTTTTGGCCTCGTTTATCAAGCGTTTCTTCAGCCTAATGCTTGTATTGACAATGTATTGTCATGATTAAACACCTTAAATGCCTGAAGAGGTGGCTGCCCATGTGCTACTTGCCCTCTAAAGAGTTTCGATATGAGTAGACAAAAAAACGTTATTCATTTGTGCAGTTGCATATCTTACTCCTTTATGCATTAAGGCAGGGTACACACACCAAGAAAATTAGGGATGTTATTGTCCCGATGTTGTTTGTTTTTGTTTATTCATTTTTCCTTTCGGACATGTCATTGTCTTGATTCATACATTGTTAGATAAATACAATGCGGCACAACATTGTCATTCAGTTTTTTCCCCTTCCCGTATGAGCATTTCTTGTAAGATTGTCCGATTTGTCCTGAAATACGGTCCAAATCGAGTCTGAGCCGTCGGCCCAATCTTGAATATTAAACGTGTTCCATACTTAAGACCAACAATCTTTACGTGTTGCGGAGAAGCCGACTACTCTCAAGCTATTTGACTCCATGGACTGTGAACATGAACGGAATGTAGCCAATATAAATGATAAATAATAAAATATATACTCATTGCCAATTTTTTGATAAAAGTGGATCCCCAGAGACTGCAGGAAGTATTTTCCAAAGCAAGTCTTTTCTTGCCGACATCAGCATCTTACATCTTTGTGTGGTGTTCTTTGTTGAGATTATCAGAATAGATCATAGACTATGCAACCAAACCTGTTTAAATGCCTGATTTTATATCTTTGTGTTGGGTTTGTCACAGATTAAAAAAAAATAAATTGAAAAAAAAAAAAAAGTTGATGTGTGTACGAATCATAAGTCCTACAAAACAATCCTTTTTCATATACCGGTGCTTTTAAGCTGAACGTGCTTCCGTTCCAATACTTTTGGAGTATGTCCAGATCAGGTGAAAGTGACAACTAAAGATGGACCAGTTAGTAATCTTAAGATTTGATGACTGCATCAAAGAACCCCCAGTCGAAGCCAAGGGACTTGCCTGAATGTCGGTTCGTCTGCAATATGTGCGTGTGAAAGATGTTGAAAAAGACACGGAAAGATGAAGCGCGGCGATGAGTGATTGTGCTGTGCAGCGTTCAGAGAGAACGATGAGAGGGTTTAATAAGCAGCCATACATAGCTCAATGCCATCTGTAGGTTCCTGCCTCCAGGGCGCTCTGTGTGTGTGTGTGTGTGTGTGTGTGTCTGGGTTTGCATTTTCATCATGTACCTTTTGTTTCCTCTTCCCTCTTCTCCTGCAATGTCCTCACCCCACCCCATCTCTGATCTCCCCTATCCCCCGTCTCCGTCTCCTTTTTTTTTTTCCCCCTCCATCCTTCCCTCCCTAACAGGCTCCATGGTGCCGTTCTCCATGCGGTTACTGCATGCCGAGCTTCCCCAGCACCTGGCTAAGCCCCAGGAGGCTCTGGACCGCCTGCACAATCTCAAAACTGCCTGCCTCACAGTTAGTATTTGAACAAACGAGCAGCGCCCAGATGGACGTAAAGTTCTGCACTTACATTAACTCATTTGCTCCCAATAACGTGTAAATATGTTTTTTTTATGTTTTAAGTGTCCCAAAGACGTATTTGTACGTTTTTTTGTTTGTTTGTTTTTGTTATGCTAGAGCATACAGAAGACTTTGATGCAGCCTGCAAAGAACGGTTGCAGAAATGGTAGTTATTACACAAACGGCCAGCAGGTGGCAGCAGAGCAAAAGAGATCAACCCGGGCCATCTAGAAAAAAAGCTAAATTACTTACAATTTTAAATAGATTTGTGAAAACTGATTAAACTTAGCTCTTTTCTAATGCTGCAAAACGGAAACTGATAGAAACATACTTTTTTTATTTTCCTGATGAAAGACGAGAATTTAATCTTTTTTTTTTATAGGTTCCATGCTTTATAGCAATAGAACACAATATTCTGTTAGCCTTGCTAAATCAGTCAAAATTCAGTCAAACAGTCGGGAGCGAACGGGATTGCTTTTGTCAAAATGGCTGGGAGTGAATGAGTTAAAGACTGCACACCAAAAAAAAAAAAGCACATTACCCAGACAAATACTCAAGTCAACCTTTGTAAACAAAGAAATATGGTCAGATTTTAGCATCATCGACTATGCTGATTGCAGTACAAACAGAACTCCGACAGTGCTGCGCAAGCATTGAAACCGTTTCTTCTGTAGATCCTGGCCAATTTGGAGAAAGGCTTGGCCGAGGATGGCGGCGTGATCACCTTAACAGAGGAGAATCGGCGAGGTAAGCGCACACATGCTCACTCAAGCAGACTTTAGGCTGCAGACCTGGCCCCAGGCCCAGACTGCATCACACATTGGGGGAAAGTGAGGCCACGGACCCCGCTGGGAAATACACGCACGCGCAAACAAGCACTGAAGCACACCTGGTGCGCTACTGCGGCGTACCGCCACTAAATACACGCACACGTTGTCCGCCACGCAAACACATCGATGTGTGCTCTTAAAAGTGTTTAGCGCCTCACTGCTTTCGTACTCTCGCTGAATATCAAGACAGTTGCTGCAGCCCGGCCAGCAGAACAGATCAATGCACATCAGTCTTAGCCAAGCTACTAGCATCTGCGCACGTGCTCGGGAATGAAACAGGCGGTATAGACTGTAATCACCACTTTTTTTTCACGACCTCTCGTCCTTCAAAAGTCTGCAAACTAACAATAAATCTCTTTGCAGGCTGCTGTCAGCTGATTTTTATTTATTTTTTCTTAAGCTCAAGAAGCGATTTAAGCAAGGTTCATCTTAAGCCGTGAAAAACAAGACGCCAGTTGCTAAATGTAGCAAGATCGACTTGCTTATAATTGGGGGAAAATGTCAGGATAGTGAGCGTGAACGTATGCGCCAGTGCTGCCAGTTGGTGTAATAGCTCTGCCCTCTTTCTCTCTCTCTCTCTCTCTCTCTCTCCTCTCCCTGCCCACACAGACAGCCGACAGTCAAGTCAATAACACAGGGGCATGCCTTCGCACATCAGACCCCCACTGAGTGATTAGCTCCCCTCCCCAACACACACACTCACAGGTGTGCTGCCATGAATAATAATAGGCCTGTACAGAAGCTCTTCCACGGGGGGCACTGTCTGAGGGAAAGAAGAAAAGTGCCGCAGTGTCTTCCCTATCGCCTCCCCTTATCATAAAAGCCTGGTGTGGAGGAGTAATGCGAGGGAATTAAAAAGAAAATGTATGTGGGCGAAGAGGGTCTCGGAGCAGAGACCCGAAAACAGGAAATCACCCTCAAAACAAGAAAATCACTGCCCTGTGTCCTTTGTTCCTGATTTTAGAATCTGTAAAGCTGTGGAAATCTCGTCTCAGTCGAGTCCTCTATTCCATGGCCAACTGTCTGCTGGTGATGAAGGTACGCATGTTTTAATGTCCTTATACAAGTATGGAAGTCTGTGTGCGTGTGTGTGAGGAAGGGGAGTCACTGGTGTGCGTCTGTGTGAGAGAGAGAAAGAGGGAGAGCGAGAGAGTGCTCTGATGCCAGGCGGGTGGAGGATTCACAGTGAAATCCCCCCAGACTGACCACTAATTGGATTCTTGGTCAGAGAGGGACAGAAGAAAGGGAAGAAGGGTGTGTTTGGGGATGTAAAGAGAGCCACAGTGCCATCTAGTGGCAAGATTGCATAACTGAATAAAACCCTATTTTGATGGTAGGGTATTTCCTCCTTGGCATTCTGAAACATTGTGAACTTTATTGACTGATTAGTATTGATAGAATTAGTATACATATTAAGTGATTAGTATTGTGACATTTTTCGATACTCTTATGTTGGTTAATGAAGCACAGGTTGTGCACCAGTTCTATGAGGAGCAACAATCGCAGTTGGCCAGCATTTATTTTTACCTCCAAACATTTGCCTGTCTGCGTAAGCTATCTGTTCCGCTCGTAAAATGCCAACATCACCCTGAGGATTTATGGAGGTGCAGAGTGTGAATCTAAAATATTGGTTACAAAAACAAAACAAAACTTAAAATGGTTTGTTGTGTGGTACGTGTCAGAAGTCGGGATTCTGAAGTGATTGGGCAAATAACATTTGCGTGGCAACAAATTGAAGCTGAAATCTGATTGGACACTATGAAATGAAGACAAAACACTGTTGTAAATAAATCATAGAAAATGTAGATCTGATAGTGTTTCAAGCCACTGCTGCTAAACTATTCTGCCTCCTTAATAGAAGAGTGGTTCCACATTTGGTACAGACACTTGCCATAATTACATGACAATTTTTGGGTTGCGTCAAAATAAATGTAGAGCACAATTCGAAAGATCCACGAATGCTTTCAAAAATGTGCACACTATAGTGTGTCAGGCCACACATACACAAACGGACCTTTCTGACCTCCCTCCCTGGCCCTACTCGGTAGTCAACTCACTGTGTGAGCAACGCGGAGGTGAAAGTTGGGTCACCTCAACCTGCTATTACTCCGTATGTTTGATTAATGCCCTCTCTCTCTCTCTGCCTGCGCCTCCGCTCGGCTTGCCCTCCACCTGTCTCTTGCCTCCTGCTGCGTCCCTCACCTTTACCTCGTTTGTCTCTAATTTCAGTGCCTTTTTTTAGTTTTTTCCCAAGCTTTCTTCTGCGATCGTCTCGCTTTGGCTTTCTGCGATCTGGAGACTTGTCGAATGTGATCCTTCTCTCGCTGCAGGATTACGTTCTGGCTGTAGAGATCTATCAGTCCATCATCGAGTACGAACCCCAGCAGAGAGCACAGCTGCTCAGTGGCATAGGACGCATCTTCTTGCAGGTTGATGCACCAGCACACATATCATGTCATATATTACGACACGGGCATTGATTTGAAACTTCACATGGAGGTCTTGTGAATGTTAAAAATGATAAACAAAAGCTAAACTAACGGGAAGTCGGGAACACTACTGGGTGTAACGTGTTTTTGTTGCTTTGTTCAGATTGGAGACATTAAAACAGCTGAGAATTATTTCTGTGACGTGGAGAAAACATGCCAGACAACAAACAGCGGTCCCAGCCTCACAACGTGCGTGCTGATGAACAGGTACGTGTGTTGCGGGAGGTTTGTATTGAGCATCTTTGTGCCTCTACTTCTTGAGTTTGCAGATAACTTCCAAAAAGAGCTTGCCCCCGATGCATGATTTAGCACAGATTATAACTCTTGAAAGGGGAAGTCAACCATTTCTTGACAATAATGTGTTAGATTTGACCTCACTAGTGTAAACGTGACATTCAGATTACATTTGTGGAATATAAGTTATGCAGCAAAATGTAGCCTTTTTTTTTTTAATTTTTTTTTTTTATCCATTTTAAGGGCTGGACATTTTTTTTTTTTTTTTTTTTCCTTTTTCTTTTACATTTATTGAACATAGATGAACAATACACATACCAGTCAATCCAAATTACATGAATTCAATCCAAATTACATGAACTCTAGAAAAATAAAAATAAATAAATAAATAAAAAATAAATAAAATTAGGGGAATAAAATAACATTGAGTTAGCTCAGAGTTTGTTTTTTTTTATAATTCTGCATAGACTTTAATTATCAAATGACATTTCCTGTTAATTACAAATTTAAGAGACCAAAGAATAATTGTCAATTTAAATACAAAATAATTTGAATAAAGGTTTTAAGTTTAGACATTTAGATTTATGGATATAAATTTTTACCAACAAAACATAAATTAACCAAATTTGACAATTTCTTGTTCTTAGATGTAAAAAAAAAAAAAAAAAGTGTAAATGTTTTTAGGGGGCGGCCATTTTGCCACTTGCTGTCAATTTAAGATGACATTATAGTTGCTCAAGTCTCAGGCAACGACCAATCACAGCTCACCTGTTTTCTGAAGCTGAGCTGTGATTGGTCATGTGTACCCTGCCTTAAATATTGCCTCGTTTTCACTTGACAGCAAGTGGCAAAATGGCCGCCCTCTGATATTGATAAAAACTGCTGGATTTTGCTGCTTAACTCATATTTCACTAACACAATATTAACCAAAATGCTGTATTTTGACAAGTGTGGCTACATAGAATATATCAAGATTTTTTTTCGACTTCCCGTTAATGAATGTAATTCCCAAATACATTTGAAAGGATCTCACAAAAACTAAATTATTTACCTACATTGGGAATACAGTACAGAAAGCCCACCTGAGCAGCTACTTCCCAAAATGGGAGCCTTGCATATTTGAAATAGTGCTCTGATCATATTAGATTGGCATACATATAGGAAACTTGTAATGACTGACAGCGAGGTAGTTTCTTCTTCAAAACGAAAGCCCAGATCCCCGTCAAGGTAAAGAACATCTGACATGGTGAGCCACAATTGTTATTGTTGGCCTTGTTAGCGCATGCAAGAAGTGGAACTACCAAATCATCTCATCAGTGAATTTGCCAATCAAGACCCCTCAAAATGGACTGCGGAATACTATTTGATTGACAAGATTTACATTACCGCCATCAGTGGTCATGCAGAACACGTTAGATTGTCATACACGCAACGTATCACTCCCATTATACATAAAGCACAACTTGTTTATGTTGATTGCTAGAGCGTTTGTCTACCTCAGTCAGAACAACTATGCTGAAGCGCATGCGTCCTTCAGGGAGGTTTTAAAGATGGATCCAAAAAACCCTGTTGTAAGTCTCGGCCACACTGCTGAATGCAACATGCTCGCCATGATCTTAGCCGGGTTTTTTTCAATTCCTAACAAGGCCAACAACAACGCAGCAGTTTGCCTGCTCTACCTGGGCCGGCTGAAGGAGTCCCTGGGCAAGCTGGAAGGCCTGGTGCAGCAGGATCCGGCCCTCTACCTTCACGAGAGCGTCCTCTTCAACCTGACCACGATGTACGAACTGGAATCGTCACGCAGCACCCAAAAGAAGCAGGCGCTGTTGGAGGCCGTGTCCTGCCGGGAAGGGGACAGCTTCAACACTCAGTGCCTCAAGTTGGTTTGAAAAATGGGGAATGGAGGATTTTTTTTTTTTCCTTTTGCACGTTCTACTGTGTAAGTATCCATCTCCCAAAAATGGGCCTTGCTGTGTTCAGTGCTTGGATTGGTTTCTCAAAATTAAGCATTATGGGTTTTTTTTCCCATTCAAATTAATATTTTGACAAATGGGAAATGGGCTCACTACTTTATATATATATATATATAAAAAAGATAAATGCTTGACTGTTCAGACCATTTTTTTCCCATAACACTTTGAACTGACCTGGTCTGCAAAGCAAATTTTTTTGGAACATTCGACAATAATATAATTGAAATATGCATATTCTTTTTGTTTAATTATCAACCAGTCATTACAAAGACACTTCAGCTCCACCATGTTGACTGTTTGGCCATTGAGTTATTATATGGGCGTATTTGAATGTGTTCCATGTGTTACAAAAGCAGACAGAGGGACAAGCAACATGCTAATCACAGCCTTGATGCTAAGACACATTTGATAAATATTACACTATAATGAATATTCCATTCGATCAAAAATGCAGCAGGTAACAATGTGAAACTTGACAAGGGCATTACGCTGAGACTCGCTATGCTTAAATCTCTAGTCAGCTTGCACTTCATGGGTCTTTTTTTAAAACGTATCCCACACAAGTCAAGTAAAATACTGCATTAGATTAACTATTTAAAGCTACTTGAATAAATGAGATCTTGCTGGGATTTAATAATCTGTACGATGTATGCAAAACCACTGCGATTGTATCGCAATTTCCCCTGAAACCTGTTGTCCATACATACAGAGCATATATTTAAAGTCTACACACCCCTCCTTTTGCAAATGGAAGGTTTTTGTGTACCAATATTTGAAGAGAGAAAGAAAAAGAAAACAGGATAGATAATTTCAACACATGCACACCATTGTGACATATAAACTGCATGAATCATTTGATTAGAAAAATAAAAATAAATATATACATATACTTTTTGAGAGGATAAGTAAAAAATAATGTCAACCAATGTGACATAATGGTCGAAAAGTTTTGAAATTGTCCTGGTGCCTTTTTTCATTTAACATAAAACCTGGCATTTGAACAGGGGGTGTGTAGACTTTATATACATTTCTGTGTATGTGGGCGTGTACACGTGTATACAGTAGGTGTGTGTATATAAATGTGTATATATTGATCCGTGGATGGATATCAAAGTAAACAATGTTATTCTTCAGATTAAATGGTTATTATAATTGCATTCTTAAAAACTTTGATTATGTTGTTTACATATTGTGTTGATCATAATTATGTCAGGAATGTTGTCTTACCCTAATAAAAGAAATGCCAAAAATGCATAGGGATACTCCACAAGCAATCCATACTGACAGTCTTCAGTGATATTTAAAATGACTCATTTGTTTTATGAGTGCGTTTTTTTTTTTTTTTTTAAATGTTTCTGGATTTATATACACTGAACAACAAATATGTAAAAAGCACTGATACTGTGGCTTGGTGATGGAAATTTTTCAGTTACAATTATTTTGCACAATGCAGTTTTTTTTTTTTTTTTTTAAGTACAGTAACATACAGTATTTTAACTGTACGTGTAGCGTAATTCCATTATAATGAACGTGGAAGAATGTCATCACCACGTTCTGATGAGATATCCTACATCGTGTACAACTTGCTGGTTCACATGGCAGACTGCAATCTTATTGATGCACTTTTTTTCAGGATTCCTGCAGAGAAGCCATATATTTCTTTCGTATCTCGTAGTCATCCGCTGGCCTGTTGTAGGCTTTCCACACTGGCTCCCCAATAAACAACCTCATGGCCTTAGTGTAATTCTATGGAGATGGGGGAAACAAACAAATACAAAGAGTATTTGTGGATTACTGGTTGTGGGTTGACTCCAGGACATAAACACAAACATTTACCCATCGATGGTGGAAAAAGTTCGCTCACTTTGAGCTGTCAAGACTTACCAACTCGCCCAAGGTGAAGCGGTGATAGATGCCGGCTGGCAGGGTAATGAGGTCACCCTTCCTCATGGCAATTCTTATCCAGCGGTCCTCTTTGTCCCTGACGTCGAAGTAGGCCTGACCATCGAGGATGTAGCGAATCTCATCGTCCAAGTGCAAGTGTTCCTCAAAGAACATCTTTAACTGATGAGAGACAGAATTTTTCGCCGTTTCATTATCCAACAGCTTAAACGGTAGCTAGTGGTACAAACGCAAATTCCAAGTTGCAAGTCGACCCATCGCTATTTGCAAAAGAAAATCTCTGCCATTATTAGTACATTTCTCATATCTTCTTCAAAACACAACCTTATGGATTAATCTTTCAAGTTACCTTCTCCTCATAATTTGGCAGTGTGTTCTTCTCAATGGTGATGATGTCCATGTAGGAGTAGCCTCGTTCCTTCCTGATCCGCTGCAGTTCTGGGTCTGTTTCATAGATGTCAGCATTCAGCTGCAACAAAAACAATACTGTGCGTCTTAGCTTCTGAATCTGGTCACTGTTGTCTTATGAATGCACTTTTTACAGAATGTCAGGACGAACGTAAAATAATAATAATAATAAAAAAGTTCCCTTAAGTGCACTTGGGGTTATCCTGACATTTCACCCGGAAGCACAAACAGCATCTCTAACTTTTAGCGACTAGTCCATATGGCAACAAGAAGTTGTGAGTTTCTCTCCAGTTGGTAATGATGCCGATAAAAGTGATGTCTACAGACTCAATCTTGCAGTCGTTCTGCAAAAGTTGTTAAAACTGTGTCACCGTCCCACAAATGCACAAATCTTTCAAAGTTCGCTAACTCTTCAGCCCAGCCAGGAAATCATGTGCTAGGAGCACATGATTGTCACGACTGCAGCTTAACAGTTACCTTCCAGTGAAAAACGCCAAGATGTTTTAGCTTTTCCAACGAAACAGGTTGATTCGGGTCGAGCTTGTGCGGCTTTCTCTGGTCTTCGTCGGAGTTGTTCATGTACCAGGCTTCCATCGCCATGTTTACAACCCGCCAACAACAACAACAACACGCAAAAGTGGGTCGCAGAGGAACATGGCTGCCTTTCAGGTCGAGGCGTGGCTAAACGAGGGGTGATCCTAAACGTTTGACTCCACCCACAAGCATTCAAAGCCTTTTTTTTTTTTTTTTTTAACAAAATGGTTTGGACACGCCGTGTGATAACGTCAAGTTTATATTTTTAAACACTATGTAGCATTGAACTAAAAAAAAAAAAAAAAAAGTTCAACCCTCAGTCAGTCGGGGCGGAGCGAACTAAAGGAAGTGGTCGAAACGGCCATTTTGACGCTTCACATTTGTGGGTGGACAGCACGCACGAATTTACATACTGTATAAATAAAGGCTCATCGAGCCACGGAAGCACGTCCGATGTGTTCAGTGGCCTTGAAAATGGGGGAGTCAGCCTTAGTTCTGAGTGTCTCGGCCATTGGGTTCAATGTTTATGGTAAAAAAAACAAAAAAACGTCTTCCACATTACAAAGGAGTTGGGATGGGTGCAGTACTAAATGTTCCCAGCAGAGATCGCACTCCCCGGATGATTGAGGTTAATGTTTGCATTTCTGCCAGTCATTGATTTTTGACATGAAATAAAGTGTTAGAACAATAAACGACCCGTCATAAGTCGGCGCATCATTAATGCCGCCAAGGAAATCATTTAACAAGGAATTTAGAGGTTACAGAATCCGTGCGGATGGAATCAAACGTAATAAAACAGTCAAATGTTGGAAAATCTGTCCACGAGGGAGCGCCACACTAACCTATGCTCACTTTATTGGCTTTTCTGACATTACGATGACCTCTTGTCAGTGTTCCAGATAGATTGAAATAGAGAGTACAGTATCATGTTTGGTCGGTCAAGTGTTGGGGTAGGGGGCATAGAAATTCACAATCTGAATGCCAACGACCGTAACACTGCAAAAACACGTCATTTTGTGACAGTCCTAAAATGCAAATCTAAACTGGATACTTGAGGCCCAAATATATTTCTATTATTATATGTCATTCCTGTCTGTGGTATAGATGGGCATGACAAAAGCTGTTTTGTTGAAGTATGATTTGAAGCAAGCAACCATTAATTAAAAAACAAACAAACTAAAAACCCTGTTAGAGAGAGAATGAAACAAATGGATTAAATTCATAAATTATACAAGGATTCATGCAATGATATTCCATAATTCTGTACTCTTCCATGAATATTTTTCAAGGGAGCAAAACAATTATGGTAATTAGGGTGGCCACAGCTCAAGGGGAAGAGCACACTAACATTGCAAGTATCTGACAGGAGCAACTTTCCAACTTACCCAACCAGGCTGTCATTTTCTTTCCACTTTCAAAGGGGGTCAACAAGGGCATCAAGATGGCGGCCGTGATGACGGAGCTGCTAAAGATCCTGGGAGAATCCTTCCTGGTCTGCATGAAGGCTGGGAACATGCATTCGACACTAGTGGAGTTACATCTAAAGGAAAACGTAAGTAATATTTTGTGATACCGGTGTGGAATAAAAACTACATGTTGTTCTTGGTGTTACCAACCTCAAATGTGCCCACACAATGTTTTGATGCGACTATGTCAAAATTGTCACCAGCCAGCTGAACCACTTTTGAATGAACATAACTACTACATATGTGGCAAATAAATCAAGTGTCAGTGCAAATAACAAGGCAGAACACAGCAAGAGGGGATCAAACATTTATTTTTACCCTTATTAAAAGTTACAATAAAACCATTAACATCTTGAAACGATAGCAAAATAAAGAGAACCAAAAACATTGGCCAAAACATATTTACAGAGAAATGTTTTGCAGATAAAAAGCTCACATTTTGTACACAATCCCAACCCCTGCATCAAACTCTGAAATGTGACCACCGCAATAGGAAGCTTGAATGCTTGATTTTTAGCCAGAAAAGAACAAAAAGACTCCCACCTCTCCTCTCAATTGGTTTTTCTATACATGACAAATACTTGAAAATTGTGGGCAAAACATAGGAATGTATCGTTGTAAAAAAAAAAAATAAGATCGTTTGAAAGGTTTTCTGCATCCACGAGTCATTTTGAGTAGAAGATGGTATGCCCTTGCTTTGCAGCGATGGCAATCGTCAGATCCCAAAAATGAGACAAAAAAAAAAATGTTATAGGGCTGCCACGCTGAAGATGCTTCTCTGTTAATTGTGTCGGAGGGGAGGGGAGTCAGTTTTATATTCCTGATTTTCTCTGCATCCAGTTCATTACCTTCTCCACATGCCACTCCCCGTGTGTACCATAAGAGGGAGACACTTTCATCAATTTGAGGGCCCGGTGAGATTCCGTCTGTCAAGAACTGATTTAAAAAAAAAAAAAAAAAAAAAAAAAAAAAAGGCAAGTGAACTTGGTGGTGGAATCAGCAAATGTGATATATCCTTTGTCTTCTTTTGTAGTTTTGTTGTATAACTTTAAGAACGTGGCATGAGTCTCTCATATATATTTATATACTTTAATCTTGGAAAATGAGTTCAGTCGCTGGGGTGCAATCACTCCGCACCGGCGTCGCCCTCGGCGGCGGCGGCTGTCGTTTCCTCAGCGGGGGCGGCCGGGGCGGCCTCCTCGGCCGGAGCTGCCTCCGCGGCCTCCCCGGCATCCTTGGTCTCCGCCTCCGGAGCGGCGATGGCGATGGCGGCGGCGGCGGCCTCGCCCTCCTCGGCCTCGGCGGCCGGCGTCTCGTCTTTGGCTTCTTTGGCGGCGTGGCCGTTCTCCTCGGGCTTCTCCTCGCCGGCGGGGGAGGCGGCCTCCTCCTTGGCCTCCTCGCTGCCCTTCTTGCTTTTCTTCAGCGAGATGCCCTTGAATTTGAAGGAGTTCTTCAGGGAGAATTTCTTTTTCTTCTTGGCGTCCTTGGGGGCGTCGCCCTCCGCCTTGGCCGCCTCGCCGTCAACCGCCGGAGCCGGCTCGATGGCGTCCCCGGCGGCACCGGCCTCGCCGTCCTTGGCTGGCTCGGCCGTGCCGTTGCCATCTGCGGCAGCCGCGTCCCCGTCAGGCTTGGCGGATACGTCGCCGTTGGTCTTGACGTGGCCGTTTTCCTACAAAAGACAATTAATTAATATGGCCATTTTCAAAATGGAAAGAAGAAGTAGCTCATTTGTCAATGTTAGATTCCAAGACTGCTGGCTACACTTGAGAAAAGCTGTTGATCTTGGTTTGAAAAAGGGGGTGGAGGGGCGGTTACAACCGTTGCATTACTATAATCAACCGCGCGGGGGCAGTAGTGTCTCGTTTGCTGCTAAGCGTGAAAGAACAAAGGAAATCCCTCGTCACAACTGCTCTCACAATCATCTTTTTTTGGGGGGGCTTTAAAGCTCACCCACTACATCAGCTTCCACTTATAAAACGGCCAATTTCTGTTATGGTCATATACATAATCACAATTCGACAGCTTGGTCACATATAGTTTTCCACATTCAGCGCCTCATTGAGATTTCACCCCCATTTTTTATTCAAACAAAAAATCTCTCGTGGCTTAGCGAGCAGGCGCATATCGGCGCTTTTGTTTGCAACTCTGTCGAAATGTGCCTCCAAGCAGAGCGCATTTGCACGCGTTCCACTGCGCATCTTTTGTTGGGCCCGAGAGCAAATGTGAGAGCAAAACGCGCTTCAAATATCCAACACATTGAAGTCGGAATGTGTCACTTTGGATCACGTTTCTCGTCATCGATTTCAATTCATTTCCCTCGTGGAAGCAACAACCGAGGTGAACAAAGCCGCGGTCGGTGCTCGCAAATGGCGACTACATTTACCGTCCCATAGAGTCTTTTTTTTTTTTTTTTTTCCCCCTCTCATTTGATTTAAGCAGGTGATTTACGAGGTTTCGAATGCAATGCGGAGCGTAGCTGAGCAACAGCTTGCTACCGCCTCGCCGAGCACGCCGGCAGTGGGCGTTGGGTGCCATGTGACACCCCGCCGGTGCTCGGCTGACTCGGTTTGAATCCAATTGACTCACCTGGCCGTTGGCTTTGGCGGCAGCAGCGTCGGCGGCGGCGGCGACATTCCCCTCAACAGCTACATCTCCCTTGGACATGTGGGCTCCCATCTTTCTTTTTCTTTTCTTTTTTTTTACCGTTAAATGTTTTCGAAACACACAACTTAAAAAAACTTAAAAAAAAAAAAATCGAAAAAGAAAATCTTCAAAGTGTGTGTTTTGTTTTTAGAATGAAAAAAGTCCAGCTGTTGGGGATGAGCGCGATGTCGCCAAAGAATGAAAAAAATCCCACAAGACACCGAGCACGTCCTCCCACTGTGGACCCCTCCGCGGCTCAGCTCGAATTAATGGATGGAAGAAGAGACAGACTTGTGAGTATTTCAACCGCGCCTCAAAAATCGACCAGAGTCCCCTCCCATGGGCGTGTCAGCAGGGCCGTTATCCAATGGGATGCCGGGGGATGGGCCTGGTCCATGCCTGCCGCATGCCACTTGGCAGCGTTGCTTCAAAGCTGTCTGCAATTTACAAGTTTTTGATAGGATCACTTGTTGAATGACTGTCAAGTTAAACACAGCTAACATTTGTGTACTGGTATTATAAATATTACATATAATAATGACCTTATAAGCTTCTTGTCATGGCTGACGTCAGCCTTTACCGATTCCATTTCCTGTTTTTGGGCGTGTGCTTACAGTGTAGCTGTTGTCTTATTTTATCGCCCAAAACGTATTAATTGTAATGCTAATTTGCTGTTCATAGCTCATGGTTGCCCTCCAACCTAATGTGGTCCCAGTCAGACTTCTGTGAAAAGTGTACTTTACACATAAGCACTTTTTCTGGCCTTTAGCGATTAGCATGAGCTTTATGTTCTCATGTTCTCTCTTCTTGCTCGACGTATTGCATGCTAGCAACTCTTCGTCCGTCTTTGGTGATAGCTTGTGAAAGCGACGGTGATAGCCAGTTGATAGAAGTGTAGCTTTTTTTTTTTTTTTTTTTGCTGCCAACAGAGGCGAGGATTAGTTACTTCGAAGAGAGGATCAGCAGCGCTGCTCGTACCTGCTGCCCACAATGGTGAAGCGCAAGTTAGCTTAGTGCCTAGCGTTTGCGAGCAGCCGAGGAAAGTAGCGACTCAGCGGGGATGGGAGATTGTGGTGATGTGGAAGCAAGGTTTCTCTTTTTTTTTTTTTTAACCAGTTCAGAGCTGAGTGGCTAGCTTGTAAAAGAATCTTATCAAAACACAGCTTTGAGGATCACAACATTCCGTTGCCTGAGATCACAATTTTGATCACTCATCCCAATTTCACATTTTTTCACAACGTTATTTTAAGCATGCTAAATTACATTTTGTCACCACTATTTTCTGCTTGACACGGTTTGTTATGTTGCTATTCTTTTCCTCACTAATGTCGCCACAACATATAATGTGCACATGGTTGTAACCGCCGCGAATGGACTTAGTACTTCCCCTATACAGGACCCCATAGCTGTTCAATTACCTGCCTGACATAAATTAGCACACCTAAGCACCCCTTAGCTGTCTAACAACGTTCCTGGTGTCAAATAAATAAACTAAACTAATGCTTGCATAAACGTAGTAATAATGAGGAATTTACAACAGGAGTAAAACATTTTCACGGTCTGAAGTCACCTGAGCTCGACACCACGGCCAACTATCAGTATCGGGACAGAGCCAGAAGGGAGAAGTCTTGGAGAACGGCATGTAAGGAAGTTAGCATAGCACTTGTTGACTGCAAGATAAAATTGTGGCTTGGCCGCAGTCGTCGGAACGAAGTGGAAGTACTCTGTGGTATTTAGTGAAATGGGCGTTTGTCAACGTCTCCGTGATTCCTCAACAAAACGGACGTCCGTCGTAGATAGACTGAGAATGTCCGACCCGATTATCGATGATTGGTGGACAAAAACGCAATTCCAGCAACACTAAGTACGTCAATTTTTCAAAATTTCTTGCCATTCGTTAATCGTCAACAAAACGGACGTCCGTCATTGACGCATCAACGGACTTTTTCGTCAATATGGACAGAATGCCCATCTCTGGAAAGCGTAATACAAATAAAAATGAGCAGACACTTGTGGTAATTTGTCATGAGCGCAGTCAGAATATCGAGGTGAATCGCACAATCGTGACAGCAAAAGTCGTTGGGTTGCTTGTCAGTCAGAGGCATTGGGGAGATAGAATCCATTTTCTGCCATAATCTCAAGCCCTTCATCTTAATTTGAACCAAATGATCCCCTCTTTTGCCATCACTGGGTCCCCATTGTATGCCAATGCGAGACCACCGCCTAAAAACGCCGACTTCTTTGTAGTCTTTGCTTGACTTAATTAATTCATGATTTCCTTCGTATTATCTCAGGCATCTCTGTCTGACATTCCAAGAATCCAAAAGCACAAGGATCAACAACCCCCCCCATCCCATACACCCTCACACAAACATGTCACAACCGTGGAATGCGAGGTATGCATACCACGCCACCCAGAGAATGGAATGCTCTCCATCCTTTCACTGGGCCGAACCTCTCAACCTCTCAGAGCGGAATACACCCTGAGGGATTGTAAATCTGTGAGCAAGCCCTCCCGTCCTCGCTTACCATCCTTCTTCCCACCATGCATTCCCCCAAAATGAGTCAAGAAACACAACAACATGGTTCAAAGCCTTCTTTCGCACCATCCCGCCATCCATCCAGTGTGCGTCTAATCATAACCTTGGAATTCCTCTGATGTGGCCGTCTACGAACGGACTCTTGACCAGGATGAAGCCCGAACGTTGCCAATGTTGAATTTCATTCTAACTTTGATGATCACAACACGGAAATGTTTTCTAATTTGTCTAAATGCGTGAATGGTTTGTCTTGCGATTGGCTGGCGACCAGTCCGGGGTGTAGCCTGCCTCTCGTCTAAAGTCAGCTGCGAATGGTTCCAGCTCACCCAAGCCCGAACGAGAACGTCTGATAAAAATTGAACGGATGCATGTTAAACTGATGTTTTAAGTCATCTTATCCTCGTTGTACCTCACGTTTCTGTATAAACGGGAGGAGAGGAAAAACGATATCCGAGTGCTATGTCTGTGCCAACGGTTACTTTATAGCAGTCTTTTCCAAACTTTGGGTCATTACCCAAAATGGTTCCCTCCTCTGATTTTTTACTGGCTTGGCGATTGTCAGCATAAAATCCTCTGAACTATTTTATTGACCATCAAGCAGACAAATATTTCCTTGTGAAATGGCTTTTTGATTCGATTTTGGTGTTACGCATTTATATGATCTTTTTTTTTTTTTTTCCCCTTTTTATTAGTGTCAACAAAAGTTTGTGAAAAAAGGCTGTCAATAGCAGCGTAGTCCTAATTTTCGTTTTACAGCACTTTAAACCAGTAAAAACGGCACCGGGAAAGATACAGGAAAAGTAGGGGCTTGTGAAATCCAATAGAGTCGGTGGGCATGGGGTCAGGAAAAAAAAAATGCCACTTAATTTTGATGAAGAACTATAGACAAAAGTTCAGCCACAGGATTTTTTATTCTTTATTAGGCAATTATTGCAAACAACAAAAACGAAACAAAATTAAAACAAAACTGGCACAATATTAAGTATTTTTAGTATAGTCTGTATTGATTTTTTCCCGCCACCTCTGCCTCGCAAGCAGGAAATGGGCGTGTGCAACGTTTGCCTCATGATCTGTTTCTTCTTCGGTGCATGATATAGCAATGTCCAGGCATCGTGACTTTCCATCCATGACCATCCATCAAAAACACAAAGTTTTGCTTTCTCTCCAAATAGCCAGTCACCCAATTAAAAAAAAGTACCCCAAAAATTAGGGGTGTGAATTGCCTAGTACCTGACGATTCGATTCGTATCACGATTCACAGGTCACGATTCGATTCGATACCGATTAATCCCGATACGAATTTATAAGTCGATTGTTGCGATTTTTTTTCATTCATATTTAGAAAATACTAATCAGTAAGCTTGTAGAGTGTAAGATTTATATGAAAATGTATTATTTATTTATCTGAAATTTCAGTCTTATAGAGGTTGTAATCTGTTTCATGTTTGAACAGCATCAAAATAAAATATTAAGGCTTAATGTTCCGTTCATATAACATTCTTCCAAGCTCAAGGTGTGAATCCTAAAAAAAAAAAAAAAAAAAACAAAAAAAACGATTCTGCCCTTTTTGAATCGATTCGAGAATCGCGCGATGTAGTATCGCGATATATCGCCGAGTCGATTTTTTTTTAACACCCCTACCAAAAATCCCATATTGTTCTAGTTTAGTTATTAATAAATTCTGCTAAATTTCATCTAACATTGATTCACAATACAAGACTTGATTTTCCTTGAGAAAAAAATGCAACTGCGGCTGGTGTACTTCCTCTGTCCTCGTCTGCCGACTCATTTTTGTCACGTTTCATATGCTGCTACTTCTACTCTCCCCGCACTATTTTTTTTTATTTTTTTTCCCTCATTCAGAGCGAGTCAATGGCCTTGTTTGTGTGATTGCCCATTTTTCATGGCCCGACTCTGGATAAGCGTTCAAAATCCGATAAAGGGCCTCCATTGTGTGATCAGCCTCCCGATGGATGAGCATGACAAGTAGGAATAGCGGGGGAGGGGCTAAAGGGGGTTACTCTTGCACGCTATAAAAGTTGTCTTTAGGCCATAACGGACTTGCAGAAATGAACAGAACCAATGGTTTAGATTTAGAAAATTATTCAAATTTTCATGTTGATCAAACATCATCATTTGGTCTATTTTAGAGGATCATCTGGCGTTGACCAAACTTTTTGAAACTGGGAGCTCTTTCAGGTCTTTGTTTGGTCAACTGATTAATGTGAACTACTTGCTTGTCTTCACAAACAAACACTATTGTTTGGTAATGCGCTACAATACCGAACTTTGAACGCTAAATTAAAAAAAATATATATTCATGTATTTTTAGAATAGTAACACACGCACTCACTGCTATTTTTCACCAAGCCTGCAGCTAAGCATGTGCTCCTTGGTGGCCAAAGCGCGTGTAGCCCAATTTTAGGGTTCAAATGGGGATTCAAGTGGGCATGGAAAAATGAGTATTGAATCCAACTTTGTGCACTTCATAATCAGCATTAAAAAAAATAAAAATAAATAAATAAATAATACTGTTGCGTGTTACCAGTGACCAGATGTCCCATTTTGGTCGTGACAGTCTCGTTTTTGAGCCCTGGCGGATTTTGCCATCATAAATTAATAAGTGGTTGGGGGGGGGCAAATTTACTCCACAGAGTATTTTAATTTTGTATTTATTTTAGTGCTGTCAAACGATTAAAATTTTTAATCTGATTAATCACACTTTTTAATTTTGATTCATCACGATTAATCAGCTAATTTACTTGCGTAATATAAAATAAATACCAATTACCAAAATATTTTGACATTAACGCATTTTATGATCTGAATGTCATTTGCAAACATTGATTGAATGCATGTACACAATTGCACGCATGCGTGTATTGCTCAAAACGTAACAGCATCATATCAACTGGCTACAATTCAGCAATTATTTATTAATTAAAGGCAAATTACTTTTATTTTATCTAAAGTCCCGTCGGGTTGTTTTTTTTAAAGCAAAATTTACCACCGCTTTACCGCTCATTTTGGAACAAAATTAATTTAATTTAAATTAATTAACAATTAATTAACAATTAATTAATTAACAAAATTAATTTAATTTATTAATTAAAAGCAAATTACTTTTATTTGATCTAAAGTCCCGTCGGGTTGTTTTTTTTAAAGCAAAATTTACCACCGCTTTACCGCTCATTTTGGAACAAAATTAATTTAATTTAAATTAATTAACAATTAATTAAAATTAATTAATTAAAAATTAAAATTGATCAATTAACAAAATTAATTTAATTTATTAATTAAACGCAAATTACTTTTATTTGATCTAAAGTCCCGTCGGGTTGTTTTTTTTAAAGCAAAATGTACCACCGCTTTACCGCTCATTTTGGAACAACAGGCGTAGGAAATGCCGTGCGTTGACCTCATCACGGACCTGCGCAGCCTTCAATGTAACCATCCGCCGTTACGTTCAAGGCTCAAGTGCGGTCCAAAAAAAAAATAGTGCCATTAATATGCGTTAATACGTGATTAATGCGACAATTTTCTGTGATTAATTAATCTATTAACGCTTTAACTTTGACAGCCCTAATTTATTTGATTAATTTACTGTGTTGAGAAAGGCATTAAACGATTTCAGATGTGGAATGTCTTGTCAAAAAAATAAAATAAAACTTGGTTAACCATTTAACACTTAAATTTTCGTTTTTCTTTCTTTCTTTTTTTTTTTTTTAAGATATTTGCGTTACCACGCTGTAAATTATAAAGAGAATCAGTTGCACAATTCTTTTCACTGACAATGCGTCCACTTACGAGAAAGCTCTTTGTTATGCTAATGAATTCGATCAACTGGCTTATTGACTGCACCAGCAGGCAAGCATAAAGCCGCACATCTTGGCAAGGGGGCTTGTGCAGTCGTATCTGCAGCATCCTGACAGGAGGCGGGGCAGGGCGGGGGGGGGGGCGATGGTTCGAGCATAGCAGGATGTCCAATGTTGTGGTTTTGGCTCGCCTCATTGATGGATTTAATTGCTCACACGGATGCTTGGAAACAAAGTCTAAAGATGGCTGCGAAAGGAACAGTAATTGTTTTGATGATGCGTGTGTTGTGTTGATTCACATCCCCCACCGCGCGCACAAACACCCTCCCACCCGCCTCCCCCTCCCCTCCACTCCACCCAATCTCTCTTTGGTGGCAGACACGCACATGATGCTGCATATACCCCTCCCAACATTTCTGCGTGAGTGCAGACATGCTACGGAGCCAGTTGCCATGGCAACTACTGCTTCTATCCCCGACTGGTTTTAAGGGCAAACGTGATTTGGTGGGAAGCCAGTCAAGGGCAAAATGATAGCGTGGGGGGGGGGGGGGGGTTGTTCTTGGTCCCCAATCACGCCTGGTGTCTATATTTGAAATCACCCTCACGTCCTCATAATCATCAATTATTCTTGACAGTTGGAGACAGCATATGTTTTTCACCTCACACAATCCAGGTGGGGAAAAAACAACAACAAAAAACCAGAAATGAAGTATGTAAAAGGATGAATGAGGCAGGCTCGAGCTGATGTGTGCGTGTGCCAGACGGGGGTTGCACAGTTGTGGGGCAGCTCATTCCCACTGGCGATGAAGCTGCAGCATTACTAGGTCAGTGTGCCATCATCTCATTTATCAATATGCTCTTCCTCATCTCGCAAACTCCATCCCTCCCTATTCTTTTTTCTTTCTTTATTTATTTTTTTGCAGTTTTCTTCCAAAATGCATATGAACTCTGTTTTAGTGCGGTTTACAGATTGAAGCACCACTATTATATTTTCAATCTTGAGTCACATTACACTGGATATATACTGCAAATACAGATTAAGCTTAGTTTATAACACTTTTTTTTGTTTGTTTTTATGTTCTTGAGCTTCTCATAGACAACCATTCCCTGTTATGATTTGTGTTTTGTTGATTTGGTTTTAGTTGTTAGTGATTTTGGTTGTCATGTATTTCCCTTGGAACTTACATGCAAGCATGGAACTTACCAAAAGAAAGATTAAAGTCTCTTCTTTCATCAGGAAGAAAAAGTATGTTTCTATCTGTTTCCGTTTTGCAGCAATTAGCATTAGAAGAGAGCTAAGTTTCATCAGTTTTCACAAATCTATTCAAAATTGTAAGTAATTTAGCTTTTTTTCTTCATAACCCTGGTTGATCTCCTTTGCTCTGCTGCCACCTGCTGGCCCTTTGTGTAATAACTACCATTTCTGCAACGTTCTTTGCAGTTGAGAGGCTGCATCAAAGCCTTCTGTACGCTCTAGCATAAAAAAAAAAAAAAAGGGAAAAAAAGTATAAATATGTCTTTGGGACACTTTGAACATTAAAAAAAACGTATTTAGACGTTATTGGGAGCAAATGAGTTAATCATCCAGAAGACAAAATTCGATTTCACGATTTAGCAAATTTTCAACGATTCGATTTTTTAAAATGACGATGTATCGAATTAATTTGATTTATTGCCCAGCCCTAACTCGAACCATGCTGTGTCAATCCAGCCAAAGAACTTCCGAGCTGATGGTGGTGAAATGCGAGCCTAGTTTGAACAATTCAATGATTTTTGACCTGGAAGCCATAAACCGGAGTAACAATTCCTGCCTATCTTGCGATTGCGATGAACTGAGAAAAACACCTTTTAGTGTGCAGCAATGGTGCATTTCTCTGCGACAAGAAAAAGTGTTTGACTGTGCAGCTGATGTCCTTTGCACTGTTTTGCAACATTGACTGAAGCTCGATACGATACCGGCTTGTGGTGACAGTCGTCTGATGGCCACTTTGCCATTGTCTCGCGTCTTTGCCACGGCATCAAAAGTTTCTCAAGACTGTCAACTTTTTCGCCCTCATCCTGGCCAACGAGATTGCAAAATTAATATTATCGCTGACGCGCAGCAAACGAAAACAAACCACGCCTACGCGCACGCAGACCCCACCCCAAATGAAAAACTCTCTCTTGCTCCCGTCAGTTTCTCTCTCTCTCTCTCTTTCCTGGCTTGTGAAAAGCCCTCCCCCCACAAACTATCTTCATTGTAATGCAGATTTAAGAATCAAATGGGGGGGTCTCTGCGGGGGGATGGTGAACTCGGAGGCTGCGCTTGGTGTTAAGTATGACCTGGCAGCTCTGCTGCGCCGCAGTAGGCAGTCTGGCGGGAGCTGGCGACGGAGGGGGGGTGCAAAGACACTGAAAAATGAGCTCTTCTAGGGTTATCCCCTCCACACTCAACCTGTATGCATGACTCAGGCTTTTTGCATATCAACTCCTGTCTTCGAAATATGACACACGTATTACGCAAGAGCAGAAAATACAAAGTATGTGATACAGCATGCATGCGAAACGAGTTTGTCTCGACATAACAACCTTATTAAAGTGAAAATGAACAATCCTAATTCATAAACCGCGTCGTATTTAATCCGTTGCGAAACAAAAAAAAAAAAGCCGTCAGTAGTAACATGCCAGCGCCATCTGTCTGGCTGCTACGACGGCGTCCACGTCGTAGCGAAGTTTGGAGGCTTCTGTCAAGTGTGTCAGGGTGTGCGCAAACGTGTCTACCGATTGTCTGTGTCGTTCTTATGTCGACGGCTTAAACTATGACCACGTTCATCCCAGCTGTCAGTGTAATCAAGTCCTGTGCTAGCTCGGTGGAAATCAACGTTTGGCCTTCTGACTGCAGCCTTGGTGTATTTTTCGGGGACATTTACATCAAGGCTGTTATTAGCAGGGATGTTTTTGTGCATTATATGACAGATGTGTTTGGGAGCATGAAAACTGAAGTGGTTGAAAATGACATGAAAAGGCCTTATCAATGGAAGCTAAACATTGCATGTGTGTTAAGTGTTGAGGACGTGTTCAGTCTGTCAGACACAAAATCACAGTGGCAAGCATTTGTTTTGTTTGATATTCTACTAATGTACTGAATTGTCAATGTACATTGGTACCCCTTGTTACGAAATTAATTGGTTCTGGAAGAAAGTTCTTAACTCATTTACTCCCAATGACGTATAAATACGTTTTTTTAAATGTTCTTAGTGTCCCAAAGACGTATTTATACTTTTTTTATTTTTAATGCTAGAGCATACGGAAGGCTTTGATGCAGCCTCTCAACTGCAAAGAACGGTTGCAGAAATGGTAGTTATTACACAAACGGCCAGCAGGTGGCAGCAGAGCAAAGGAGATCAACCAGGGCCATCTAGAAAAAAAGCTAAATTATTTTGAATTTTAAATAGATTTGTGAAAACTGATGAAACTTAGCTCTCTTCTAATGCTAATTTCTGCAAAATGGAAACAGATAGAAACATACTTTTTTTTTCCCCTGATAAAAGAAGAGACTTTAATCTTTCTTTTGTTAGGTTCCATGCTTTTATATAGCAATTGAACACAATATTCTGTGGGCCTTGCAAAATCAGTCAAAATCCAGTAAAACAGCCCGGAGCTAACGGGATTGCGAAATGTGAAAATGGCGGCGAGTGAATGAGTTAAGTAGAAAATGTTGTAAGTAGAGACGCATTTTCCATGTAAATGCCCTAATCCGTTCCAAGCCTCCCAAAATTCAGACATAAATGTTTTATAAAGCATAAAAATGCATCAAAACATGTAACAAATACATGTTACAATTAGATTATTGCACAATAAATGAGAGTTGTGCATAATGTAAAACACAAAGAATAGAGTAAATAATAAAAATGGTGGTCATTTACCTTTTTAACTGCCGTCCTCTGTTTTTTTTGCCCTCTTTGGCTCAGATTGCTTGCTTTTTCTTTTTTTTTTCTTTTTTTAACTCTTAATTCCCAAGTTTAAATTTTAACAGTTGACTAATATCTGTGAGGAATATTTGTGTGCCTATATTGCATTTGCCACCGTTTCTGTAGTGTACGTCCTGGTCGTCAAGTAGTAAAATAATTTGTTGAATGACATCTACACTAAGTGAATTAGGTATTTAGGGAGAGAAAGTTATGCAGCTACCAGATGGCTTTCCCACTCACTGTGCAACAAAATACTCAGCTCAGCCTGTGGAAAAAAAAGAAAAAAAAGAAAGTTATGTAGCTTGATTCATTATTTGGTCATCATTTTTGCTCCAGTTTTCCATTTCGTCCATCTGCCATTGCAGCTGTGTTGTCATGGTGCATCAATGCAGTTTTTTTTTTTTTTTTTTTGCGTGTGCGCGCGCTTGCGCGTGTGCGTGTGCGTTAGTGACCTATTTATGTGTCTCCCCCACCCCCCACACGAAACACACGCACCAACCCTCCTCTCTATCTTTTGCCCCAATTCCCCTCACTGTCCTCCTCCGATTTGAACCTCACATGGAAATCTCGAAGCTCGTCAATTCAAAAAGCGAAGCGTCTGTTGTTTGCATTTTATGCTTGATCCGGACGCAGACGTAGCGGTTCCATGCAAATGTATCAATATCTTCTCAGAGGGTTTGGCAATATGTCATTATATATCATATTCATCAATTTAGGGTTACCGCAGGGTCTGGATCTTATCCCAGTTGAATTTGGGCTAAACCATTAGCGTGCTTTGTTTGGTCCTGTTGTGTCTGCGTCTGCGGAGACTTCTCCACCTGGTCGACGATATTGATTACGTTTACATGCAGTCAATATTTGATGTTAAGGTCAAAATTCCGGTTAACTTGCTTGAGTGGAAAGAGTTCCTCCCGTAAACGTGGTCATGTTGCTCAACTGGATTACACCATTCGAAAGATGTGTTGACGTAAATACGTCATTTCTGCTTTTAACTTTCAGCGTTGAATAAAAGATATTATATTTATGTCACCCACCACACTAAATAGAATCCAAAAGTGTTGTTCTTTGCTGTGTCGTCATGTTTGTTTACTTCTGCTTGAGTATTTCCGGTGAGTTGAATGCCAAGAAGCACACAACGTATATACATGAACTCAAGGCAAACAAATATCACGTTCACTCGAGGTATTTCAAATAAGTTTAGATGAACAAGAATTCCGCTTACGAAAGGGGTTACCCAGGGATCAAACACCCAAATAAGAGCATATTCAGTTTTGGCGCGTGTTTACATGGCTGGACAAAATCCAAATTTTTGCCAACGGGATTAAAAGCGTTCTTGCCTGCATGTAAACATGCTGGACTTGCCTGGCCAGTTTGAATTTGCACGAACCTCAGCAAGTTCAGTGTTGACGCTCTCGCTACATGTGATTGATTAGGGATTGATTAGTTGAAACAGGGCTTGGAAGGGTGTGGGCGGGGTTTGGTGGTGCAGTGTTGTGGGAAATTATTTATGTTTGCGTCTCATCAGGAAATGAAACCCGTCAGGTCGACCAAAGATTTATATTCAAATGGTTCGTATTATTCCATCGTACATTCACCCCTTGTCAGCGTCCGAGTCGCCACCCTGAAGGATGGACGCGTTAAACCAAAAACAGGATGAGTACCTCCCACCAAGAGGGTACAACATGAAAGACACCCGCTCGTGAGAGGAAAGGAACTTGTTGTTTTTTCCTTTTTTTTTATTGTGGTGTGGCATGATTTCAATTGTTTGCCTTCCCCTTGGGGGTCAACCAACAAGGTTATCATAGGTCAGTGATGAGCTGGAGATGTACGAGTGAAGCAGTTTGAGAACCAACAGTACTGGAATATTATGTTCACAAAACTCAGGATGCAAATAACTTAAATACGTAGCAACGCAACTATTATGTAATAATTGATGTATTGCGAAACTGATATGTGATACTATATGACGTTATATGTTTTTTGGGCAGCATGGTAGTGCATCACTTGTGTAAATAGTGTGACAATACCATATGAGTGTAGTATAGTTCAATTTGCTTAAGCATGCCGACTCTATAAACAAGAATGTCATAATGTCGCTCCATTCGTTCTTATTTTATCCATCTACAGCAACCTTTAGATGTGTATCTCATTTGCTGTATCATATATTATTGTGTCATGGATGATGTTGCATGACGTTTTTATTAGTGCTGTCAAAGTTAAAGCGTTAAGTACTTAATTAATCACAAAAAATGATCGCATTAATCATGTATTAACGCGGATTAATCGCACTTAATCAATTTTGACGGCAGATGATCCTTTAGCTTGACACATGATGGCCGAAGTTAAAGGTAGCACAGGTTGTGTTTGAATAATAAACGTAACATGTTTTAAAGTCAAGCATTCATAAATGTTTGCGTGTGACATTCAGAATATTTGCTCATGTCAAACTATTGGGGTCATATTTTTTTGCACTTTAAATTATGCAAGTAATTAACTGATTAGAAAAAAAGAGGAGGATGAGACGTCCTCTTAACATTAAATGCTGAAAAAAATTAACACATAAGAGGTGCATTTTAAATTTGGCGGTCAAAAAATGTTGACTAAAAAGCCCTTTTAATGAAGCGATTAATCGCGATTAATCAAAATGTTAAGATGTGATTAATCTGATTAAAAAATTTTATCGATTGACAGCTCTAGTTTTTATTGAAATTCTGTAAGTGCTGACCAATAAGTTATGTTACCATCAAGAAGTATGATGTGATTTTTTTTCAGTGTTTCCACTGAAAAGTAACCTCCACCTAATCGAACCGCCACCCCGCTAACATAGATAAATGAATGAATGAAGATCCAAAATGTGGATGTGTGTTGGCGGAACTGAGGACGTCTGAAAAGCAAAGACTTAAAAACGTAAAGTCCAAAACTGAGGTAGACGGTTCAAAGAAACAAAATGGATTCAGTTCCACGGACAGCAGAACATGCAACGTCGGACACCTGCTATGCAACAATGGGCCAGTGACCAAGTGAAAGAAAAACCAGGAACTAAACACAAACAGACGGAAAAGCGAGCATGGAGCAGGTGGAGACAAAGACATAATGAGCAGGGTGGCAAAACAGGAAAACAAATCCAGACGAAAGAATTAAAGCGACTGAAATTGTCATGATCTGCGCTTTTGTTCACATTTATTTTTAATTCCGACCCACGCTATGTCTTGTTTCGTCCGTTTGCTTGCATTGAGCATAGGGCGCCTGTTTTGCTTTTGTTTTACTTTAGTGTATTTTACAGCCTTGGGTTAGCCATGGGCAGAGCCTGTCAACTCATTTTCTCCCAAAAACGTATAAATACGTTCCATTTTAAATATTATCATGCCCCGAAAGATGTATTTATACGTTATGGCTTTGATGCAGCCTCTGAACTGAAGAGAATGCTTGAAGCAATGGTAGTTATGACAAAAGCGGCCAGCAGATGGCAGCAGAGTATAAGAGATCAAAAAGCTCTTTTCCCCATAGTTTTAAACAGATTTGTAAATAATGAAACTTAACAATATTTTAATGCTAATTGATGCAAAATGGAAAAAGATAGAAACATACGTTTTTTTTTTCCTGATGAAAGAAGAGGCTCTAATCTTTTTTTCGTTTTTATAGCAATAAGGCCCAATATTCCATGGGCCTTGCAAAATCAGTCAAAATCCAGTAAAATAGCGAAAATGTCCTGGGAGTGAATGAGTTAATAAAGGTTTAAAGATGGCAATTTTGACTCTTGATCAAATGATTCCAAAATATTATTCATCTCAAGGAGAAATGTCGTTTTGAAAATCAAGCAAATTGGAGGTTGAGCAGCAGACAGATTGATTTTTGGTCAACCGATCAGGCACCATAGGCAGTGCAGAAAATAATCGGCTTGGACCAGTGATAATAATGTATATATGATGTATACAATTTGATGAGATTGTCCATTCTTTAGGGATGTCATTGGACGATTAAAGCGTATCGACGTGTAACCTTGAACTATCACCCGTGTCACTGTAAGATGATGAAAGTAACGTGATTATTGCCCATTGTGGCCTGATTTCCTTCCCCTCCTTCTGTGAGCTTTTTGCCTCGGGCATTGTAGCAGTTTCACATTGGCATGAAAACACACATGTTTATTAAATATGTGACCCGCTCCGGCAAAACGGTCCTCTTGTCGGAAAGTTACAAGTGGGCATAATTGAGGGAAATAGAGCAGGTGGTCGATTTTGAGATTTCTCCAAATATAGCCTCCTTGAGGTCTCTATTTTAATTTCCCATCAGCACAAGGATAAAAAAAAAAATAGAACTGTATGAAAATAAGAAATTATTAGACACTGCACATCATAACTTCGGGGAATGTTTTTAGCCTAGCTGCTAGCTAGCGCTGTGTCTTGGCCAACAACAACAACATCCCGGATTTCTTTGCCTCAAACGTCATGCACAAACGATTTATATAAATGTGAGAATAAGCGCTTCTGATAATGGATGGACAAAGCAACCAATCAAAAAGCCGAAATACTCATTCAAGCACGAAGTTTTACTGAAGCGTAAAAACTAGCAATGGTAATTATTCTTCAAAAAATAAGTTTCAAGCCTTGTATTGACAACACTCGCCCTAAATTTAACATAAAGACAATCACACTTTGTGTATTTAAATCAACTGCATAGCTGCTGCTACCCGAATGCTAACATACAATGGGAAACTCCATAGAGCTAACAATTAGCATCTATCTGATGCTGATGTTACCCATTTAGCAATGGATATTTGAACACAAACAGTGGTGCAGCACATGTAGACAGACCACATTGCAAGATTCACGGGCATAGTCTTTATCCTCTGCGAAGAATAACCAAGTTGTGATTTTGTAGTTCTGTGGTAGCGACGCAAAAACGTCCCAAAGGGAACCGAAAACCCCCGCGATGTGTCCTTTACACATGCGCAGCAGCCAGAAATCTCTCACGAGAATTGTTGAAGCCTGAGGTCAACATTTAAACGTAGGAGCCATCTTCATCCCTTCACCAGCGTCACCTAATAAGGACTTCATGAGTTTGTCGCCTCGGGCAATGTGGCACAAAGCTTACACTGTTCCGCTTGATGTATGCGTGCGCTCTCCCAACTAGGAAAGACGGGAAGGCAGCAGCTGATTATAAATATCTGCCGACATGAAAAAATGCAAATGGCCGACAAAGCGATGATTTACCAAGCTCTTGACCGGTGCAGGAAATCAATTGGAGGCTGCGCTTTTCACATGCGCTTTAGCGGATGGGAGGGATGCGTTGCAATGGGGGCAGACACAAATCACATTGTTTGGGCCGAGGCCTTTCGAGGAATCTCACGTTGATGCCAGTGGAGCAATGATGAAACCCAGTTCAGATCTCAAACAGGCTTGATGTTTTAAAACTTTAAAACAAGCAACAACAACAAAGAGGAAATAAGAATCAGACTGAGGTAAGGATGTAAAAGGACCGGCTGAGTTGAAGAAGGATACGAGAGTCTGTGTCTGTATATCCTTGTTGAGCCGGCAAAAGGGCAGACGGACTAACAAGCATGCATCCAACTGAGAGGAGAAGCCATAAAGCCAGGTGGCTCTTCCAGACACAATGTCATCGAAAGTCAAAAATGGGAAACGCGAGGGTGAAATTTATAGCTGAGGTAGTTTTTTTTATGATGTGAACCAAAGCCAGACATCATCTAACAGATATTAGTAGCAAAGGTCAGGTAAAGGTTGTCTCGTGCAGCTGGGAGGGACGAGGTGATAATTAATAATTATTTGGAATTGAGTCCAAAAAAGGGCTCCCGACACTCAGAGCTAAATAATACGAGTCCCTTAAGTAAATGCTGCCATTCATCAAAGCAAATTTTACATGGAATGAATGTACAGTAGAGTCATGACTGAAATTCACTGAAGCTCGGTGGGTCGCACGTACGCAGCACTTCATTTGCTTAAAAGAAAAAAAAAAGGGGGACAAAAGCAGCCGCATGGCAAATGGAATTTAGTACCTGTGATTACAGAACACAAGTTTGGTTCATGCAAGCTCAGAATGTTTTCAGTTATGGAATCAGGCCAACGTGTTGGCAGTATGAGCAGAACGTGCGATCCAACATGAGCGGATGACACACAATATAGAATCTGAGAGACATTTCAATATTTGGGCTACTGTTTGGCTGCAACAGCGACATCATAAAGTACAAACTATTGGTGCGATCTTTTTTAGAAATATATTTTCAGAGGTTGGCGTGGGCCTTCAGTATGCAACTGGCACGTAAAAATGATCGTAAAATGCCTCCCCGCCATTGCCGATCAGCCCGGGTTACGTTATGTGTCCTAAACCAACATAGAAAAATGTCCCCCCCCCCTCTCTCTCATTATGGTTTATACATGCTTTCCATAAACGTTATTTGCGTTATTGCGTCATGGCCCATCTTGCAAATGACATGTCTCTGCTCGCTGTCCAACTTTTCAAATCCGAACCATGTCCAAATAATTGACGTAGCACAGTTTTGTTGTTGTTTTTTTTTAACCAATTCCTCTATTCGATTCGGCGCTTGACGCCATTGTTATGCTGAGCGCCAGCCATGCGCATGGGCGGGTCATCAACATGCGCCATATAATGACATCATCAACATGTGCTCTGCTATGATGTCATCAACATGCGCCTCCGGGGTAAGACGGTCGAGTCAAAATATCTACCGCCGGCAAAATTGATACGTTATATTGAATATAATGTTTATATCGTCCAGGCTGGACGGTCCAGCCTTACATTAGGGACAAAAAATAAAGTAGGAAAAGCAAACGTGCAGTCATTTGTGTGAACACAATGCATGCTGCCCACATGGTGGAGAAGGTCAGACTATCACCTTTCTGCCCGTAAGTTCTCCCACAGCTGCCACCTTTATACCAGACAATTACTGTCGAAAGGCCCCAGCTACGTACCACACACAGTCTCAAGTGAGATTTCATTGTGGGAATGGATTATGCCTCAGTGCAGCGATCCAACTTCCATTAAAGCAACAAGTTATGTTCACACGACCAACCTTAGAGCAGGAATACGGCTTGATTGAATGCTTTTTGGATGAAAGTTACCACTTTTATCAGTGCAATATCTTAATGTCAATGCCGTTTTTCGCAGATGAAGACAAGGTGTGGCTTGACTGATGCGTGGGGGGCCGATTGCAATGACCCACACGCTTAGCGCGGGCCGCGCTAATCAACTCGGAAGTTAACGGCGGCCCCTGAGATTTCGATGTCACGCCTCATCGTTCAAACCACGATGCATTATGAAATCAAGAGCTGGAGGCGGCACCCGCACGGACTCATGTTATTGACTTATCCCGTAACTGGCTCAAGCAAATCCGCCTGCTGCACTTTGCTTAATGTTTAACAGCTGCCGGCAGCTGCGTCCTGTTGGCAGCCATGATTGATGTGATGTCACGCGTCCCGTATGACGAGAAATTCCACATTTGTCGCCACGTATATATTTATGTCATATGCATAACATACGGACAAGAGAACCGCTTGATGGTAAGATGGCCTCTCTTACCCGCTTTCTACCCTTTTGGTGACGGGCTCCCTGCACACCAGGATTCACTCGAGGGACTTCTTCACATTATCAATCTGCGACTTCACGAGGCAGACCCGTTCGCAAAAGGCGGGACTTGCTGTACAAACCTTAGAGCTGACTGGACGATGCGGCATCTTTGCACGTTTGTTTTGCCCAATCAAGGCAATGAATGATAATGTCCATTCAAATTCATCAAAGATACTAGGGGTGTGAATTGTCTAGTACCTGACGATTCGATTCGTATCACGATTCATAGGACACGATTCGATTCGGTACTGATTTATCCCGATACAGATTTATACGTCGATTGTTGCGATTTTTTTTTTTTTTTTTTTTACTCAAATTTAGAAAATACTAATCAGTAATCTTGTACACTGTAAGATTTGTATGAAAATGTATTATTTATCTGAAACTTCAGCCTTATAACTGTAAGCCACTGTATTTAACAGACAGTTTCACATTTGAACAGCATTGAAATAAAATATTAAGGCTCAATGTTCCATTTGTATAACATTTTTCCATGCTTAAGGTGTGAACTCTAACCATAAGTAAGACGTTTTGTTGAATATTTTTCCATCAAAAATGGATATTTAAAAATCGATTCTGCCACCTATTGAATCGATTCGAGAATTGTGTCCTGTAATATCGCGATACATTGCCGAATCGATTTTTTTTTTTTTTAACACCCCTAAAGGACACGGTGAGTAATTCTGCGGGAGTTTGCGAACTCACAAATACCGCGAGAATTCATCTTGCGAGCAAGGTTAAATAAGGTAGCCAGTGGTTGTGTTATTGCTTTAGCTAATGCTAAATGCTATATTGGTCGACAGTTCAACAACACTAAACAAGCCAGCGCACTCACCATGAGCTATTGGCTGTGGCACTTACCTCGGTTCTGCATCGTAACATTGAAAATATGCTTGTTGGGTCTGGACGACGACCACAGTATTTATGCTGCATTCAAGGACGGTCGGAAGTCGGATATCTGCAAGTTGTTTTTTTCGCAGTTTCGACCTGAAAGTGTTTGAGGCGAAGGTAAACAACAAAAATGGCGAATAGTGATAAATAGTTTTTTATTTTGTTATTTTACAAAATCAATCATCTCGCGGGCCGGATTAAACGCCTTTGCGGGCCTGAACCGGCCCGCGGGCCGTATGTTTGACACCCCTGGCCCAGAGCTTTGCATTTTTGAAATATCGCGTGATGATTTTGGTGTATTCTTGTTTTTAAATCGCTCTGTCCAATCTCCTCCATTCACAAAACGGCACGCCAAATGATTTCCGTTCGTGTTGTCAAGGCGTTGCCGTGGCAACCGCTTCAATCCTTGTCGCCGATGTCGGAGACGAGTCAACAGGGAAGCGATGAGAGCAGGCGAAAAAGCAATCGAGGAGGATGAAGGGCGATTTCTTGTGATTGAAAGGAAAAGGGTAAATATTTCATGCGGGCTGACCGCTAAAGCAATTGTTGGAGGCTCAAGCGAGAGAAAAATGTTGTTATACTCGTGATGACGAGCTATGAAACAGATTCAGGAACACTTTTTTTTTTTTTTTTTTGCATCAGCCCTCTTTCCTCGCTTTCCTGCAGGGAGACAAGCAAAGAGCTGGGATGCGCAGCAGGTACATGCTTTATTAATGACGCTGAATTCTATTCTGGGACTTCGTGTGAGGCACGTTTGTCTGAGAGTCAAAAAAAAAAAAAAAAATGGGGGAAGATCACATACGGTTATGTGAGCTTGTCAACAATAATTCTGTTGAACCACAAAACAATATCTAATATTTAATAGTTAATTTTAATCATTTTTAAAGTTTATTTTTACTTTTACTTATGTTTTTTTTATTTATTTTTTTTATTAGGGATGTTCGATACCACTTTTTTTCAGACTGATACCGATACTCGGACCCTCAGTACTCACCGATACCGATGCCAACTGCCGATACCAGTAGTACATTTTGACAAATAAAAAAAAATCAATAAAAGATATTTTTAAACAAATATATTTCCTTTAATTTTGACAAAAGAAAAAACTAGGGATGGGCGAGTACCGATACCAGGTATCTGTATCGGGCCAATATCAGCCTTTTTTCAAGTACTCGAGTACTCGTGACGCAGACGAGTACAAGCGAGCGATGGCAGAGGGGGAAGACGTTAAGTGAGTCCTCCTTGCCTGTAAGTGGCGCTAGCTAGCTTGCAGCAGTTTTTCACCAAAACTTCACCGGTTTTGGAAATACTTCAAAATTGTGAATCTTAAACTAAAAGAGCAATTTCTGTGTTTTATTTTGAGCGTTAAGAGTTTCTTTTGCCATCACATACATTTTTGGTTAATATATGATGTCATTTTTTATTTTATTTTATTTTTTTTTTTGACCATGGAATATCACTACTGTTCATGTTATTTATTTATTAAATGTTTTATTTTATTTTATTTATTTATTTTTTTTTGGGGGGGGGGTCGTTTGATGACATAATTGCGGTCGTTTAGCTCCCCTTGACGAACGATGGTTCGGTTGAATCGTTTTTTTTTTTTTTTGTCCCACCCCTAGTAATAATGTGGCCAGCGAGAGTAGTTTATACTCCATCCACCCTCTCGCATAAACAAAACCTGGAAAACGCACACATGCATATTTCACTGTAGCTCTGCACCAGCACAAACACTCCACCCCCTCTCCAGACTGGTGTGTGTGTGTGTGTGTGGGGGGGGGGGGGGGTTACATGATTAATCCATTTGCACAGCAGCACATGTGGAGAGAGGGACAACCATGGGGACCATCACACATCCAGAAGGAGAAAAAGATGTGCTGTAAATTGAGTCTTGGTTTTATTCCTGCAGTTAGAGTAAAAAAATAAAAATACCCAGAGGAGCAGTGTTGAAAGTGTGAGTAATACTGTATTCATATATTCGAGCTGATGTTTGAATGGAACAGGTTATGGTCAGGAGACGGAATTTTGATTATGATTTGGCACTGCGCACTAGAACAATACATATAAAATGGAGTCAACACAAACGGACATTTGCAGCGTTGTTTTTTTCAGTAATGAGAACAAAAAAAATCTTGAACGTGTTCATGTCCTTTTTGGCCTTCAAGGAAAATGTGCTCATGAGCGTGGCTGATGTTGACAGCGGAATGCCCGACATTGGTTGGCCGCTTTCTGCGAGCTTATCTACAAAGTGACATAGTTTGTGGTTCGCGGTGGTTCGTTTGTGCGTTATCAAGCGTATGCACAGCTGGTGCCACCGTCACAATATATGACCGCAACGTAGACGTTGTATACACCCGCCCGTTGCATAGCGTGGAAGCGCCATCACTCATTTGTGCCGTGCGTGGCCGCTACTCTCTCGAGAGCAGGTGACACGTGACGTGAAATGATGTAAGCTGAAAAAAAAAAAAAACGGATACCGTTGTCCCGGCTTTCGGTGTCCAAAGTAAGCTGGCTCAAATCGGGGTCGGGTTTCTGACACACTTTCCGGCGAGCCAATCAAGAGTCCGTTATGAAAGTGCAAAACGGTGTATTGCGATTCAGACGATTTCCACTCACACAATGAACCGAAAAAGAACGAAACCGGGGAACGAAATACACGACTACACGCTAAATCCACACAAACTGGACGAGGCAAACGTGACTTTTGGATAACACGTGCACAGGCGGACACAATAAAATGTGACCAGACAGGCAATTAATGAAAACAGAGATAAGGAAACATGACAACTAAATTCCAACAAAACCCAAATCAATAAACACAGAAAATGGTAAATTGACTGCTTTTTATATACATTAAAAAAAAAAAAAAAAAAACTAATTCTGAAACTAACTAAAAGTAAGCATTTATTAAAGAACTAAAACTAATAAAAAAAAATTACAGAACCACCCTGAAAACTAATAAAAACTAAAAAAAAAAATTAAAAATTCCAAAACTCTAATAAACCTACTGCCATATTACAAATAAATTGGTTTACATACTGTAGCATTTTTCTAAATATGCAAAAGCACAACTCAATTATTTGTACAGTTTTTAGGACTAAACACAATTTCTCTTCATAACTTTATGTGGCCCTTGCGTCCTTCTGATTTTCTGTATGTGGCCCTCAAATGAAAAAGTTTAGACTTTGGAGCGAGTTCAAAGCAAATGAGGTGCGAGATTCGAGGAGAAATATATAGCGAAGGAGGACAGGAAAAATAGTACGCGTGACACAGAAACAAATCAGCTTCGCCGGCCGAGAATGAAGAAGCATAACAAAAAATATGTAATGGCGTCAACAGGAAAGGCAAAGGAGGTCGGAGGTCGGGGGTCGGGGGGATTCCAATGAAAATAAGCATATGAAAAAGTCAATTATCCACCTCTGTCCGCTCCATCTGTTTGGGCTTATCTTTGAAAGGGTTTGGTGCTTGCAGCATGGCCACAGGAAGTCGTCACCCCCCCAACCCCCCTCTGAGTTTTCAGAAAGAAATGTGATCCTCTTAATAAGCCCTGACACAATACTCTTCAAAAAAAAAAAAAAAAAAAAAAGATCCAAGACCTCAGGCCACACTGGAAGCTCCAAAAGTCTCAACAACGGACGCTATTTGGCGGACCAAGAGAAGAGGCGAAACCCAGTCTCATAATTATAGATGACACTTGGGAAAGGACGTGTTTGATGATGGTGATGGTTGGACACTGTTGGAAAGGAGTCCGTCAGAAACTTGACTAAAATGACATATTGTTGTCGTAAAAAAAAAAAAAAAAAAAAAAAAAAAAACTGTAGTGGAAATAACCTATACAGTCAAACCTCGGTTTTCGAACGCTTCTGTTCTCAACCAAATCGGTTTTCAACCAGAAAAATTGAGAATTTTATGTCTCGGAACGCGTCAAAAAATTCGGTTCTCAACCAAACTGAAAAAAAGTCGAGCGTACCTGAACGCGACTCACTCGGGAGCCGAGCTAACTCGAATGCTTCCTCCGTCGCACAGTCGTGTTCAAAGTTCGTTCGGAGCAGACCCGTTCATTGTTATTTACGAAAATCTTTTTTTTATTTTATTTTTTTAAGTTTTGCATCGTGTATTAGCCCCTCATCATGCGTCCAAAGAAAGCAAGTGCAAGTGGTAAAGCTGGTGAAGAAAAGAGGAAAGTAGTGCGCAGAACTATTGAATTTAAAAAAGAAATGTTTGCATTATGTTTTTTTTTTTTTTTTCATCGTTTTAGATAGGATTTCTAAATAAAACAGTGTCTATTTCTACCCTTTTCTATTTATGGTAAATAGTATACAGTGCAGCTTATGGTGTAAAATAGTAAAAAAAAAAAAAAACTTGGAAAAAGCTTTTTTGACTTGGAACGGATTAAAATTATTTACATTAATTATAATGGGGAAAATTGTTTCGGATTTCAAACAAATCGCTTTTAGAACAGCCTTCTGGAACGGATTATGTTCGAAAACCGAGGTTTGACTTGTAGTTGCATTTTAGCCACATTGTGCCACTTTCCAAAAAAAAACCCAAAGGGAAGGAAAAAGTCAAACACACTTGTGGAGGTTTTTGTTTACTTTTTTTTTTTTTTAAACTGGAAACTGTGACAGCCTAAAGCCGATTGACACCCTAAATCTGTCTTCGGTTACAAAAGGATTTGCGAGGCTGACAAATTGTGGTTTAGGTTGATGTCAAATGTTTTTATCGCGGACAAAATACGGTTAAGTTGGAGAACATTTTATTGCAACCGCTGCACTGCGCACGTGTAACGAGTGCGTACGTGCGCGCGTCCCGTCATCTTTCGACCGTCTCAGCACATTCCTGAGCCTCGTCCATGTGTCACGCAACAGCTTCCTGTTGTGGACGGAATGTTCCCCCCGAAACGTCTGAACGTGTACGTGATGCGGTCATGTCGCATTCAAGTCAGATGACAACTCAAGCGACGTTCCCACAATTTCCACTTTTTAACGTCTCTTTTCTCTTCAATTTCATACTTCTTTTGTGTTGTCGTAGCTTCTAGCTCATGTCGGATTGGTGTGGCCAAGTATGAGAATCCCAGAGGCAGCCATGTTTCTTTTATTTGATCTTCTTGTATATCTTTCACTGTGTACATAAATGTGCATGACTTTTCATGGATTTTTTTTTTTTTTTTTTTTTCCTGATGGTGTGTTTTTATCGAAGTCTCCTGAGCTCGAGCTCAAATAATATTAAGCTCCCTTTGTGGATGGTGGAAGAACCGGGCTGAAAAAGCTACAAACAAAGAGAAGCGATTCGGGGGTAGAGGGGTGGGCAGAGAATATGTGTGAGGGGGGAGACGAATAACACCGGACCAAACACGTTTAGAAGTCAAGTCAAGTTTATTTATTGAGCCCTTAATCACACAAAAGTCGCAAAGGGCTTCACATGCCCACAGTTGACAAATAGCAAGGAAAAACTCCCCCCAAAAAAAACATCAGGGGAAAAAAAAAAAAGAAACCTTGAGAAGGGGCCACAGATGTGGTAATCCCCCTCCCAGGATGACCGGGCTGCAATTGACATAGTTTATGATATGAAACATTATGACTAGAATAGTGCAAAAGTCCATTGAGGAAGTTGAAGCGCTGCAAGATGTCGTCAGGGAAGTGCGTCTAAATGACTACATTTTCTACTGAAGAACTTTCTTCCAGAAGCAATTCATTTCGTAAGTAGAGGTACCACTGTGTATATGTAAGTAACAAGACCTTAAAATCGCATCTCAGGTGGACCGGAAGCCGATGCAAGTTGGCTAATATCGGGGTAACATGATCAAACTTTCTCGTCCGCGTCAAAAGTTGAGCTGCTACATTTTGAACTAACTGCAGACTTTTAAGGCTGCTCATTGGAAGACCAGAAAGTCATACATTACAATAGTCAAGGCCAGATGTAACAAACTATCAGACCGAATCGGGCGAATTTGAGCAATATTACGGAGATGGGGGAAAAAAAATGTCCTTTGGCAGTCATGAAGAAAACAACAAATTGGCATCAACTCCCGGTGAAGGTCTTTTTCATTATCTAGACACCAACATTCCCTGAAATTGGCTCAAGATGGAGGAAGACAAACAGGGAAATCTCTGCAGTGTTTGTAAACAGACAAACGGAGGAATCCAAGTTATGAACGTCGTCAGCCACCACTCTGGTTTCTGTTTACACATCCCAGCAAACAGCGAGACGCGTACGCGCAGATAACAATTGCAGGGTCAACAATCCACAAGTCGAAGGGTTATACCATTTCCACCGTGGGCATGCGCGTGCCTGACTGCGCTTCGTTTTCATGCTCATGTCAGGCCGAGTGGCCGTTTTTGTGGCACTTCCGCGCTCGGAATGGAAAACTGTCATCTTTATTTTAATCTTTTCTTTATCCACACATGAATTTATGGACATGATATGCATAAATTCATGTCTGCGCGATAATAACCAGGAAGTGCTTTTTTTTTTTTTTTTTGTGGTCTTTCAACCAATTGTCAACATTAAAGTATTAGAAGTTCAAAACACAGTCAGTATTTGTCCAAAAACACTGCATGATACTGAAACCCCAAAAAGCTAACATTGCTTCAGCCTTGTTGTGGAAGAACTTCACTTGATGGGTGGCGTGCTATTGTTTAAAAAAAAAAAAAAAAAAGAAAGACAAAAAGAAAACTCAAAAAACGTGGAAAATGGGAAGGGGGAAAGGGATTTTTTTTTTTGCACCAAATAAGATTTCTACACTTCCCCCAAGCACATCACGGACTGACTGAATGTGTACAATGTGCAAATTTAAGGATGTAATATAAGAAGGAAGCAGAAGGCTCTTTGTCACGCATGCACAGTAGATGGATGTAACCCCTGGAACACAAAACTGCTCGTGGTTATTATATTCTCATTCCAAAGAGGAAATATAATTAGTCCGGAGTGGTTTTTGTGATTTGGGATCATTAGTGGGCAGGTTTTAGTGTAGACATAAACAAATATGTCACAAACAAACTGTAAGAAAATACATTTGGAAGCACTACTCCAGCAAAGTGTTCACTAAAACTCAAAACTACAATTCCCTTAGCGAAATAAAATAAAAACGAAGATGCTTTTTTTTAAAAAAAAGAAAACTAACTGTAACTACATTTTATGTTTACAAAACTAAATAAAACTAACTATAATTATAGCAAAATTGTCCTTCGTTTTAGTCTTTGGTAATTAATTTCATGCATGAGCCTTTGGGGATGATTTGAAATGAGATTTTTAGTAGATTTATTTTGATATAAACCGGAATAATGACGTTGCACCCATGGTGATTTTTTAAAATATTGTGCACAAGTAATACACATTAAAAAAAAAAAAAAAAAAAAACTAATACTGAAACTAACTAAACTAAAACTAAGCATTTATTAAATAACTAAAACTAATAAAAAAACTAACAGAACCACCCTGAAAACTAATTAACTAACGAAATTTAAAAAAAAAACTAAAAACCAAATAAAAACTACAATGAAAAATTCCAAAACTATAATAACCCAACTGCCAAATTACAAATAAATTGGTTTATATACTGTAGCATTTTTTTGTTCTAAATATGCAAACGCTCAAATAAATTATTTGTACAATTTTTAGGACTAAACATAACATTGCGTCCTTCTGATTTTCTGTCTGTGGCCCTCAAATGAAAAAGTTTGGACAGCCCTGACATAGAGGAAGCGAGCACATGCAGGATGCAGGGTCGCTCGTCCCAGAGGAACAGGAAGCAACCTTGCGTGTTTCCCCCCAGAGATAGGGAGGAAGGGATGACACATTGGAAGGATTGTCACCAAGATACAGCGAGAGTCGGGATCAGTCAGTGAGTCAGGCTGATAAAGGCGCCAAGAATTTACAACATCTGCAAGGAGATAGAAAAGCATGAGGGGGTGTTGGGTAAAACAAGCTATGGTGAGCTTGAGTAACAACTAAGAACAAACAAGACAAACAGAACAAACACTCAGACTTCAACCTCCGCTTGATGCACAACACAGTCCACTAACTGGATAGTCGTTATTTAGCTCTGTGGCCTTTAAAGTCTTTCCTTTTTGCTTACTTTTAATGTGTTTTGCACTTTATCCTGTTCTGAAATGGTCCCACGGGTTTTGGCACCTAATATAAAAGGAGCATTTTTTTTGCAAGTGTGTTAATGGCCCTTTGACGCATAAACTAGTCTTTGAGGCTAACTGACTGACCAGTGGCTCTATTTGTCCAAACCCGGCCCCCATTAAGGCCTCCCCCCCCCCCCAGGAGAGATCAGAGGAGAAAGTGTCTTGAACGTGGCCCCATCCCGGCTGCCTCCTCAAGGTCGCCGTCCATCAATTAGGACCTCGTAAATTAGCAGAAGAGTGTGGGAACGTCTGTTTGCAGTTAATCTGTGAATTTATGCCCAAACTCATCATAAAGCTGCAGAGGATCCAATTTTCTTTTGATCAGTTCTTGTAATTATTATTATTATTATTATTAATTTTTTTTTACAAAAACAACCCCGTTAAAATAACATAACTCATATTAGTCTTACAATTGTTTTTTTTTTTACAGCAAACCTCTCCCATAACTTACTTCTGAATTATTGTTTAACTCATTCACTGTCAGCCATTTTCACATTTCGCAATCCCGTTCGCTCCCGGCTGTTTTACTGGATTTTGACTGATTTTGCAAGGCCCACAGAATTTTGTGTACAATTGCTATAAAAGCATGGAACCTATCAAAAGAAAGATTAAAGTCTCTTCTTTCATCAGGAACAAAAAGTATGTTTCTATCTGTTTCCGTTTGGCAGCAATTAGCATTAGAAGAGAGCTAAGTTTCATCAGTTTTCACAAATCTATTCAAAATTGTAAGTAATTGAGCTTTTTTTTCTACGTGGTTCTGGTTGATCTCCTTTGCTCTGCTGCCACCTGCTGGCCGTTTGTGTAATAACTACCATTTCTGCAACCGTTGAGAGGCTGCATCAAAGCCTTCTGTATGCTCTAGCATAAAAAACAAACAAACAAAAAAAACGTATAAATACGTCTTTGGGACACTTAAGACATTTAAAAAAAAACATATTTACACGTTATTGGGAGCAAATGAGTTAACTACCAGCGGCGATAACACATATTAGAGTTAAAATTCTATAAACATCACTGTCATGTTAATAGGCAAAGAGTAAAGACCTTCGGGAAACGCACTTGGATATTCAATAATAATAATAATAATGATGCATCAGATTTATGTAGCACTTTTCTGGACACTCAAAGACACACAAAGAACTTTCCTTGCATTCCTGACATGCTGATAGACTGATGATGTGCATGTTGAAGAATGCTGGCTGACAGAGTTTAAAGGGCTCCCCGCGTACCTCCAGTCAATATGCAGAACAAAGGAAGGCTGGCCGCATTTTTAAAGAATGACATTGCTTACACAAGTGGCTAGTTCAATTCCCGTGTTTTCTTTTCCCCCTTTCAAGTTGCTCTTAATCAAATTCATATGTTGCCGTATGCGGCGATTCTCAGCTCATAACGCTTTTGTCCAAACAAGCAAAATAACGAAAGGGTGTTTCCCCTGGAGTGCTTCACCCGAGCAGCTGCGAGAGAGCAGGAAATGGCACGTTTTCTGACAGGAAGTTCCATCCACACATACACAGACGCACACGCCAGCCCGGTCGGGAAGCCCTGCCAACTTGGCTTGCTGGTTCATTCATAAATCTTGTTACACAAGCTCTGAGCGTAGCTGGCAAGGTCACGCAGACGAGGTTCACTCATGGAGGAGACGCACGCGACCTCTGACGGGATCTGGACAGGTCGGAGGTCTGTGAGGGCTCGGTTGACTTTTTGAGGTGGGGGGGAGAGAAAAATAAGGACTTGCATCATCCTACATTCCAATGTGTATATTGGATTAACTTTTTATTGCTGCATTTACAAAGCAGGGCAAACATGAATCCATTTTGCTCAATCAGTTACAGTGTTATTTCAATTCGCTGGCTACTGGTCTTGTGTCTGTGGAAATGGACTTGCCACGTCACACCGCACTGTAAAGAAATAAAGTTGCCAAACGGTGATTTGGTTTTTTTACAATAATGTTGTACAATCTTTGCCTAAAAGAGACGCAAGCATGGAACTGAACTGGAGTCAACATTTTTGACTGTTGAAATGTATTTGCAAGTACGTTTAAACGTACTTACTTGTAGGATCAATGCAAAAAACAACAACAACAACAAAAAACGTTTGTTTTTTTTCCCATACTGTGACTGGTAATTGGGGAAAAAAAATGTTTTTAGCATTTCGCCTACATTATACCAATACGTTGGAAAGTACGTACATGCAAAAGTAACCGTGTCATTATGTTGGGGGGGTTGACGAGCCAAAATCATGCACTGTAGACTTTAGCTGCTTTTCCACCAACAAGCCAAGAATCTTTTAGTTCTGGGAAAAATTAGTTCTCTCTAGATGTTTTTTTCACTCACTCATTCACACATGTAAGCTTCTGTGAGTGAGTGAGTGAGTGAGTGAGTGAGTGAGTGAGTGAGTGAAAAAAAATAAAATAAATAATCCGTGCGTGCTTTCAAATTGGTGCGGGAGTGACGTCACGCAGCCGAATAATTCGCCTGGCCCCGTTTGCGACCCCCCCCCCCCCCCTCCCCCGCGCGCGCTCTGTGATTGGCTGGAGTGGTGTAAACACTGTCTTTCCACAGAAACGTCCCGCTGTTTACAAAACAAACACAAAATGGCAAAATACAGGCTGGGGGTGTGGGGGTTTAGGACAAAATCACCCCCGCACGTTATGAAAAGCCCATATCTATAAATGAAGAAGTAATTTGTTTGTTTAAATCCTGTATTTAAAAAGTGCATTTTCCTGAGTGAAACCGGCAGACAGCCCCTTGTAAACATACATGCAAAATACATTCAAACGGATTTGCCAGTCACAATGTTAACTCCACATTGGCGGTTCCGCACCTCGGTAATAAGAAGCGTTTGCATCATTGTGACAAGGCAACCCTTGAGCAAATTCCACCAAACAGATGGACAGAATGATAATTTGCCAAGTGCCTTTCAAATAGTTCACAGGTGTTAACTTTGCTCTGCATCGTTCTCATTATTTAGCGGTACAACCAAAAAGATTATTGCAGGAATTAAATTGGTGCAGTAAATGGACACGTTTGTATTTCAAATGTATTTCTTTTTTGGGGGGCAACATAAAACTTAAAAAAACACATTGTGCTTCAGTATCTCACATTCCGTTTCCTTTGTCATGGACTTACTGCCAGCAGCTGTGGCGGAAGTCACGAGCTATTTGCGGCTTCTCAATGCGTTTGTGTACATAATATATGTTTTTGGATACGTTTGCGTGTGTGTGAGTTAGAGAGAGAGAAAGCGAGAGAGAGAGAGAGACAAACAGAAGTTTTTTCATCCACCTCCCGACTGGGTCTGCTCTATTTCCTGGTTGCAGGTGCTGCAGTGAGATCACTTCCTGCCTCCTCCCCTTTGTGTGCGAGTGTGTATCCGTCGCCTCCGGCAATTTCCTGCCCGTGGGGAAGAGGAAACTGTAGGAAACAGGATGAGCCTCCCGGGCAGGAAAGGTCACAAAGGGCTCGGTTTTAAATGGACCAGGAGGACAGTGACCCCGAAATGAGGGAGTGGACCACAGATGCACAGCTCGTCTCCGCCACATTGTAGTGTTACAAAAACATACTCATTCAACAACTTTTGTATGCTTGTCTCAAAATAAAAGGGACATTTAAATATGATAATAGTGTGAAACATGAGAAGAGAGATGAAATTGATTGGTAGTGATGTGTCCGTTGCCAATGATCCCGCTTAATCCGGCCCGCGAGATGATTTTGTAAAGCTAAAAAAAAAAAAAAAGTAATGTCGGACTAATTATTAATCAGCCGGCCACAATAAAAATATATAAAATTTGTAATTTCACAAGCAGTCCTCATATGAGCAATGCAACTTGTACGGGGGAATAGTTTGCTTAATTATTATTATTATTATTATTTTCTTTTATCATAAACCGACAAACGTGTTAAATACGACACAAATTCAATTACTGGTAACACAAATCGATATGACAAAGATTAGCGTCCTTATAACGTCATTAACTGCACCACGCAATGCATTCTGGGAACTATATCTATGCAAAACAGGTCGATTTAACACGTCCAGGACTCAGTGTTGCCGCGTTCCATTTTGCATTTGTATAATTTTTTGAAACAATATGCTTACAGTTGAGCTCCGTAATTTAGGGCTGGCACACAAATAGCGAAAATCTGCGTAGAATTGACGGCAATCGTTTTTAAGTTATATACCGTTATTTTACCGATGCGGCCCACTTGGTCATATATTTTTTTCCCATGCGGCCCCTGAGCTAACATGAGTTTGACAACCCACGTTTGACTTAACATTCCTATCCCCTCCAAAAAAAAAAAAAAAAAAAAGGTGAATCAAACACATTTAATAATTTTACCTTTTATTTACTTCTTAAGATTATTATATTGGCCACTCGATGTTGAGATCAAATAATCAAAGGCCACAATCAGTTAGTCAAGCTTATAAAAAAAGACTCATTGGAAGCAGCAGGCTGTGAGTAAAAGTATCCAAATTGTACAAGCAGCTTCAGTATTGTAAACATCAGTTGCTGAGTCCATAAAATCAGTCCAAGACATCGCTGCTCATAAAACGTCCGTATTCTCAGAGGTTGGACATAACCAGCCAATAAAAGTCATCCTGTTAACATTGTCGCCATGTTAATGCACGCTACAGTAAACCTCTCTCGTGTTTCCTGTCATATTTCTTCACACCGACAAGAAACTTCCTTTTGTACCTTGAAAGTTGCAATTACCCCCCCTGGGGCAGATGTAGTTACATACTGTACATGGTGACACACACGCAGACTCATTCCGAGAGAAAACGGGCCGTGCGAAGGGCAAGACCGGGCAGATGAGTTTTCCTTCTGACATTTCTGACACGTTTGTTGTCATTCTCAGCTGCTGGGAAAATTCTTTTGGTGGAAAACATTTTGTGACGTCGCCCTTTACTGTATACATCTATCGTGTATGGCAGGGGTGTGCAAACTTTTTCATTTGAGGGCCACATCCAGAAAAAAAGAAGGACGCAAGGGCCACATCATGTTATGAAGAGAAATTGTGTTTAGTCCTAAAAATTGGACAAATAATTTATAAAAATGCTACAGAATATAAAACAATTTATTTGTAATATGGCAGTAGGGTTATTTTTGGAATTTTTCATTTTAGTTTTTATTTTGTTTTGAGGTTGTTGTTTTTTTTTATTTAGTTAGCATTAATTAGTTTTCAGGGTGGTTCTGTTAGTTTTTTTTAATTAGTTTTAGTTCTTTAATAAATGCTTAGTTTTAGTTTAGTTAGTTTCAGTATTAGTTTTAGTTTTGGTTGTTTAAATGTGTATTACTTGTGCGCAATATTTTTTATTTTAGTTAGTGTCGTAAACATAAAATGTAGTTTCAGTTATTTTTTAAAAAAAAAAAGCATCTTCGTTTTTATTTTATTTTGTTAACAAAATTGTTTTTTATTTTTTATTTTAGTTTTTTCGTTAGTTTTAGTGAACTAAAATGAACTTTAATAGCACCTGTGATTTTCGACACCCTCCCTTCTTACTTTGACCATCTCCAAACATTTTTGTTTTTATTTTATTTGAACTTGAGTCAAATGCCATTTTTAGCATGTGTCACGGGCCACTAAAAAATGGACGGTGGGCCGCAAACGGCCCCCGGGCCGTAGTTTGGACACCCCTGCCCTAAACTCTAAAAGGAAGTCATCGTCCGTTTCCTATAGTAATCTGTTGTTTTTCACAATAAAACGGGCAAATGTTTACGTTAGTTACATGTTTGTAGACGACTGGAAGTAAACCAAAATCTTATTAAGGGAATCTCAAGAAAGGAAAGAATTGCGTGTTGTTCCATACATGAATGTTTCCAGTTTGGAGTTGCAGCAGTGGCAGTGAGGTTTTAATGAAGTGACTCCGCTGGCCAGATAAACCTCTTCACACTGTCCATGAGCCAGTCAATGGGAGAGTGCCGAGGACGCGCTTGGAATATGAATTGGCCGCTTTTGACTACTGTACTTAAGTGCTCTGCATTGCTGGCGAATGCTGACGATCTCAGATGTGGGCCGGGCAGGATAGCTCAGCCCACTGACATACATTCCGTGGATGAAAAAAAAGTGCAGATTGCTCTCGTTTTTTTGTTTTTTTTCTTCCGAGACCCATCCCCCTTCTCTTAATCAGACTTTTTTTTTTCGACCATCTCATCCCAAGTGTGAGAGAGACTTTTAGGCCCTCTGCACTCACAATCTTTAACATACCCTTGCTGACCTATTTCTTACTTTTCGGTACATTTCCTAGCAGTAGCACGCTCCTTTTAAATGTCTTTGCACAGTTCCAAAGTGGCTCATTTCTGAGTGCTTGGAATGCTGCATTTTTGTTTCCCTCCCCTCTAAATCCCCTCTTCAATCCACTCGTCCTTTCAGTTCCAAGTGAGGACCCTTGTGATGGATTCCGAGCTGCAAAATAGCAAATTGTTTTTCCACAGGAGCGTTCATACATCAGCCTGTACTCTGTATATTTTCCAACCTGTCCCTGCTGATGTTGTTTTTACACCGCAGACAGGAGAGGTGAAGAATACTGTTTTATGCTGCCAAATAAACACTTAGCAAATATTTATATGATAGGAACTGTCACTCATTGTGTCCCTTTATGCCCCCCAAAAAAGGATTAATAAGTACTAATGCAGGAATGAAGTCGCACAAGGCCTCAGCGTCATCATGTCTTACAGATGTTCTCCTTCCCCACACTTGGATGATGATTTAGAGCGACCGTTAGCAAACAATTGAATGTTTATTATCTGGGAAGGCAAATATGTCCACGATTAGTCAATCAGACCACCCTCAAGCCAGCCGAGAACTGGCCTGTCGATCTGTCTTTTTGTGACGAAGGCAATCCTGGGATGGTAAACCACCAGCGCCTTCCCAAAGTCTTCTTTTTAAAATGCTAAGCAGACTTGCAGTGGAATTGAACATTCCATTGAGTCTCGAGCTAAAGCTAAAATGTGATTATTAAAAAAAAAAAAAACAAGCTAGGTGTGGTGTGGACTATTACAGGATGGTACACTATAACTTATATATTTATATTATTATTATTATTATTATTATTATTATTTTTACTTTACAGTATTTAACTGTATTCCGCAATGCATTATGGGTAAAAACAAAGTACAGTAATTTGCGTGGGTTTTTTCCGGGTGCTCCGGCCTCCTCCCACATTCCAAAAGACATGATTAATTGAGTATGTGAATTGTCCCGAGGTGTGATTGTGAATATGGACGGTTGTTTGTCTCTGTGTGCCCTGTGATTGGCTGGCAACCAATCCAGGGTGTAACCCCGCCTACTGCTCAGAGCCAGCTGCATGGATGGATGCCAGGGACACACACTGTATTATTTATTAGACTACAAGAAACAGTTGTAAACTAGATAACAGTGAATTGTTGTTTTCATAAAAAAAAAAAAAGTAAATACAGTAAGTAACTGTAATTTATATACAGAAAATACTTTTCACAGCAATTGAATGAGATTTTTAGCTGGCAACCTTTTTGCCAGTTATTTCTTATAAATTCTACAGTCGATTACAGTGTAACATTAAAAAAAAAAAAAAAAAAGGTCAAATTTGAGACTAGTTTTTAAATTTTGTGTTTTCAGGCAATGCAGAACTTGTATAGACAAAGTACAAATATGAAAAACGTGTCTTTTTGGAGCTTCTCAATTGCTTGAAATATATTGTTTGCTGTACTTTCTGTATGGTTTTGTGATGATTTTGATGTCTGCCAGTGAATCTACAATCTACGAGCGGGTTCCTTATTTCGAGGCTCCGTGGTGTTTTCAACCTTCCCACACATGGTGATCCACTTCTTCGGAGACCGTCAAACGACGGGAGGGCGTAGTCGGCATGGAGGGTCACATGACAGGAGTGCCACGCCCAGTAACGTCAGCTGACAAGATGACACGTCACAATTGTTAGTTTGACAGGGCGCTGGGTGGAGGAGTGGAACCGTCACTTGCCTTCGGTGCCGGTTGACGTGGGTTCGCTTCCCACCCCCGGGAGACCATGTTTGTTTGTGTGAGTGAATAAAAAAATAAATAAAAAAAATTGTTAGTTTGACAGCTTCTGAGGAAGGCGGCAATCGACGCCGAAACTAGTCAAGCAAAAACGAAAAACCTTTTTTTGTCCAAAGGAATATATAGAGCAAGTATAGGACTGACTACTTTACTAGCGTAGCGAATGACATTGAATATCACGTTTTTTATTGACCGTAGAAAGTTAAAAGCGGAAATGCCATCCGCGTGCGTCGTGACGTCGTCCCTGTGTCGCGTTTGGATCGGGATTGTAAATGGCAGTAACCGTCCGCTCACACATGAAAAGCGGTTCTCACAAACTTGAATTGTGTCCTTAATCCAAATATTGTCGGCGGTTTGAGAAAAACAAACAAACAAAACATTTGTAGGAATCAGGAAGAAAGAGGATTGAATCAGTATTACCGTTTTTTCCGCACTAATAAGGCGCACCACATTATAAGGCGCACCTTCAATGAATGACATATTTTAACACTTTTTCCATATATAAGGCGCTACAATAGAGGCTGGGGTTACGTTACGCATCCATTAGATGGTGCTGCGCTAAAGGGAAAACAGTCAGATAGGTCAGTCAAATTTTATTAATAGATTACAAACCAGCTTTCTGACAACTACATTCACTCCCAAAACGAATAAACAGCTGTTTTTTTTTCTTCTTTTTTTTTCTCTGAGGTAAAGTATTCGTATTAGCTAATTAGCCATCCAAGATGGCGGGATCTTCTGCGCATGCGCGACACCGATCGTGCAGGGTCACCGATTGCGTCTTGACAGCGAGACCTGTTGCGGCTCAATATTGATCCATATATAAGGCGTACTGGATAGTAAAAGGCGTAGGGTCAGCTTTTGAAAAAATGGAAGTTTTTAAAATACGGTAGATGGGTGGATGGAAAGACGGATGGACAGACACATATAGATGTTTTATTCAAAGTGAAGTAAAGAGGATGACCTTGCCTTGCCTTTCTCTACTACTTTGCTGTCTGCCCGCATCACGATAATTGATTTTTCTGAACTTGTGCGACATTGTTTGCAGTCCAAATAGGTGATATTGGAATTCTGAACTGATATTTATCGACTAGCCTCCCCTCCCTCCTTGCACATCTCTTTTACTTTGCCCTCTCGCCTCCACTGTTTATTTTCCACTCTCTTCCTCCCTGCCAGCTGTCAGGATTGGCGGCGCGCCACACAGGCGCTCATCGCTTGGTGACGAATGCAAGCAGCAGAAAAACTAGAGACAGAATGAAAGGAGGATGAAAGAGGTCAACCGAGGGAAAGTAAGTAGAAGAAGAAAAAAAACAACAGAGATCTCGGACTCCCTTGTTGTGTGTAAGGGTCACACAGTGTTGGCGTACGCCAACAATTATGGCCAGATGGGCCATGAAGGGGGCGTGGCTAGAGAGAAAGATCGGAAAACAAGATAAAGTGTGCGACGTTTTCCAATGCAGTGTAAAGTTGCAACACAACTTTATTGAGACTTGAGTGATAACGTGTTACAATCTTACGACGCATATTCACATTCCCAAGTGCTACCACTGATTTCCATGTTGCATTGCATCACTGGTGACGCATCTGTGTGGCATTTAAGTCATATTGACACCCCCCCTTATTGACATTCCAATGCCCATTACTGAAGCGCCAACACTGTAAGACAGGGGTGTCCAAACCTTTTCCTCTAAGGGCCACAAACAGAAAAATAGAAAGCTGCAAGGGCCACTTAGATTTTTTTTTTTAAAAGTCATTTATTAACACATTCACTGCTAGACCAGCAAAAAAAAAAAAAAGCATCATTTGACGTCTTTTTCCGTCAATGGCAGTGAATGAGTTAATTGCCTACTTGACCAAGCACGACCCTTTTCCAGGTACCAGGTACTGTGGGGAACTACTTTTAATTGGTAAGTCCAGTTACTTTGTTGTTTGACTCTTCGTGCTGAAAGGCTGTACTCCACAGTTTCCATTTTGCTGTTGCGGTCCATTTCCTTGCCGCCCTCATTGACCTCTCAAATAGGATTACCATCTCCTTAACATGGTCAACAGCCACATGACAAGAAATAAGACCCCCCCCCCCAACCCCCGACCCTTTTTTTTTTTTTCTGGCAGTTTTCTATGTGGTTTGGCTTTTGTAGTTTCCCACTGTACTATTTTGAAGTGGAAAACTGACAACCCCAAATCAAGTCAAGTAGAATCGAGCCAATTATTGGACACAACAAAAAGGGCCTACATGCTAAACTCAGTAAAAGATGTGAGAAGATACCTTGCCCGCTAAAATGTCAAAATAATAATAGTAATAACACTAATAATAATAATAATATTAATAAATAATAATAATAATGTGCCCTGAAATTGGCTGGCAACCAGTTCAGGGTGTCCCCCGCCTACCGCCCAAAGCCAGCTGAAATAGGCTCCAGCACCCCCCGCGACCCTTGTGAGGAATAAGCGGCCAAGAAAATGGATGGATGGATAATAATAATAATAATAATAATAATAATAATAATAATAATAATAATTGGCTGGCAACCAGTCCAGGGTGTCCCCCGCCTACTGCCCAGAGTCAGCTGAGATAGGCGCCAGCACCCCCCGCGACCCTTGTGAGGAATAAATAAGCGGTCAAGAAAATGGATGGATGATAATGCGGCAAGTATCATGTACTTTCACACGAGATGATGTAATAGTTTTTACGCTGTTTGCGTTGTAAGTCAGAGAGCGAATATGACATTCCAAATGAAGAAGATAATGATCAAGTTTCTGCCTCAAAGACACATTCAAGTCATTGAGGAGGAATAATCAGATAAGCGCTAATGCCTGGCAAGCACACAACGCGAGCGCCGATGCGTGTTTCGTGTTCTAGTGAAAGGCGATGCTGGGCGGCAGAAGGCGGTGAGACGAACAGGTGACAACACACGCCCCGCCCCCGCCCCCGCCCCCGCCCCGCCCCTCCCCGAGACGGCTCGCCAGGCTCAGTTTACCGTCGAAAGTCACACAGCAGATGGTGCCCAAGGAAGTTGAATTAGCACCGAGAGGCCACGCGCGCCAGATGGGGGTAGAAAAGGAGACAAAGAAAGGGACTGAGGGGGGTAACACAATGACGCAAAGGTGGAGGGTGTGTGTTTGTGTGAGGATGGTAGTGGGGGGCGGTGGGGGGTTGTCTTTATATGAATGTATGACTTGTTTGCTTGTATGTGCTTTAGGGATGTAACGATAAGGGCAATATCGTGATATTAAAACTGCCACAATATCGTCGTCGTCGTGTTCACGATATTTAACGCATTCATTGCCAGACCAGCAAAAAAAAAATGCATCATTTGACGTCTTTTTCCGTCAATGGCAGTGAATTAGTTAAGGATTGTTTCAGGACATTTATGGAAAATCCAGTTCTAACTTTACAGGACCAGTTTAGAGGCAGCAGTTTTCTGTTCTAGCATAACAGCTAGTTGCATAAATGCACACTGGGATTAGTTTGGTTAGGGATGATCTAGAAAAGAGATTACAAGACTTGCCGTCTCGTATCATCAGGGACCGTTGACCTCACAGATTTTCTTTTGGGTTGAATAGATATTTTATAAAAAATCTGCAAAGTTTTCTAAATAGAGCAGAAGCTGATGCAGCTGCAAAGCGGAGACCAACCCCAGAACATACTGTAGATTTACAATAAGGTGCATTACAACTTCTGGAGGGATTATCCTGTTCAGGGTTGTGAGGAACTGTGGCGTCTATCCCAGATGACTTTTGGCTAAGAGCAGACAACTATTCATATTCACATTTATAGTCATTGAGTGGGAACCGAAATGAACCCACAACATCTTTCTAACGCTACATCTTCAGTGACTTGCATTCTATTTTTTAATCGCTTGTATCGGGTACATGCCACGCAAGAGGCGGGACTGTTTTTTTGCACATCAGTTTGTTTCCGGTTCGGTTTGCGACGTGCGGGCTGCGTCAAAAATACTTTGTGCCCCTCGGTTGCGCGTTCGCAACCCGGACCGGAAACAAACTGATGTGCAAAATTGCGTCCCGCCTCTTCCGTGGCATATACCCCATTAATTTCTTCAGGTGTAATTTGTCATGGAATCGGTACTTTTGTACGGGAAATTACAGAGGCACCTTTCACTTTGTTTTTTAGGGGTGTTAAAAAAAAAATAAAAAAATCGATTCGGCAATATATCGCGATAGTACAGCACGCAATTCTCAAATCGATTCAATAGGCAGCTGAATCGATTTTTTAACATCGATTTTTGATGGAAAATGATTCAACAAAACGTCTAACTTTCACACCTTAAGCATGGAAGAATGTTATATTAATGGAACATTAAGCCTTAATATTTTATTTCAATGCTGTTCTAACATGAAAAAGGTTACAACCTGTTTGTTGAATACAGTTATAAAACTAAAGTTTCAGATCTATAAATAATAAATTTTATACAAATCTTACAGTGTACATGTACAAGTTTACTGAATGGTATTTTCTAAATTTGAGTAAAAAAAAAATCGCAACAATCGACTTGTAAATTCATATCGGGATTAATCGGTATCGAATCGAATTGTGACCTATGAATCGTGATCGAATCGTCAGGTACTAGGCAACTCACACCCCTAGTTTTTGCTACTATAGATATAAGCCGCAATCCATCAAATCTTCAAACATTCAAACTGATTGACATGTATCTGATCAAACAAAAAGGAACCTTTCGGAGATTCGAGAGTAACTCGAGATGCTCCACTCTTTGCTTGAAATGAGAAGTGACTGGATGGCTGTGAACAAAACAAGCGATGCAGATATTTTGATGACATTTTGTGAAGGGGCTGGGCGACAGGCCAAGAAAGACTTGATTAGATTTTGAGGATGATTCACCACCGGAATGTCGATCCAGGAACGTGTTTGGGTTCTCTTAACATTCTGAGCGCTAAGGCACTTTATCACGTAAACCACAAACTTTTGAAACATAGATTTCTAATAGCGTTCCTGTTTGTTGTAGGCTATGTATAAATGCATCCTCCCTTCTCATACATATAGTATGACTAAACTGTATATAAAATGACAAAACCATGTTCACCTGTAGAGATGGAATACAGGAACAGTGTCAAAATTGTGCCTTTGTATACAAAAAAAGGGGAAGTTCTGATATCCATTTTGCAATACTGTACCTTTATTGCTGCAGTAGTTGTTGCTACATGTGGTACACCACTGCACTATATCATACAGTTTCGAATATACTTTGTTTCTCTCATGTAGCTAAAAAAAAAAGAAAAAAGAAATCAGTGGTAGGCGTTTACAAAATTTTGCTGCCCCGTCATTCTGTCAGTCCGTCATTTTATTTGAACCACGCTTCCGTCGTCACGTCATTAACTCTTATTTTGTAGGACTGACAGACATATGCGGGCATTCAGTCTGCCATCCGTCAATCGGCAGCAAAACGGGCGTCCATCGGTGACGGACTGAGAAATCTGCCAGTATTTGACCTGGTTAGTGGCTTCGTCCGTCATTTTTGGAAAGTTTCTCCTTATTCATCGTCTGTCATCTGGTCCTTAGAACTCAAAGTATTTTTGTTTACGCACATTTTTGATTCAGATCTTCTACTGGATTTGCAGTATTTTGATAATGCCAGTGTAATGTTGTAATCTGTGTGACGGGAGTTGTAATTGTTTCTTCTTAGTAATGTAGTCCCCTCCAAAAGTATTGGAACTGCAACCTGTTAGGTTCACGGGCCATGTTACCACGGTAACTGGCCGAGAGCTTAAATGACCTCTTTTTATGAAACAGTCTAGACTTACCTCTTATCCCTCTGGTTTCAGCGACCTCCCTTTCTGAAACAGAAGACGCAGTTTCCCACATTTCGGGGTTTATTGACTCAAGTGTTGTCACGAAACCTGCTTTGTGGAATACACCCCCAGGTGTTGCCATACAGTGCTTGTTTTTCGGCTTTTGATTGAACCTGCGAAAACTGCATTTGCTGTTAAGCGAACATGAGGACCAGAGAGCTGCCTATGGGGAGAAAAGCAAGCTACTTTGAAGTTGAGAGAAGATGCAAAACTGATCACGCATATTGCACCAAACATTGGGTATTTTGCCAATGCAACGATTTGGAATGTCCTCAAAAAAGAAAGAGACGACGGATGTAGTGAGCAACAGACATTGAACAGGTCTGCCAAGTGTATCAACAGTAGTTGATGACAGAAGCTTGGTTGAGATCTGGTGAAGAAACACCCAAAGACGACAGTCAGTGACATCACTGCTAACGTTCACAGGACAGGCGTGAAGGCATCGCCGTCCACTGCACACCCCAATTTGGTCTTCAGTATGCAACAAAAACAAAGGTTGCCGTTCCAATACTTTTGGAGGAGACGCTCGTATATTTCGTCACCAAACCTAATCAGCAGGGACCTAATTACAGAGAATGTCAGCTTCTTCAGAGGTGAAGTGAGATATTGTTATAACAGCTCCATTTAATTCCTGGCCCAGCAGGTGCTTTTCTCCCATTTCAAAGAGGCTAGACTTTACTTTTCATAACGTCGGAGGATTACTGGTCGCTTTTCACAGGCCACTATTAACTCATTCGCTCCCAGCCATTTTCACATTGCGCAATCCCGTCCGCTCCCGGCTGTTTTACTGGATTTTGACTGATTTCGCAAGGCCCACAAATATTGTGTTCTGGAAGCTATCAAAAGAAAGATTAAAGTCACTTCTTTCATCAGGAAAAAAAAAGTATGTTTCTATCAGTTTCCGTTTTGCAGCAATTAGCATTAGAAGAGAGCTAAGTTTAATTAGTTTTCACAAATCTATATAAAATTGTAAGTAATTGAGCTTTTTTTCTAGATGCCTCCTTTGCTCTGCTGCCACCTGCTGGCCGTTTGTGTAATAACTACCATTTCTGCAACCATTCTTTGCAGTTGAGAGGCTGCATCAAAGCCTTATGTTTGCTCTAGCATAAAAAACAACAACAACAAAAACGTATAAATACGTCTTTGGGACACTTAGAACAATTAAAAAAAACGTATTTACACGTTATTGGGAGCAAATGAGTTAAGAAGCCTATAGATGAGCACAGACATCCATCTCGGCTAAATCAACACGTTCAAAATGCAACTGCTTTATCGGAATGATTTTGACGGATACCACATGAATTTGAAAGCAATACACATTTCTGGCGTGATTTTTCGTGGATTCCTTCCAGGGTGTGCGTGTGCTTTGGTTGTGGAAACAAAACGGCCTGTCTCCAGCTCACTTTCCTCCCCTCATTTCAAGCCAGATCTATTTCTTTTTCCCCTCGCTGCCTTTTCGACCTTGCAGCACTCCACCAACCCAACAACCCCCCCCCCTCTCTCTCTCCTGCAGAGTTGGATTTCTTCAAAACTCTGTCAACATTCTGCCATCTGTGCCTTGTGCTTTGACCCTTTTTCTGCAGTACGGGAAGTGCTGGATATAAGCTCAAGCAAAGTCTTCTAGGGGAAGAATCGTGTTGCAGACTGACTGACTGACTGACTGACTGTTGACACGACAGCTGTGGCAGGAAAAACATCAGGGGAAGGAAGACTGGCCACGGCTCAGGACAGACAATGCAGGATTGTATGAAGCCCCACGGGACGGACGCTTGCATGTGTGCACAGATGCGCACGCTAAAGTCCAGCAGAAAACATGCTAGCAACTGGAGTTGTGCAGCTGTTGCGCAGGCTCGTCTAATGCAAGCGGCGGCTTGCTCATAACGCAAAAGCATGAAACCTTCCCAATTTTCAAACCTCAGTCCTTGTTGTCGTCATCCTCCTCCGTCCCGCTGTCCTTGAAGCAGGTAACCACTGATTTGAACCCTCCTCCTAAATTTCATCTTCTTTTTTTTTTTAACAGGCCATTAGAGAGCAATTTACGACGCCGCTTTCTTCCTTGGCCCCGTTTTAGATTCCAACTTGGTTACAAGCGACCATAAAAACCCTCTCAAGATGATTCTTGCGATGCTGCGTATGAAATGGAATTAATCCGCGCTTAGCTGTGTTTGTTTCTGCGAGCGTGTTTGGTTAAACTTGTTCAGGATGGTCCAAAATTCCTCCACAGTCCTTGTTTGTAGAGCTGCAGTGTCTTACGAGACTTTAAACGGCAAATATTTGCCGTTTGACTTCTTTTTTCCAGTAATTGTTCAGCGCTGGGCCTCCATCCCAGTTTGTACAGTGATGTGGAAAAATTGTGTTCTTTCTTTTTCTGCCACTGTGGCAAATCTCTGATTTATGATGTCGTATGAATAGAACGTTTTCATTCCGAGTTGAAGTGTCCAAGAGAAGCATGTGGTCGCCCGCGTCGTAACTCCCCCTCAACATTCGGCCCTCCAGCCCTCCACAAATCGATCCCGATGCTCATTTAGTCCAATCAATCCTCACGGAGAATCAATCGACGACCGATGCCGCGCTCATTCAAAGCCGTCCGTGTCGGGAATTGAACCCAAGATGTGGTCGTTTTGCACGTGACGAATGGATTGACCCCTCTGCCAAAACGCTGGCTGTGCTGAGTTTGTCTCCATATGTTTTTTTTGGATTGGGTGTGATGTTAGATGCCCTCATGGGGGGGGGTACATCATTCCGGTGCCTGCTGAAGGGAGTTACAAGCCGGGGAGTCGGGGGAGAGTTAAAGCAGAGGGATGGTCTCCATCTGTCAGCCTTGCCCACTCTAAAGTGGCCATCACTCAGGATTGATTAGCCACGAGCCCATTAGCCCGCTGGCTTTTGCTCTTTCCGCTTCTTTTCCTTTTTTTTTCACGCTCTCGTTCTTCCAGGCCATTCCTGCGAGTGTGCTGCCTTTCATGTAAACCTGCCAACTTTTAGTATTGTACTACCACCTCGCTACTGCGCCAACTTGTGTCATAATAGTGGGGTTTCCATACCACCTATTTTTATTTGAATTTTCAAGAATTGTGAAAAAGAAACTGAATGGAAAGGCCAGCAATTCAGAAAAAAAAAAAAAAAAAAAGGCCCAAAATTAGCAAAAAAAAACGTTTTTACTCTTGGAGGGGGTGGAGCCATCACCAACTTTAGAGCTTCACTCTATGAAGATGACTCCAGTCGTATAAATATAAAAATATTTGCCACTTTATAAAGTGGTAAATTTGCCACTATTTAATATGAGGAGGAAAAAAGTGGCAAATTTGCCACTTAATCAACTGGCAACTATGATATTGTTAATCTCTGCAATGAAGCAATTAATATCTCCTTGTTTGAAAAGTACATTTTAAGGCAAGTTTATTTGTATAGCACATTTCATACATAAGGCAACTCAATGTGCTTTACACGAGGAAAGACAACACATAAGCATCAAGAAACAGTAGTTAACATTCAGAGGGAAAAAATAAATAAATAAAATAGGTTACAAAATTTACTAAAAAAAAAACTAAACAAAAAAAAACAAAAAAAAACACTTAATTAAAGCTGTTTAAAAGTCCCTAATCAAAGGTATAAGAAAAAAGCAAAGTTTTTAACCTGGATTTGAAAGCATTTACACTCGGGGCTGACTTCACTTCTGTTGGTAGCCTATTCCATCTATGTGCAGCATAATAGCTAAATGCTAAATGCTAAATTAAGGAGCGCTTCCTCCGTAGACATTTTGCAAACTGTGACTTGTGTAGCGTGACATATGCGTTTCCTTTCCGCCGACGCAAACAGCCGCGCGGTGAGATAAACTTTATAAAGTGGCAAATTTGCCACTTTTTTTTCTCGTCATATTGACCCAGCCCTCTCAAAAAAATATTTTTTTCCGTGGCCCTAATACTCCATCATATTTTTGGTGACGATATTGGTCGTGTCAAACTCGTTGCTCAAACGTTGTTCTGTTTTGTGGCGCATGCGGCCATGTTGTCATCTGTCAGGGAGCGGCGCCCCAAGCGAGAACTGGAGATCTTTCAGTGCACAATTTATGCAGCTGTTTTCAGGCTGTTAATGCTTGTTAACGTTTCAGGCTGATGTGCTTCAGTGCTCTGCGTAAACTGCAAAGAGGTGGAACCATTAACGAGCTACGGGTAGTGTCATAATGCAATAGACCGCAGATGTCGCTATGATGAGAAAGACACGCATTGATTTGCAGTAACGCCTTCCACATACCGTATTTTCCGCATTATAAGGCGCACCTTCAATGAATGACATATTTTAACACTTTTTCCATATATAAGGCTCTACAATAGAGGCTGGGGTTACGTTACGCATCCATTAGATGGTGCTGCGCTAAAGGAAATGTCAACAAAACAGTCAGATAGGTCAGTCAAACTTTATTAATAAATTACAAACCAGCTTTCTGACAGCTCCATTCACTCCCAAAATGAATAAACAGCTTTTTTTATTACTTTCTCTGAGGTCAAGTATTAGTATTAGCTAGCGATCCAAGATGGCGGCATCTTTTGCGCATGCGGCTGTTGCAGCTCAATATCGATCCATATATAAGGCGCACTGGATCATAAGGCGCATGGTCAGCTTTTGAAAAAATTGAAGGCTTTTAGGTGCGCCTTATAGTGCGGGAAATACGGTACTCACAATTACTGTCACGAGTGTATGTGTGGATTAATATTAAATCAGCGGATCATCTTAAATATATGATGCTCAGGGAGAGAGTTAAACTGCGCTACAGTATTATTATTATGGTGGTACTTGGGAAGCTTAATATTTTTTGCTGGAACAGGAACACAATATCAATCATTTCCATAAATTACATTACTCAGCATACTGATTTCTTAATTGTGTGGCTGTTTTCACTACAGACATAAAAGCATTAAGTGCCAGGATCCTGTATGATCTCTGCCTAAAGTATTTAAATGCTTTTGTTTTGTGATCGAAGTGTAAACAGAGGAAACGGGGGGGAGAAAAAAAAGGATGACTCATACACCGCCTGAGCAAAATGAACTTGCGCTCTTCATTGACTATATTTGAGCGTGTTTATCTTACAGCAAATGACCAAGTACAGGATATAAACAGGCGAGCATTAGCCACGCTGCCACAGAACCGTTTCAATCTAGTGAGAAGTGATTTGTGCCCTTGTTGGCGCCACAAATCTCGTGTTAACTACACAACAGACTGTTTAAAAAAAAAAAAAAAAAAAAAAAAAAAGTCCCGTTTGCGCTGTTTGAGAGATATTTCGAGCTGGTAAAAGGAAGTTGCAAATACTCTAGTTGAAGGAGGAGCTAGAGACTGCAGATGCTTCGCTCACGAAGGTTTTATAAAAAATAAGTCATATATAATAAATAATCTAATAATAATAATAATAATAATAATAATAATAAGTCCAATTAAAAAGTCATCAATTGAAATAAATGAAGAAAAGCAAATGCATTTGCATTACATTAGAACTTGTTATTATAATTACTTCAAAGGGTCGACACTAGGGGTGTTAAAAAAAATCGATTCAGCAATATATCGCAATATTACATCGCGGAATTCTCGAATCGATTCAATAGGCGGCTGAATCGATTTTTAAATATCCATTTTTGATGGAAAAATATTTACCAAAACGTCTTAGGGTTCACACCTTAAGCATGGGAAAATGTTATATGAATGGAACATTAAGCCTTAATATTTTATTTTTATGCTGTTCAAACATGAAACAGATTACAACCTGTATAAGACTGACGTTTCAGATAAATAAATAATACATTTTCATACAAATCTTACACTGTACAAGTTTATTGATTAGTATTTTCTAAATTTAAATGTAAAAAAATCGCAACAATGGACTTATAAATTCGTATCGGGATTAATCGGTATCGAATCGAATCGTGACCTGTGATTCGTGATACGAATCGAATCGTCGGGTACTAGGCAATTCACACCCCTAGTACACATTAAAAAAAAAAAAAAAAACCTTCATGGCCACCCTTATGTATTTGTATAGCATTTTATTGTTCAGATGTACCTAATGCATGCCAAGCTGTACGATTTTCTGTAAGCCTGTCGAGGCACTCTGAGAGAATTTCTGAAGTCGATCCCACGGTGAGTAATCAGACAGCAATCAAATGCAATCCTCACAGCATCCACATTTTCGACATACTCGGCCTCCTCCATCTCCTCATTTCCCATTGCGAAAATGACAAGCACTTTAAAAGGTTGGCATGATGAAATGCACGTTTTCGTCTTAGAGGCTGCAGGAAGAAAAAAATGCACTTGCTTTGCTCACAAATGTGACATATTTATGTATATATATAACCGAAAGAGCATCTGAGAGACTGCAGAACAATCTGAAAGCAGGATGGAAACAGATGGCGCGGATAATTGTTCCATAAATGCGGAATGAGGAATTGTTTTTTGTTGTTGTTGTTGTTTTCGAAAGCGGCGCGGTGACAAAACCGCAATGTCCCGCTGCGATTGCGGCCCGCCAAGAATGTAGACAAACAAATTGACAGGCACGCTGGGAAAAAAAAAAAAAAAAGAAGTCTGCCTCGCTGTGACACCTATTGAACAAACAAGTGGATCATGTTGCCTCTCGTTAAAACCTGGGTCAGTTCACAGTGACATTGTTGAAAGAATGAACATGTTGGGGAGGGAAGCACGAGGCGGAATTCTCCGTCATGCCAAACAAGGATTCGAGAAAAAAAAAAAAAAAAAAGGGGGGGGGGGGGTGCAACCTACCTCAAGATGTCCTTCGCTACATATTGGGCAGTTTCTGGATTTGAAATAACAAAGCTGCTCAAGGTTTCCTCTCAACTGTGCTTTCTTGATGGGATGTCCTTAATGGTCTGTCTATGGAGGCTTATTTTGTCATATCAAGAAAATGGTTGCATTAGTGCTAGTAACTCAGCTCCAAGTAGTTGAAATAAGCTTGAGAGCATCTTGATAAAAACACATTATCATTTTAGACATCTGCAGATGTTTCCGAGAATTCCATTTCGGGACACGAGCCCATTGTTTGCCCTCAAGCCGAATTTTCATCTATTAAAACACTTGAATTGGTTGTTTTGGTTTTAAGCTAATTAAAGCAATTTGATATATTTTTTTGTCATCCTTGTGCATGCATGACCCAAATAAGCTACAGCGGAAGCTCAAAATTTGATTGTGAATCCGACTAATTTGCCATAGAAAGTCACCTAAAAACAGGTTGAGTGACCGTTGTGACCCAATAAGTCACATGATGAACCATCAAAGGGTTAATTCGGCACAAGTTTCAATTACAGCACCATAATATGGACTGTTATAGCGTTGTGAAGATGTAGAAGGATAAAGTCTAGGCGGTGGATTCGACTGCTAACTCGGCGATGACCTGCTTCCCATCAACTATCATTAACTCATTTGCTCCCAATAACGTGTAAATACGTTTTTTTTTTATGTTCTACGTGTCCCAAAGACGTATTTATACGTTTTTTTTGTTTTTTTTATGACAGAGCATACAGAAGGCTTTGATGCAGCCTCTCAACTGCAAAGAACGGTTGCAGAAATGGTAGTTATTACACAAACGGCCAGAAGGTGGCAGCAGAACAAAGGAGATCAACCAGGGCCATCTAGAGAAAAAGCTCAATTACTTACAATTTTAAATAGTTTTGTGAAAACTGATGAAACTTAGCTCTCTTCTAATGCTAATTGCTGCCAAACGGAAACAGATAGAAACATACTTTTTTTTTCCTGGTGAAAAAAAAAGAGACTTTAATCTTTCTTTTGGTAGGTTCAATATTTTTATAGCAATCGAACACAATATTCTGTGGGCCTCGCAAAATCAGTCCAAATCCAGTAAAACAGCCGGGAGCGAACGGGATTGCGAAATGTGAAAATGGCGGCGAGTGAATGAGTTAAATGCCCGATTTTTTATCTTTATATGTGGCATCTGACAAAATAAAAAAATATATATTTTAAGATATGAAAAAATATTTATATGTGTACCAGGCTTTAGGGTTTTTTACCTCTTTTTTTTTTTTTTTCTATTCTTGGTTTCATGTCGTTTATAACCGCGGAATGTCGTAGGTCGAGACCATTGAAAACCAAAGAATCAAGAGAGTGGTTTACCCTTTTAATAACTTATTAAGTACACTTGTGTGCTCGTTAAGAATGTATGTTAAGATTATGTAATACTCTGAGTCTTACCTGGACGGCATCAACGCAATTACCAGCATTTCCTATCAGAAAAACCGTATTGAAATGGAAACAAATCAAATCGGCGGTCGACCAGGATCCTAGAACGGATTGTGTGGTCCATCAGAAGGAATCAGACACATCTGAGTATCTGTTGTCCCACAAACGGGTTCCAATGACCAAAGCAAAAACATATCAGAGATGAAAAAGGGGGCTTGAGATTTAATGCACTCTAAGCCTCCTCAATAGGATTACATTGTAAAAACGATGAAATGTGATTGCGTAGACATGCAGTTGATGGACTTTATACAACAGCGTGACTGGCAGAGAAAACGCGAGCGCGACTGTTGCTTGCGTTGCTCCGCTTGCTTGGAGTAGAAAACATAAGCTTGTCATAGAGCACTTTTTTTTTCTTTTTTTGCCTCATTAAATCTGCAGACGTGCCCTACTTTTTTTTTCTCGCTCTTCTTCCTCCATTGGACTCGCTTACTTGTGAGCAGATTTGGTGGAGGATGCGTGGGGGTGTTTCATTAAATATCAATTCATTCTGCTGTGTTACTCAATGTAATGTGAGCATGTTTGAGAGAGGGAAGAAAGGCTTGGATATTTTTTATTTTTTAATTTTTTTATCCACGTCCTTGGATGTTTCATGTTTTACGTGTCCGAGTTTACGTTTCTGTATGTTTCTGTCGTCTTAGCGTTACTTTCTTCATCCTGTTGTGCTGCCAAGCAGATTTGCTTTATATTCACAACCCTTGATGAACTTCCAACATCATACCCCCCCCCCCCCCCCCCCATCCCCCTTTTGTTCTCCGAGCAAGTCCTCCCTCGTATGACATTGAGCAGCCCTGAATTCCAACTCGGCCACACCCATATCACCCCCGCCCCGCCCCCAAATTCATCCTTTCAGCTCCCATCGCGCCCCATTTTTTCCTCCTCCATCACAGTCCGTAAGCTGTCAAAACACCGCACTGCCTTCTCCATATCAAAGTCCCGTGAAACCCCCCCCCCAAAAAAAAACAAAAACAAACAACACAAGCCCGTGCAATGTAGCCGAGATTGAATTCCAGTGCGCGTCAGAAACGTGCAATCGCGTTGTGTCGGTCTACTAAACAAATACAAGGCCGTCACTTTCCCGCAGCTGCGTTGTCCTCCCGGTAGAGTTTATTTATTCGCGGCCTCGTGACACGGACGATGGCGGACAAGTGTCAGTTTGGACAAAAACAAAAAAAGCGAAGACTTTAGGTCCTGTTGTGTGAGGACCGTCGACAGACAGACAGACAGACAGACAGACAGACAGACAGACAGACAGACAAGTGTTGACAGTTGTCTGGGTTATATCAGCACTGATGGAAACCCAGGAATTTAAATGTCTTCCATTTCTCTGAGGAGCAATTTACTATTCACTTTGGCTGTGTTGCAAGCGGCTATGCTCGTTTATGTCTGAGATCAAATGAAAATGAAACCAACAAACAAAAAAAACCGAAAATATTACGTACTGGATCTAGTCGTCATATTCTCTGCTCGTCAATGACTACACGTATATGTTGTAGTATTCAAACAATAACTGTCCTGTGGTGTATTAATGAAACTTAATATCAACACACAAACCTCCCTTGGTGGACTTTAGTGTGTACGTAAAGCGTTTACTAGTTCCTTAACTCATTCACTCGCCGCCATTTTCACATTTCGCAATCTCGTTCACTCCCGGCTGTTTTACTGGATTTGGACTGATTTTGCAAGGCCCACAGAATATTGTGTTCTATTGCTATAAAAACACGTATACATATTTTTATTATATATATATATATATATATATATATATATATATATATATATATATATATATATATATATATATATATATTTATTTTTTTATTGTTCTAAGTGTCCCAAAGACGTATTTATACGTTTTTTGTTTTGTTTTGTTTTTTATGCTAGCTAGAGCATACAGAAGGCTTTGATGCAGCCTCTCAACTGCAAAGAAATGGTAGCTATTACACAAACGGCCGGCAGGTGGCAGCAGAGCAAAGGAGATCAACCAGGGCCATGTAGAAAAAAAGCTCAATTACTTACAATTTTAAATAGATTTGTGAAAACTGATGAAACTTAGCTCTGTTCTAATGATAATTGCTGCCAAACGGAAACAGATAGAAACATACTTTTTTTTCCTGATGAAAGAATAGACTTTAATCTTTCTTTTGATAGGTTCCATGCTTTTATAGCAATTGGACACAATATTCTGTGGGCCTTGCAAAATCAGTCAAAATCCAGTAAAACAGCCGGGAGCGAACGGGATTGCGAAATGTGAAAATGGCGGCGAGTGAATGAGTTTTAATGAGGGTTTTAGTCTAGTTTTCATCCGGTGAAAAATGTGTGTTGATGAACATATTTTTGTTTATTTTTTTTAGTGAACGAAATTACCACAAACATATTCAGACAAACCTTAACTGTATAGACGTGTAAAATGAATGAAGCGCAAACCCGATTGACCTCCACTCAAGCAGTCTGTGAGCACCACCAACCGCCACCATCGAATTGTGCTTCTCCTTTAAGCAGGGGAACTCTGCAGCCACTGACATGTTCCGTGCCAGAAAGCTGAGTCAGGGCCAATTCACCGTGCAGACAAGGGGCCACGCAGACCCCCCCCCCCCCCCCCCCCCCCACGTTAATGCCAAGCAAATCATTTATCAGCAGCCCGGCCCATGTGCATGGGGGAGGGCACACGCTGGTATGTCGCTATGACACAACTGTGTGATTTTTATTTATTTTTTTACGAGTCTGTGAGACATGATTGTAACCGTCTGATGGGATTTCACGCACCCGCTTGTACAGCGGAATCGGTGCCAGGCAGTCAGATGTGTTAACGGTAATGTAGAATGACGAACAGAAGCCTGCTCTTCAAGCCCCGTCATTCACCCGGCCATGACTTGCCACACACTGTGGCTTCCCTCAGCCCACAACAATGGCGGCTCTTGTGCAATGTGGGGCAAAATGTCTCTCACTTGGCTAATGAGCAAAGTTGCTTTCTGTTCAAGGTTTGCGTCGGTTTTTTTGTTACTTTTCACACCCCCGCTTATCTCCAGCGGTGCAAAAAAATGAAAGCAAAAGGAGGAAGTTCTGTTTTTTACAAGCCAATAGTGGCATTTAAATTATGCTCGACAAGTGTGCAACAGAAATCCCCTGTTTTTCCCAGCTTTCACTGTGACAAATACTTTGGTTTCCATCCAACGCGACGAAAGAGTAAAAAAGTCCCTCGATGATCAGAGGCCGGCCGGCAATTTAATCTTTCCTTGTTGTGTCAAAGGAAAGGACAGATGCGGGTCAAAAAGGACACAAGCGGCTTAAAAAGACAAAAAATCCCCAGTGCCACTTTTTAAATATGTGTTTCGACCGCAAAGTGGTGCCCTGGTTGAGCGGGACTTATGGATTTCTTCACTTTAAGGTCGCCGATGTCATGATTTAAAATGGGAAACATTCTTGAGTAAGGAAAAAAAAATAAAAAATGATGATGCTCGCTTAATATAGCAGACAGTAGATTATAGAGTCGAAAGAAGCTTTGTTGTTCATTGCCAAAAGTCAGTAAAACAGCATCCATGTCTTTTGTTCCGCAGAGAGTCAAGTTAACCCAAAATGTCTTGCAGCGGCCACTGGGACATGCTTTTTTTTTTTTTTTCCCCAACATTGTTGAAGTACAATCGTGGCCTCCTGTTGTGCTCCCTGGAAGTTTTTGTGGGAAGCTCTCCAGAAGTCTCCTCACTCACTTTGCCGTCCACCATCTCAAAGACAAATGATTCGCCACTCAGTGGAGGCGGTCGGCTTTTTCTTCTCTCCATGAAAAACTGAAAAGCCATTTTGAATGGGAAACAGAGTCGCTTTGATAAAGAACAAAACTTTTTTTTTTTTTTACAGGAAACGCCTCATGTGGAGCAAATGGTTTCCCTCTGCTTAAACAGCCTTCGTATTTTACACATTCTGAATTTCGCTGGTGTCGGCAAAGTGAACAATCCTCTTTTCAACACTTTAGATTGGTCAATAATTTGTTTAAAAAAAAAAAAATTGTGAAAACGTTTTTTCCTAGACTTCGCACAGATAAAATTGGGGACTTTTTTTTTTGTTCCGTTGTGGGATGGAATGCAGCAGACTCACAGCCAATCGAAGCGGCTCCCATCATTCCCGTTAAAATCGAGGCGGTAAAAGCGCATCCATATTTGACATTGCGGGAGCAGAAATTCACTTGCTGGGTTCCAAGAGATACGATTGGTGCGCGTAAAGTATACAGGAAAGCTGTAAGAGCTCCCCTTGTGGTGGATGATGTTGTCAGCCATGCATTTGACATCGGCAATTAGAGATTCCAATCATGGGGGTATTGTTAAAACATTTTTTACAGTGAAAGTCAACTGAAAAGCCATTTTGAATGGGAAACAGAGTCGCTTTGATAAAGAACAAAACTTTCTCGATATTTCTTGACAATAATATGTTAGATGTAACCTTACTAGTCTAAACATGACATTCTGCTTCAGAATACATTTGTGGAATACGGGTTATTAAGCAAAATCCAGACATTTTTGTCCATCTCGGGGGGGCGGCCATTTTGCCACTTGCTGTTGACTGAAAATGTCATCAATGTTGCTCAGGACTCTGGCTATTAACCAATCACAGCTCACCTGTTTTCTGAAGCTGAGCTGTGATTGGTTGTTACCTGAGACCTGAGCAAAATTGATGTCATCTTAGGTCGACAGCAAGCGGCAAGATGGCTGTCCCCTGAGATGGATTAAAAAGGTACTGGATTTTGATGCTTCACTCATATTCCAATAATGTAATATTAACTCTTTTACTGCCACACATATGGGGGGGGGAACAAAAAAAAACGATACCAGCCAATTTTGCGCATTTTATCTCATCTTTCAAGGAAAACAGAATATTGTGTGCTTTTACTGATCCTTGAAAACGTTTGATTTCAATCAGATTTCAACAGATTCCGTCATGTTTGATTGTAATTCCGTACACCGGCAGCCCATTGAAAGAGATACAGTGCTGCCATCTGCTGGCCATAGTTAGTGGGTGTTTTTGATTTCACAACTCCATTGACCAGCAGCATTGCACTTGGACATTGCACTTGCCATTGATTTAAAAAAAAAAAAAACATAGTTGACGACATGTAACGTTTATGGCAGCATACATCATGATTTTACTAATCTTTATTAAACGTTTTTGGCAGTCAAAAGAGTTAATCAGAATGTCATGTTTAGACAAGTGAGGTCACATATAACATTATTGTCAAGAATATTTTGGGGGGTTGACTTCCAGTTTAAGACGAGAGTGACAATAATTTGTTCAATGGGTTGATTTTTGCGACCACACAGATGATTGAATATCATATTGCCTTTGTTTTGAAACTTGATTAAGCCTAAATTATGAGAACAAGAACATGAACGATACACCCAAGCACTCACAATTGGTTTTTAAATAGGAGACAGCATCCCTCATCTGTACTACCGTAATCACATCAAATGGAATTCCAAAATAATAAGAAACAGATACTAAAATCTCCAAGCAAAGCACATTTTTAATTACAGTGCAAATTACTGCCAGATGTGCCACATTCACATTGACACACTTAATCAGCTGAACGGAGAACATTTTTTTTTTTTTTTTTTGTGAGTCACGCTGGTGTGTGTGCGCCTGCGTCAATCGGAAGCGTCTCCCGGCTGAGCGCTCGGCTCGCTGATGTCACCTCTTGGCACGACTCTTGTGATCTTTGGACGCCATCCGCAATCGCGCCGCGGCCGACCGGTCAGCTCATTGGGTTTGACCCCAGCCACTGATGTCATGCAGCAGGAACGCAAACAACGTGTTGGGGGTGCAGGTGTGTGCGTGCGAGAGCGGCCCGCGCCGCTGTACTGTTTATAGAGCTCGGCTTCTGTCGGGGCAGCGCAAACAGCCTGCCAGCTGTGACCATGTTGATTTTTCACTGGACAAGCTGTATATTTAGTGCACTCAACTGCTGGCTGGCTGTGAAGTCGCTTGTACCAACATTTGCCATGGCCTCCAACCGCCCAAGCACTCCGAAAAGAACTTTTTTTTTTTTTTTTTTTTGCTGAGCCTTCAAAGACAATATTTCATGACGTCCTTATTTGTCATAATTTTAAAGGGGAAGTCAAAGCCCAAACCCCACCCCCCCAAATTCTTGACAATAATGTGTTCTATGCAGCCCCACTGGTCTAAAATTAGTATTCTGGTTAACTCATTCACTCGCCGCCATTTTCACATTTCGCAATCCCGTTCGCTCCCGACTGTTTTACTGAATTTTGACTGATTTCGCAAGGCCCACAGAATATTGTGCTCAATTGCTAGAAAAAGTATGTTTCTATCTGTTTCTGTTTTGCAGCAATTAGCATTAGAAGAGAGCTAAGTTTTCACAAATCTATTTAAAATTGTAAGTCGTTGAGCTTTTTTTTTCTACATGGCTCTGGTTGAGCTCCTTTGCTCTGCTGCCACCTGCTGGCTGTTTGTGTAATAACTACCATTTCTGCAACCGTTCTTTGCAGTTGAGAGGCTGCATCAAAGCAAAAAACAAAACAAAAAAAACGGATAAATACGTCTTTGGGACACTTAAAACATAAAAAAAAATTGGAGAGCAAATGAGTTGTTAATATTACGCTAGTAGCCTGCGATTTGCTGTTAACCGGTCCAGGGTGTACCCCGCCTACTGGCCAAAGCCAGCTGAGTTTAGAATGTTTCTTAAGTGCCACATGATGTAAAAACATTGAGAACGATATTACTCTACAGTATGTTCAACTTTGAAAGTCTTGATATTGTGATCCTGACATTGTGAACCTTGTCAGGGCAAACCACTTCTCATGTTACACTGTTTATTTCATGGCTCTTTTCACCTGATACCTTGTGCGGATTAAAATGGCCAAACAAAGTGGTTGAGTGGAGGACAAAATGGAGGGTGGGGGGGGAGAATCAATTTAATACAGCGATACAAAACAACAGATGTTTGATGGGGTTAATGTCAGTGTTTTGTTAAGGCCTGTCAAGTTCTTCTACACCAAACACACCCACCCATTTTTTATTGCCTCAAAGTCTGTACAACTAAAAGTTACTATAGTCTAATCCAGTGGTGTCCAAACTACGGCCCGGGGGCCATTTGCGGCCCGCCATACATTTTTTGGCGGCCCGCGGCAAACACTAAAAATGATTTTTCAATACTGTTTAAAAAAAAAAAAAAAAAAAAAAAGAGGGTGGATTAAACATTTCTAGCTACGCGAGGACACAAATTTACAGCTAATAATTCAGTTTCAGAAATAAAAATAGTTTCATCCACTTGTTGCTTAGTGTCAAGGTCCAATTTGTGAAAACATCACATTAAATTACTGGTTCTTAAGTGTGGCCAGTCTGCTTCCGATTGTTCTTGTTGTGGTTCAGAATGTCGAGTTGGGATTCAGCTGCTGCTCAGTGGAGAGGCGGATCGATTATGGTGGCGCACAGGGGTCACTATTTGCCTTGTGACTGTTAGCAGTTTTCAATAAGCAACTGTAATTGCTTCATTGATTTTTACCATGTTTAACTCATTCACTGCCATTGACGGAAAAAGACGTCAAATGATGCTTTTTTTTTTTTTTTTGCTGGTCTGGCAATGAATGTGTTAATAAATAACTTAGGGGTTAGGGTTAGGGTTACAGAAGATTTAGCAGAATGCTCTGGCATTTGAATGCAAAGTCGTGTTTTTAATTACAGTAAGTACAGTAAATGTGCTGCACACGCTCGGATGGCAAACAGAAGTGTGTCTGGAATTCGCATCCTGGGAGCCATGTGTGGGTTTTATCAGGGCAAAAAAATCACATTGGACATGGTTGGTGAAAGCTGAGCGATGAACGTTTGAAAAGCGAGCGAATGTTGATTTTGCGTCAGGGTTTGTTTGAAGGTCACAACGTTCGAGAAAAATTGCCTAAACATTTTTGCCTAATGTTTTAATGTTTTTTTTTAGGGATGTTTGATACCACTTTTTTTCAGCCCGATACCGATACCGATACTCAGACCCTCAGTACTAACCGATACCAACTGCCGATACCAGTAGTACATTTTGACAAATAAAAAAAATCACAAAAAGATATTTTTAAACAAATATATTTCCTTTAATTTTGACCAAAAAACCCCCAGCAGAGTCACTCTTCAATAGTCTTAACGCTCAAAATAAAACACAAAAATGCTCTTTTAGTTTAAGAGTCACAATTTTGAAGTATTTCCAAACCAGTGAAGTTTTGGTGGAAAAACTGCTGCAAGCTAGCTAGCGCCACTTACAGGCAAGGAGGACTCACTTCTCGTCTGCGTCACGAGTACTCGAGTACTTGAAAAAAAAGGCTGGTATCGGCCCGATACCGATTCCTGGTATCGGTACTCGGCCATCCCTAGTTATTTTGGTCGCAAGGAAATTTTAACTTATATCATGACACACTCAAACATAATCGTTATTCCTTAACACAGTGTGCTTGCTTCAAGGCTATTTTTTTTGTTTTAACTTATCGCACGCAGGTGAGGCCCCGCCTCCCCTGACTTCACACCCCCACAGTGAAGTGCAATGACAGGGAATCTTGTGCCTCCTTCAGAGTGATGGGCAGCAAATGAAGTATGTCGTCATTTTTCGAAATCTAAACCACAAGCAATAAAAGTCGGGATTGGAGCCATCAACAACCTTCTTTCCCTCCTTTTTCTCGTCATTGTACCACCCTCTCTCTTTGGCACAATTGAGAAGGAAAGCCAGTTTCTGCAAGCCTAATCCCGGAGAGCTGAAAAAAAAAATTGCTTGGAGGAGGTTTCTTTCTCTCTTTGCCCCCCCCCCCCCATCTCTTTGTGGCTGTCCGACGGTCCTGTTTCTTGATGAAAATGTCCCGCTGGATGAGGGCATTAGACGCCTGCTCTAATCCCATGTAATTTCCCACAATCCCCTTTGCTAGCATCCTGCCAAGGAGGCCTTCTGCGCCCCGCTGAGCCCCCTATAGCTGCTGGCTTTGGCTTTCCCACACCCCTGCTCAAGGAGTATTTCCTGTACTGGTGAAGGGGGGGAAATAAGAGACTGTCTTTTCTTTCCTTCACTCCTCCTCCTCACATCTCGCTTTTTCATAGGAGCCGAATCAGCAGTTGGAAGAAGAAACCAGATGCATGCTGATGAGCGGTTCTGGTTGACCTTGAGCAGAACAAGGTATCGCAGTATCGGCCGGAGATGGCAGGACGCAAACAGATGCGGAATGACAAGCGCAGTACCGCTTGCCTTGTATTGAATGGGTGTGTGTACCTCAGCGGCATTATTTTAGAGGTGCTGAAGCCGGCCGAGAATTTAAGTAACTCTTTTACTGCCACACGTTATCAAAAAAAAAATAATAATTTTGATCATTTACATCATCCTTGAAAACATTCTGTTTCATCAAATTTTATACACATTGAGACCATTGAAAAGAGATACAATGTTGCCATCTGCTGGCTATAGATAGTGAGGGGTTTTGATTCCACAACTCCTTGACCAGGCAGTACATGCTGCACTTAAGACTGTGAACTGCCCATTGATTAAAAAAAAAAAAAAAAAAAAAAAAAAAAAAAATAATAATAAAAAAAAAAAAAACGTAGTTGACATCATTTAACATTTATGGCGGCATACATCGTGATTTTACTAATCGTTATTAAACGTTTTTGGCGGCCAAAGAGTTAGGCCTCTGTAAATAATTTGGTGTTTAGTCTCTTGTCTCCCCGTTGTCTGTGTCAATTCATTGTGGTTTCCTCCCGTCATGCAGCCCGTTTTTGCCTCGAAGTTCCGAAGTTGTTTTGCATTGCTGTTTTTTTTTTTTTTAATGTATATATATTTGTTTGTTAGCCAGAACCTTGTTTTTTGTTGAATTAAATCTTTTTTTGACCGCACCTCTGCCTCCACTCAACTGGGGCTTCAACCCTCCATACCATAACAGGTTTAGGCAATTTAGCAAAGTAGCAGAACCCGAATGGATTAAAGGCGCGACAGCATTGTAAAGATTGTTTTTTTAAATAAACAAACATACAATTACAAACAATATAGGCATTTGACAATTCAAACCAAATCAAACATCTCGATATAAACAGCCATGTAACATGTATGACAACAACAGAGTAAAATTAAATGACAAATGAATACAAAAAAAAAATAAAGGTCATTAAACATAAGGGCAGCATTGTAAAGATTTACGCTCACTTCTCACTTCTACCAACTTGTTGCATTCAAAGCAATGTTGCTGTTCGGTATTTTAAACGACATTGGGGCTGACCATTGTCGTTTTTATTTCATATGAAAATGATTGTGATACTGTGTGACACAGTTGCATCTGTATCCTTGCTTTGTCTTGTGACTCTGGTGTGGCTATTTTGCTGCATCTCTATGTTAAAAAAAAGAAAAGAAAAAAAGAGTGCACTGTGTTAAAAACCTCCCTTCCACCCATCATCAGGGACAAGTTCCAAAAGAACAGTCCCGAACGGTCAACATCTGACTGAAATAATGAAAAGTTTATTCTGGAGCAGCGCTACTCTCATCACTTCCACCTTGCGCCAAATCACTGCTTTTACTTTTTAGAAGCATTAAAAAAAAGTGCAAATTCAGCATAGTGAAATGTGGTTCTTTCATTTCCTCCACGATTGACGACACCAGTGGAATTTGGTTGGAACAGCGAGAGTTTACTTGGTGGTTGGAGACGATGTGTTTTAATGGCCCACAGAGGCGGGGAAAACATTCTACCTATGCAGTAAAAAATAAATGATGAGCAACCTCTGCAGGATTTGATTGACAGCAGATGTACGGTTAATCGGCGTTTCAGTGATTCCACCGTGTAAAAACATTCCCTTGGCTCTGTCTTTATCCATCTGGCATTTACCTTAACTTCCTGGTGGGAGCGTGTCGGCGAACAGGAATCGTCAACGGCAAAATGCACAATTTGCTTCTTGATGAGATTTTGACATGTTCCAGGAACGGTGCCAAAAAAAAAAAAAGTACACTCTGACAAGAACAATGAAATAGATGTCAATGAATGATGGGAATCTTGTGATTCCTTGTGAAAAGGAATCTTCCCTTCATGACCGCACAGTATCGTGGAAAATGGTGTCGATTTTGGCGAGTAATGCTTAAGTCAACAATTGGTAATAAAAACAACACCTTTTATACTTTGCAGCGGTTAACTCGTTATTACATGAGTACATTTGTGAGGTGACATCACATCACTGATATCGTATTGCAGCGCCTGGGTAACGATATCTGTTTTAGCAGGTGTGAGATGGGGATGGGGTCACGACTTTCAAATTCTTCCACATGATATTCATGCAACTATAGACCATGTTTTGCCCATTGGGACACAGTCATCATAAATCAGAAAATGGCCTTTCCAAACTTCCCTTTCACTAGAAAAAAAAATACGAGATGTAGATTTAATCAGGGATGTTTGATAACACTTTTTTTTTCCCAAACCAATACCGATAACACGAGTACATATGAGAAAAAATAATAATAACCTAAATCCCCAAAAAAAGCATTTTTCATTGCACGAAATTAATGGCAATTTTCTATTCCTCTAATTTCTCATTTGTAGTTCCTGATTTTAAAACGGCCACTAGAGTACCGCTACCTTGAAATAAGGCTGGTATCAGCACCAATATCGACCCCCGGTTGCGATACTCGCCCATCCCTACAATTAATAAACACAAGCTTCATAAGGCTTCTGATCCTGCCACTGATTGAGTAATTAATCAGTCAAGAGCTGTGTCCCAATACCTTGGCCCGAATAATGCACAATCGCAAAATTTGTTTTACCCCACTTTTCTCAACAGAGCAGTTTTGCAAATCAATAATTCAATCATTAATTTGAGGAGCAAAACTAATTTCGTGGAGCAACTAATTATTATTATTAAAAAAAAAGTGCACATTAATGACAGAAATCTAAAGCAATGGCTTCCAATAACATAAGCGAAAATACAAAAATAAAAAATAAATAAAAAGCAAGCTTTTTGTGAAAAGATAAATTTTTTTGCACAACAGTGACTTTGACACTAATATGTTTTGTTTAGTGACAAGTCAGCGCTGCACAAAACGTTGCGCTGCCCATTGAGAGAGAAAAAATTAACGTAAATAACCGTTTTTGGCGGCATTCATTAGGATTTTAGAATACGTCATTAAACGTTTTTGGCAGTCAAAGTGTTAATGTGTTTTAATGAGCCGCAAAAATCCAATGATTGATGTGAAACCGTTTATTTATATATATTTTTAGAATCGATTAATCTATTGCACGGTGACAGACTGGTTAGCACGTTCGCCTCCCACTGTTGAGGACGCAAGATCGAGTCCAGGCTTCGGCCTTCCTGGGTGGAGTTTGCATGTTCTCCCCCGTGCCTGCGTTGGTCTTCTCCGGGTTCTCCGGTCTCCTCCCACATTCCAAAAGCATTCATGGCAGGTTAATTGGGTGAACTGAATTGTCCCGTCGGTGTGCTTGTGAGTGTGGATGGTTGTTTGTGTCTGTGTGCCCTGCGATTGGCTGGCAACCAGTTTAAGGGTGTACCCCGCCTACTGAGCCGAAGTCGGCTGGGATAGGCTCCAGCAACTCCCGTGACCCTTGTGACGCGCAAGCGGTTAAGAAAATGGATGGATGGATTAATCAATTGATTTATCAATCGAATGTTGAATGCCTCTTTTACAGATGCATCCTGTCCCACAAAAACAAAAACCTTTCTGTGTCTCCATCCTAAAAAGCCGATATTTTATCTTCCCCATTCCACTGTAGGCTCGATATCAGTCTTTCTGTTTCTAATCTCACTTCATTTGTGCTCCAACCGATAGTAGCGATGTCCTGGAACCTTTGAAAAACTGCTCAATTCAATTGGTGTCTGTTGTCTGGATGCCCTGATATGCTCGTTTAGATGGATGCTATGCAGCCTTTTATCTCCTCTCTGATCCTCCCGGTGCTCTGTCAGTCAAGCGGCTTGCTTAGGTCACCGGGTTCGGACGGCGCTCCGCAGAATCATTCATTATAGCGTCGGTTACTGCCGCCGAGCTCATGGAAACAATCAATAGGCGGTACATATGCACGAGGGCATCCACTCGTACGGTCACTTCTTTTTCTACGCTCGCAAAGCAAAAGTGTACAATGTGACAATTAAAGCATGTTTGAACTCGTTTGGAGGAAATGTCTCTTATTTTTTTGGCTTTGGATGTGTTTCTGGAACGAGAAACAAAACAATTGTAAAATTCTGATGGGAACTTCCATCAATGCATGTTCACCAAAGCCTTTCCATCCTCCAGCAACACACTTGCTTCCATTTTGGGCCTCATCTTAACTCATTCACTCCCAGCCATTTTCAGGTTCTATTGCTATAAAAACATGGAACCTACCAATAGAAAAATGTGTCTCTTCTTTCATCAGGAAAAAAAGAACACAGTATTTTTTTTTTTATCTGTTAGAATTAACGTTAGAATTAGCTAAGTTTCATCATTATTCACAAACCTGTTGAAAATACTTGGAAAAAGAGCTTGTTGCAACATGGACCTGGTTGATCTCTTATACGTTGCTGCCACCTGCTGGCTGTTTTTTGTTGTTGTTGTTTTGTTTTTTGGTAATAACTACCATCGCTTTAAGCGACCACTTCAGGTCAGAAACTGCATCAAAGCCTTCATACAAAAACTCTAGCAAACAAAAACCTAAAAAATGTATAAATATGTTTTTGGGAGTGAATGAGTTAATGAGAAACTGCTTTAGCACAAATTGGAAGAGAAAATGAAGAGGGCAAACAGATAAAAAGGGCCGACAAGCAGAACGATAACGACAATAAAAGTAGAAAAGATGCCTCATAGCACAATCTTTAATCTCTTACTATCTGCTTTCAATCAGAGTATTCTTTCCCCTTTCGTTGTGAGTGCAGCTGCTTCCGGGAAATGCGTCATAAATTCTTTAGGCAGAGGCCTGCTAATGTACAAGTGTGAATGAATGAATGAATATATGGAATCGCAAGGTCAAAGATCATCCATTCGGCAAAGGTCAGAAAGGAAGTCCCGTTTCCATTTCAGGCATTGGGTTGAATGCTCTCGTCAGACCGCACATAAAACAGAATTAGAGGGGCAAAAGACTCTCAGTGAAGCGGCAACAGAACCGACCCAGACCTCCAGAAAGAATGCTTTCAATAATTTTCAAAATTATGACCTCGACTTGAGCTCATAATTTTGTTTCATTTCTGTATTTTGGCCAAATAAAATTCATATTGCTGTACATTCAAATAAGTGCAAATCAATGCTTGGAAAAGTAAGCACATATGAGCATTTGACTTAATTACCAATATGTTATTGGGATTTACAGAATGTGGTGTACATGTATTTCTAATGCTAGGAAAAAAAAAAAAAAAAAAAAAAGCTAAATTCCTTTGAAATGCTTTTCTTTCTGTTTTATAGTCCAGTGAGTCAATTTGGGTGACTTCCATGTAAAGTGTAATGTTCTTTGCTATCAAGTGGGTTATCTTAGGGGATGCTCAAAGCTGTGAGTCACAAACAAGCAATGTTGATTTAGAGATCCAGTCCCCTAAAACCAAAACAGAAAGCGGCATATTTCTGAGTAAACATGCACATGAACGCTTGTCAGATCACTTCATCTAAGATTTGGTTGTTCGATGCTCAACCTCCACTCAGAATATAGTTCGTATTATGATTCAGTGAATTTGTTGCATACATGTTAGATCCTTTACCGATACTTGATATACGTTAGTATGGCATTTGATATCAGCCCAATTAGTCAGGCTGGTTTATTATAGTGCTTAAAATCAATCAAAATTAAATTATTAGAATACATCTGTTCTAGGATCGACACTTTTTTTTTTTTTTTCAAAGGCTCATATAGGGGTGTCAATAATCTTGACTCTTAGCAGTGGTTATATCACTTTCTAATAGGGATGTAATGATGTCACGTGATGATTATCACGATATTGTGGTGGTGTTGGCGATATTTCAAAAAAGATCACAATATTGTAAAAAAGAGAGCTCATACTAAAAAAAAAAAAAAGCACAATATTGTACTTTCGTACATAACAGCAATGCATATAAACCACCTACAATCTCTAATAACAATATTGAGGCACTTACTTGCTAATGCAAGCACACATTGGTCACTTCACAAGCAAATTCGGTTCCCCTTCATCTGACAATTCGCATGGATTTTAAACATAGAAGGCCAAAACATCCCTAATGAAAATGTAATTGCACAAATAAACTAGCCACTAGTGGGTGCAAATCACGTTTCCATAGTTTCCTCTACCAGAGGAGTCAAACTCAATTTATGCGTGTGCATGTGGTGATTTACTTTAGCTGTTTATTTGAGGTCACCCTCACTCACAATTTCCTGCATTATTATTATTATTTTTTAATAAGTTACTGTATGTCATGTGTTAAATGATTAATTTGCCCGACTTCTATGCAGTCGGCGTTCAATTCCGACTTATTGACGGCGTGAATGTGAGTGCGATTGCTTGTCACTTTCAATGTGGCCGATAATTGAACGTGTAGCGGTCCAAGTTGTCGTCTGCCTTTCACCCAAAGTGACTTGGGACTCTTTGGGACCCTGAAAAAGGATACGCGGTGATCGAAAATGGATGACTGGAAGTCATTTACGATTTCATCTTCTGCTAATCTGTCAATATGTCATATGACTGTAAACTACAATTGTCTTCATATGACTGTTGGACTTCACAGTGGCATTACTCCATTTTTAAAAAAACTTATTTTTGATTTTTTTGGACGCTGTTCAATTCAAGCGCATTTTGCGAGCTCGCTGTCATATCCCGGCACATTCAGCATCAACTTCAGAGGTCTTGTATTAGCCAGCTGCTTTTAATCTGCAACATTTCGAGACAGTCTTCAAGGAGGGGCTCAGGTCTCATCTGGATCTAATATTTAATAAGAGCAAGCTGAGGCATCCTGAAAGTGTCCGAGAGTTTCATGTCAGCGGCCGTCAGGGATGGATTGGCAGGGTACTTTTACAACAATGCAGCAATGGTCACAATCTGTACTGTGTCTTTAGTTTTGGGGTATTAGCCATCTTATAACTGTAGACATATACAGCTTTTGCTCATATCTCCACGTAGTTTCGCGTAGTATATTAATTCCATATGGATCGGATTCCTCCTCCACTCAACTCTATGCTATTTTTGCCGAGAACGTATATTTTTTTTCCCCCGGCTTCATCGTGTCAAATTAAATGACAAAAGAGGATCAGTGAAAAATGATATTATTAATCACTTCATCTCTATGTGTTGCAATACCCTGCTGCATCAGCTGGATTAATGGCCCATAGATTAAAGACACTTGTCAGTCATTACCCAAAAGTATCTCATTCATGCAAGGTGCATTACCTGAATCGATGACTGGCATGGGGCCAGCCAGACTAATTAGCTCCCTATCTGAGATTGTCAGGTTAGTTGTCACATTATATCTCGTGCTGCATTTCAGAAAACTGGGAAATGCGATATATTGTACCATTATAGCCCACAACTTCAAAGTCTTCCAGACTTTGATAAGCTAACACAGTATTTGCTTTGTTTTACATTTTACAGAGTAGTTGCGGTTCAACACGGCTCTTATCGCAATTTTAAATGGCAAAACTATGTACTACCAGGTATGACACCCAATACCTGCTTAACTCATTTGCTCCCAAAAACGTATAAATACGGTTTTTTAATGTTCTAAGTGTCCCAAAGACGTGTTTATACGTTTTTTGTTTTTTTGGTGTGTGTTTTTTTTATGCTAGAGCATACAGAAGGCTTTGATGCAGCCTCTCAACTGCAAAGAACGGTTGCAGAAATGGCAGTTATTACACAAACGGCCAGCAGGTGGCAGCAGAGCTTTATCTCCATTCTTTAATTCTGACTGGTGAAGACTGCACAGCTGGCGAATACGGCTCGCTAGCATTTAGCAGTTAGCTAAAGGCGGTTGACAGAGTAGACAAAAAACACCCCCAAGTTCAATCAGTGTTTATCAGCGCAGTCGGCCCCCCTCAAAAGTTCCAGCTTTAGCTCAGAAAAAAATTCTCCTGGCTAGGAGGTACTTAGAAAGCTATCCATCCATCCATCCATTTTCTTGACCGCTTATTCCTCACAAGGGTCGCGGGGGGTGCTGGCGCCTATCTCAGCTGGCTCTGGGCAGTAGGCGGGGGACACCCTGGACCGGTTGCCAGCCAATCGCAGGGCAACTTAGAAAGCTAAGTAGCCTAATTCTTTTTGGCAGCTGGGCCAACTCGGCTCCCCACAGAAAATTGAAAAGTTCTTCCAAATGTTTTTGCAATGTAGCACATACAACATAACACAACGACATAACATCTTCGAAAAGGCATTGCAGAAAGTCCTGAAGAGCGCCCCGTTGTGTCACGCTAAATGGTCAGAGGCGGAGCAACTTCACAGTGGTTATGGATGGAGGAGGAAAAACATTCTTGCTTTGGTCAAAGGGCAAACGGTTCACTTCCTGCTTTCTGGCTGACGCCACTGGAGGAGGTGGTTAAAAGGGGGACATTTTAAGGAAGGTGACGGCAAGTAAGCCTGCTTACGGATCTGCCCCGATATCCTCCTATCCCTGACAATAAAATATTGACCAAAAAAAAAAACAACCTCTTTCTGCATTTGCCTCCTCGTCATCTCCCAGCGGCATTCCCCACTCGTGAGGTTTTTACCACAGGGCCTCCCGGTGCCATCCAATCCCTCGGGAGCTACTTGACGGAGGTGATTTACTGCTGGTCTCTCTGTTTGTTTTCTCTACCCCTGCTGTTGGCTCAGTTAAGCACCCTGCAGTGCTTACCTACTTTTGGGGGCTGCTTTTTGTACACGTGTGCAAATGGGCGTACATGTCACCAATGGGCAATAGCAATATTATGCAATATGCACTGCAAAAACACGTCTGCTTAATAATATGAGATAAATACACTTGTTCTTAGTGTAAATTTACTAGAAACAAGTGAAATTATCTGCCGGTGCAGTAAGATGATTTTACTTACTTAGATTTCTTGAAATAAGAAAAATGTGTAGCTCTATATTCATCTTAAAATGAGCATAAAACACTTATTCTAAGCAACAAATCAGGGAAATAAAATCTTAAAATAAGCTGTATGCACTTATTCTAAGTAACAAAACAAGCAATTCAATCTCAAAATAAGCCATGAACACTTAATCTTTTTTATTTTTTTTAAAAGTATAAATCACTACTGAAACAGAGCATCAAGTGTCACTCTTTATTTGTACTTTAAATTGACTGTCAAGCAGGGAGATTTTTAATTGCATTTGGTTTGACTCAGCCTGGGATCGAACCCACAACCTCCATGTCTGAGGGTAGACACTCTACCAGCTGTTAGCCTGTTCACCGGAAAGAGGGCAAATGAGCTTAGTAAGTATGACCAGGAAATTACAATAAAATGCAACTATTTTTGTAGGGTTGTTTTAGCGTATTGTGCATAAAAATTAACCAATTTTAAGATTTACAAACTATAAGTGTGAAATGAGACAAAATAATCTTAAAACAAGATTAATAATCTTGGAAATTCTGCTCTTGCAAAGTATATAATTCTCAAAACAAGACAAAGAAGACTATGGCTTGATATTGATTGATTTAAGTCTAGGTTAGATATCTGATTTTTTTTTTTTTTTTTTTTTAGTGAACATAGACTCTTCGAGCATTTTAGCTTATTTAGCATATTTAGCATATTAGCTTATTATGCGTGAAAATTAACTAATTTTAGAATTTACAAACTAAGTAAGAAATAAAAGCCAAATAATCTTAAAACAAGATTAATAATCTTAGAAATTCTGCTCTTGTATAGTAAATAATTTTCATAACAAGATCAATAAGACTTTATTGCTTGATATAAGAAGTGTTTAAGTCCAGGTTCGATAGCTTCAATTTGCAGCGTGATGCAACTGCAATAAACGTGTCGGTCAAAGTGTGAGGTGAGTTTTATTTGCGCAGCCTGTCATAATATAGCAGAGTAAATGTCAAATTTGATTTCACTGCCGGCTCACACGCTCTCAATAGACACCGGAGCGTTGTCTGTGCCCGCCAGTGTCCATTAGAGGCGCTGATGTCATCATCTGTCACGTGCTGTCCTGAAAATGTTCCCGATACAGGTGGCCAGGTGGTCTTACTCACACGGGGACTCAGACACGCAAGTGATATAATTAAAAGCACGATGTCTACGACATATGCATATAGTCTGGAAATAAACAAATCCACTCAGCCATTAGCCAGTGTTCATCTAATTACATTGAACCCGCCAGAGGCCCGCCAGTGAGGTCACACGGCTCTCGCTGGGTAAACATGACTCGCTCTGTTGAGCCTGCTGACGTGTGGCCTGCAAAGGTTGGAGAAACATTTGTCACAGAGACAGATTAAGCTAAAAGACCGACCGGCTGCCACCTGAGAGAGTCAGGAAGATACTTTGCCTTCCATAACTAACTAGTTGCAATCTCGTATTTTGCTCCGAGTCAGAGTTCAACCTTAATGATAATGACCGACCGTTTCCTACATTCCTTCACTCGCTCTTCAAATTTTTCCCAGTTCATAAACTCATCCTCATCAGTTTACATTTTTCCAAGTGTACTACGTGTACATTGGATACCAAAAGTGACACATGTGCTTCTGCTTTCCTTCTGATTCATTTTGACAGCTATTCTTTTTTTTTTTTTTTTCTTTGCCTGTCATTTTTTATTTTTTATTTTTTCCCTTCCCCATCTTGGCTTCCATTTAAAAGCCAGTTTCAGGGTCCACTTTAGCGGCACTGATTGATTTTCCCGGAATGCTCAACTTCTGATATACACAGTGATGTCATTCCTTTTTATAATCTTGTTTTATACTGTAACTGCTGATTAGGCAATCGAAATTATTCATGATAATCTTAACAAATGAATAACCTACCACTTTTTATTTATTTATTAATTCTTGTTTGCTCATATATCCATTTAATATACTGCGTTTTCTCAATCAGGTCACAGATGAGCTTGGGCCTAACTCAATTGACTTAGTACAAAGGGCAACAAAATATATCAACAAACTACCACTCACAGTCACACCAATGGGCAACTTTAAGTCTTTAACCTAACATGCATGTTTTTTGGAAAGTAGAAGGAAGCTGCGATAATGGCGGCAAACCGAAGTAGGCAAGTTACAGCAAATGCAACCACAATTTCAATTTCTGTGCTGTCCTTTATTTATTGTTATTTAATTTAAATTGTTGGCTGCAAAGAATCTTAGATGTTCGTGCACTGTCACACCAGTTTTATTAGAATATCAATGAAATTATTCGCCTTTTTTCTTTCCTTCTTTTACTTTTTTCCCCCCAATAAAAATGTCAGCCAAGTACAGAAGTGCAGATTTTTTTTTTGTCTCAAAAAAAAAGAAAAACAAAAAGCTTATCATGTTTCATTGATCTGATCGGACAGAGAAGGGGAAAAAAAAAAGGAGACATTTTTCAACAAGTACTTTTATGGAGGTAAAACTGCAAATTTCACATTTGTTAGTGACACTTGCCATTGTGATCTACGGTACACGACATGACTCCTAATTAGAAAATGACTGCGACTTATTATTTCACGCATTGTCACAAGTGACACAGCATACAATCTGTAACCAAAACATGGTTGTCGTACTTGTGACACAGTTGTAATTTCATGTGAATTTTTTTGTGGCAGGAAATAATATGTTTTCAAACCATCAAACCGACTTTGAACATGAACGTCTTGAATCAGACACTTCAGTGAAGCCGCAGGCTGTTGTAATAAAATACAAAAAAACAAAAAAAAGCTGTCGGTAGCTTTGATTCCCTGATGGCAGACGACGGCATTTATATGGGCCAGCGATGGTCAAACGAGCTGCGGCCCTCAGAGCTGTGCTCAGAGGACCTCCGATTATTGATGCACGAGTTCTTTCCAAAAGAACACTTTGAAATAACGCCAAACATGAAAACCTTTCCCCTGCTCAGCGGAGTGAGCGCAATACACTTGCACTGAAGCGTGATGTAAACTTGTCTTTTTTTGGAAGTGTGGGGGTGGGGGTGGGGGGGGGGGGGTATTGGCGGGGTGAGACACAGGAAGTGGAAGTTGGCTGTAACCCAGAATCAGCTGTGAGTAAATGTTGCAACATGCCCACGTTCAAGAAGTTCAAAGCAACATGATTCGTGTGCTAATAATGCATGTGAGGCAATCATAATGCAGATAAAATGTTATATAAAATAACAACATTTGATCCCGTTTATTCATCAGCCACCATACAAAAACAAATCTTTTCACTTGGTGGCTTCTTGAGGACGTTCGAGGTCTCCTCACCTCCTCCACTGTGGCTTGCGTCTTCACAAAGGGCGAACGACATGAAAGTCACAAAGAATGACTCGGGTTGCGGGTTTTTGATTTAGATTTAGATTTCTTGACAATAATATTCTATGCACCACCACTAGTCTAAATACAGTATTCTGGTTAATATTGCGTTGAATTAAGCAGCAAAGTCCAGCAGTTTTTAGCGCTATCAGAAGGCGGCCATTTTGTCACTTGCTGTCGAGTTGCAGTTGTTCAGGTCTCAGATAACAACCAATCAGAGCTCAGCTTCAGAAAACAGGTGAGCTGTGATTGGTCATTTCCTGAACCCTGAGCAGCTGTGATGTCATCTTCAGTCGACAGCAAGTGACAAAATGGCTGCCTACTGAGATGGATTTAAAAAAAAAAAAAAAAAAAAGGCTGGATTTTGCTGCAAACTCATATTCAATAAATGTTATATTAATCAGAAAGTCATGTTCAGACTAGTGAGGTCACATAGAACACATTATTGTCAATAAATGTTTAAGGCCGACTTCCCTTTTAACTCATTCACTCGCCGCCATTTTCACATTTCGCAATCCCGTTCGCTCCCGCCTGTTTTACTGGATTTTGACTGATTTGCAAGGCCCACAGAATATTGTGTTCTATTGCTATAAAAGCATGGAACCTACCAAAAGAAAGATTAAAGTCTCTTCTTTCATCAGGAAAAAAAAATGTTTCTATCTGTTTCCATTTTGCAGCAATTAGCATTAGAAGAGAGCCAAGTTTCATCAGTTTTTGAAAATCTATTTACAATTGTAAGTAATTGAGTTTTTTTTCTAGCTTGCCCTGGTTGATCTCCTTTGCTCTGCTGCCACCTGCTGGCCGTTTGTGTAATAACTACCATTTCTGCAACCGTTCTTTGCAGTTGAGAGGCTGCATCAAAGCCTTCTGTATGCTCTAGCATAACCCCCCCAAAACAAACAAACAAACAAACGTATAAATACGTCTTTGGGACACTTAAAACATAAAAAAAACGTATTTTCACGTTATTGGGAGCAAAGTCCAAGAGGGATTGCCATTGTCTTCCTCACATCTTGTCATGTTGCTCAATATGTGGCTTGAGGACATAAGGGAAATATTATCTCCAGTCTCAGCTCTTTCTTTTCTTTTCCCCTTTGCATCTCTTTTCTCCACAGATGCTGCTCCAGTTGATGGGGCTTTTTTTTTTTTTTTTGAAGTCCAGGCTCCTGTGATGGAAGCGTAAGGTGATGGGAGAGCGGGGGGTGAGGGCGGGGGTTGGGGGGGGGGGGGGATCATACGTGAAAAGGGAACATGATGAGCCAGTCCGTCCTTCCCATCTTATTTAGCGGCTGAGGAGGAGACAGAAATGCAGCAGCGCCTGGTGTCAGATGTTAAAAAATCCATGCAAGGAGAGAAAAAGATGACAAAAGACAAAAGCTTTTGTGGTATCAAGATTGAAATCACATGGAAGAAGAGAAGCTAAAAATGGAGAGATCGGCATCTTAAATATGAAAAGCTTTCGGCTGATGCTGGAGCTTGCTTGAAGATTCTTTGCGTTATTGATGAGCCTGTCAGGCCAACTTTTCATCAGGTTGTGGGAAGCATGTGGGTGGAGAGATGAAGAGAAAATGCAAAGAGGGAATGTTTGGTTGAAAGGATGGGTTCGGCGAAAGGTCTACAGAAAGTGAAAGCAGTTTCCTGAATAATAGTGAATGATGAACAGTGATAAATAAAAGAAGAAAGGTGGAAATGGAAAATAACTATGGAATGAAGTGAATAAGTGAATCAAATCCAGATGTCATGGCTACTCATATTTTTTATTTATGTCTACACTTGAGACATCCTTCCATAGAATACAGGATATAGATAATAAGTGCTGTATTTTAACACTTGGCCAGTACACTGACAATTCAAGTCATTCCGGCTCAATTCACCCGATGGAGTTAACCTGATCATGTCAGAATTGGACAAAACTTGGTGCATTTGTTCTTTATCATCGTACAACAGCACATCTGAAATTTTACCATCACCACACTAGTGGTTTGGGAGCCACGGTCTGCCGAATTGTTCAGATTTCAGCACAAACATGGAAGCCAACTTTACCACAGATTCTATATATACTATTTTTTTTTTTTTAGGTTGGGGTCACTTGACCTTTTGACTCCTACTTTGACCTTTAACTCATTTGCTCCCAATAACGTGTAAATACGTTTTTTTTTAATGTTCTAAGTGTCCCAAAGACGTATTTATATGTTTTTTATGTTGTTGTTTTTTATGCTAGAGCATACAGAAGTCTTTGATGCAGCCTCTCACCTGCAAAGAACAGTTGCAGAAATGGTAGTTATTACACAAACAGCCAGCAGGTGGCAGCAGAGCAAAGGAGATCAACCAGGGCCATCTTGAAAAAAAGCTCAATTACAATTTTAAATAGATTTGTGAAAACTGATGAAACTTAGCTCTCTTCTAATGCTAATTGCTGCAAAACGGAAACAGATAGAAACATACTTTTTTTTTCCTGATGAAAGAAGAGACTTTAATCTTTCTTTTGATAGATTCCATGCTTTTATAGCAATAGAACACAATATTCTGTGGGCCTTGCAAAATCAGTCAAAATCCTGTAAAACGGCCGGGAGCGAACGGGATTGCGAAATGTGAAAATGGCGGCGAGTGAATGAGTTAATTTCACCTTGTGGATAACACGACCTTGAGATAAACTTTCCTGAAATTCTATCCCCAACATGATAACAAAAAAAAAAAGAAGAAAGAAAAAAAGAGGGTATCAACATCCTTCTTTGTCAAAGTTTGTCCACTTCTGAGATGGTCTGGTTAGTTTTATTTATTTATTTATTTATTTTTGAGTGATTTCAGCCAGAACGACCCGATAATAAGCCGTTAGTCTCTCTACTTTCCTTTCCTGTAACCACAAAAAACTTCCAATCTTCTGGGAAGATTTGGTTTCAATGTTTTCAGTGTACAAAGGAGAATCAACCCCAAATTAATTTTGGACTCATTAAAGGGGTGTCTGGAAACTTTTTTTTTATTAGATTGTACTCATGAATTGATTCTAAGGAACTCATAGATCAGCACAAGCTGACTCTGCACAACATACTCTCCCTCTGATTGTTTTCTCATCTGCGCTTCCTTGATCCAAGATGGCCGGAGTGACTGCAACAGACAACTGAGTCATCCTGTCTGCCAGTTGGCTAATCCTCGAGAACCAAAAGGGAGCCGCAGTCTGCCGGTCTCTTTCAAACATTGACCATGATTATTTCCTCTGGGCGCAATCTAACTTGCGTGGCTTTCAGGCGGCCATCATCTGACCTATATTTTGTTGTTATTTTGCTTTGTTTCAACCCCAAGCCCTCCCGTCATTTTTTAGTTGATATTTAGGTCAGAAGGGGGACAGTGTTATCCAGCCAGGAGGCAGAGAGCTTACTTGTCCACTTTGCTGTCCAACCCTTGATATGTAATTGAAAACATACACGTGGATTAGCTGGAGATAGAATTCAATGCATGTTGAGTACGAAGTGGTCAGTGGATTTGGGGCAAAATGGGAACAGGAAGTCGGGTGGATGATGGACAGTTGCAGCGATTTAGACGCTTGATCAGCTGGAGCATGAAAAAAAAAAATCCAGTTTTAAAATTCACGTGTCACAAACAATGACATACGAGCACAGAGGGTATGATAGTGCACATAAATGTGCACATTATGCATTAATTAACTCATTCAAACCCAAAAACGTTTAAACACATTTTTTTTTAATACTTTATCCTTCACTCCCAAAAACGGATTTACACGTTTTTGTTTTGTTTTTTGTTTTTTATGCAAGAGCATACAGAAGGTTTTAACGCAGCTTCTGACATGAAGAGGTGGCTTAAACCAATTGAAGTTATTATGAAAAACGGCCAGCAGGTGACGGCATTTTTTTTTTTTTTTTTTTTTTTTTTTTTTTTTTTTTTTTAATAGCAATAGAACACAAATATTCTGTGGACATAGCAAAATCAGCCAAAATTAAGTAAAACAGCCAAGGGCGAAGGGGCTGCTTCAGTGAAAATGGCTGGGAGTGAATGAGTTAACTGTTTACATGAACACTTGAACACTTTCTGTTTCTGCTGATAAGTGGATCATAATATACATATTGATAATCAGCTGTGTCCAGTTTAGTTTCTCATTAGTGGGTCTGCAAAGATATGAAATATTGCCTCTCTTGAAGTTATTACATCTTTACTCTAGTGTTAATTTGCTCGCCTTTCACTGGTCAAGGTCACTCGTAACATGTTGCTCTGTGCTTCAGTTTGTTCGTAGATGATCGTTAAAGCACTGACAACGTGACCTTCTCCTTGACTGATGATGGTCAAGTGAGCGTATCAGTCGTTCGCAGGTGCCGCACGCTGCTTAACTCATTTGCTCCCAATAACGTGTAAATAAATTTTTTTTAATGTTGTAAGTGTCCCAAAGACGTATTTATACGTTTTTTGTTTTTTGTTTTTTTATGCTAGAGCATACAGAAGGCTTTGATGCAGCCTCTCAACTGCAAAGAACGGTTGCAGAAATGGTAGTTATTCCACAAACGGCCAGCAGGTGGCAGCAGAGCAAAGGAGATCAACCAGAACCACGTAGGTAAAAAAAGCTCAATTACTTACAATTTTGAATAGATTTGTGAAAACTGATGGAACTTAGCTCTCTTCTAATGCTAATTGCTGCAAAACAGAAACAGATAGAAACATACTTTTTTTTCCTGATGAAAGAAGAGACTTTAATCTTTTTTTTGATAGGTTTCATGCTTTTATAGCAATAGAACACAATATTCTGTGGGCCTTGCAAAATCAGTCAAAATCCAGTAAAACAGCCGGGAGCGAACGGGACTGCGAAATGTGAAAATGGCGGCGAGTGAATGAGTTAAATGCACGTATGCGTTCCAATGTTGCAGGCGATGTTTAAATGTCGTGGCGGCAGTAATACGCGAGGCTTGACTGAAGCGCACGAGTAGCATAAAAGACGGCGAAGCAAAGGGAATGGAGGAAGCGGTAGTGGGAGAGGCGCTCTGGAGAGATGATGAGGAGAGAAGAGGAATACAAATGAGAGGTGAGCCGGTGGGTTTAAAAGAGAGGAAGGATGGGCGGGGCAAGATGAAAGAAGCTAGATGAGAGAAAAGGTGAAAATATAGATAGCTGAAAAGACAAAGACGAGTGGAAGAGAGGTTTCGACAGAGAAGGATGTAGTGAGCGAAGCCTTGCCGGCGCTTGCGTGACCTACATTCTCGGCTTCTGCCTGGATCCCACCCTCATGAATGTTTGATTATGCCTCCAACAATAGCTGTATTTACACTTTTTAAATTACTACTCATCTGCAGATGGGGGAGGGAAAATCAAAGCCATTCAACGTGGCAGGAAAATAGCAGAAAATAGAATTGATTTGAGGTGAATAGCATATTGGACCGAACTGGGCTACGCGTACACACACACTCCTCCTCATCATCATCATCATCATCAATCAATCAAGCTTTATTTATAGAGCACTTTTCATACAAAAGATTGCAACACAGAGTACTTTCCACAATAAACGTCAAAGACCAAATGGCCTGACAGAAAGACACACGTACACATTCAGGAAACACTTGCGTAAAAGTGGTTTAAAACGTGCGTGAGATGAGAACAATCCAACTTGGATCGAAATCAGGTGTGTGCAAACTTAGACAGAATCCGAAGGACGCAAGGGCCACATCATGTTATGAAGAGAAATTGTGTTTAGTCCAAAATATTGTACAAATAATTGATTTGTGCTTTTGCATATTTAGGAAAATGCTGCAGTATATAAACTATTTTATTTGTAATATGGCAGTAGGCTTATTAATTATAGTTTTGGAATTTTTCCATTTTTAGTTAGTTTTTATTAGTTTAGTTCTTTAAAAAATGCTTAATTTTAGTTTAGTTTGTTAGTTTAAGTATTAGTATTAGTTTTTTTTTGTTTTTTTTTTAATGTGTATTACTTGTGAGCAATATTTTTAAAAAAAACCCACCAAGGATGACGTCACTTCTGCGTGACATACTTTCAGACGTCATTATTCCGGTTTATATCAAAATAAATCTACTAAAAATCACATTTAAAATCATCCCCAAAGGCTCATGCATTCAATTAATTACCAAAGACTAAAACGAGGGACATGTTTGCTCTAATTGTAGTTAGTTTTAATTAGTTTTGTAAACATACAATTTAGTTTCAGTTAGTTTTTGTTTTTAATTTTTTTTTTCATTTTTATTTTATTTTGGTAAAAAAAAAAAAAAATTTTAATGTTAGTTTTTTCATTAGTTTTAGTGAACTAAAATAACCTTTAATGGCACCTGTTTTTCGATACCCTCCCTTCTTACTTTGACCATCTCCAAACGTTTTAGTTTTGTTTATTTTATTTGAACTGAGTCAAATGCCATTTTTAGCATATGTCGCGGGCCACTGAAAAATGGACGGCGGGCCGCAAACGGCCCCCGGGCCGTAGTTTGGACACCCCTGATCTAAATAAATACTAACTTTCTATACTTTCTAACCCTCCCTCCCTGCTGTCCCTCACTCTAACTCTGGCAACTGTTCTCCGTCCGCAAACGTTGGCTCGAACGCATCTTGGAGCATCAGCCGTCGCCATGGTCACAGATAAACCTCTGTCTGTGTTGCCATGGTAACCATTCCGGGAAGTTAAGCCTGTGACTGCTAAGAGAAGCGTGATCGAGAGTGGAGCCATAAACGGAAGACAATAAAATGGCGGCGAGATTAAAACAAGCTGCACTTGATCGCAACAAACAACAATGGATGCCGGGAAAGCACACGCACGCACACACGTGATTCGCTCCCTTCACCGTCCTCAACTCATTCTCAGCGGAAATATGCGCACGGAAAGCATAAACATAAACATGAGGGCACACATGCACACGCGGCCTTTAATCCCATTCCAGTAAGCAGAGAGAATTGGTTCAGCATCAGTAATCTCTGAAAAGCCCAGTTTTTGGAAGCGGTTTGATATCCTGCTCCAAGTGGAGCAGCACAGATGAGCGGCTAGTTAAAGTTAGCCGCTAACACATTTCAACATGGCAAACAGTTTGCAACGCACTTCTTAGTGACCGAAATACTTTAATTATTGAGTTAATTAATCAGGTGTTGACTTGCATCTCATAGTTCGACGAAATGATTTATTTTAGGACAATTCGATATTGTGAGAAAAAAAAAGTTTTGTGACTGCCCCTCCCTGTTGTCTGTCTGTCCTCAATTTTACAAAATCTACTAACATGGACACATAAATCATTTAAATAAATAAAAAACATTGTAATTTTGTATACATATGCACAGATGGCTCCATACTGCACATATTTGCAAAGTTTGCAAATATGTCATTCGTTGAAGGTGCACCTTATAATGCGGTGCGCCTTATATATGGAAAAAGTTTTAAAAATATGTCATTCGTTGAAGGTGCGCCTTATATATGGAAAAAGTGTTGCCAGTATGTCATTCGTTGAGGGTGCGCCTTATAGTGCGGTGCGCCTTATATATGGAAAAAGTTTGAAAATATGTAATCCGTTGAAGGTGCGCCTTATAATGCGGTACGCCTTATATATGGAAAAAATTTGCGAATATGTCATTCTTTGAAGGTGCGCCTTATAATGCAGTGCGCCTTATATGTGGAAAAAGTTTGAAAATGTCATTCATTGAAGGTGCGTCTTATGGTGCGGTGCGCGTTATATATGGAAAGGGTTTTACAAATATGTCATTCGTTGAAGGTGCACCTTATAATGCGGTGATCGTATTGGATGCAACATCCACAGGTGCTGGAAGAAGTGCGGCCGTTGTTACATGCTACAAAATTGAATAGACTGTTGGGAATAAATGAATACAATTTCATGGAAAAGGAAGTAGAATTTAGGTTGTAAATGTATGTCAGCGCTTCTGACAGAGTGTTCAGGCCTTGCTGGTCCAAACTGTCCACCGCTGTCACAGACAGATGTTGAAATCTTGAAGAAAATCTTTCCACAGGAGTGAAAGCTGTGATAAGTGCAACATAGCAGCTGTCCAGTTTGTTCCATTTTCAATTTGTGCAGGTTGTAACGATCTCAAAACGTTTGCTCACAAGGTGCATTTTTTTCTGTTTTGTTTTAAATATGGGCAAAATGTTTCAGCCCCCGCCCACTTTCTCCTTCTTACTGGCGGATAGACCTTGTTCCCCTCATGACCGCAGTCTGGCTCGCTCCATAGACCAAATCATTTCAACTGCCCCTTGCACCACTGTTGCCATGGTAACCACGTCCGAGTCTGTGTGTGCACACTGCTAGAGGATTGGTTGCCAGGGGCTAGATGCTTTCCAATCAAATCTGTTACCGGGGTGTGCGGGGGGCTTTCATGGACACCAGCAGATGCCGAACGACAGAAGGGAGCGAGAGGGGGCGCCACCTGTTGGACACGGCTATTATCATCATCTTATGGTCAATGTTGTCGTCCGGAGAATCACTTCCAAGTAGACAGATGTATTTTTTTGTAATGGCTTCTGTTCAAAGCTTTTAACATAAGGAAGGCAGCCCAAATGTTCCCAAAAAAATGAGCGTGCCTCATTGCGCGCTTCAGGGCGAGTCGTCGCCATGACCGCGGCCGTCGGAACGCCGATGCTACAGCGATAGATGAAAATGATTTACGGTGCCAAGCAAGTGATCTGGTGGGCCAGCGACTCTCTTGACTGGGCCACGTGTTCCCATCTGTCACTGTCAGAAGACTCGGTTGACCCAACGCAGCCAAAACATTGCGCAACGCAGGGTTAATGATGTTGTCATTCGTCACTAGTGAAACCTGCGACCGCGTTAACCTTACGCTTCCGTACTTCTTCTATGAGAAACACTTCACCTCACTCTCTGACCCTAAACAAGATCTATTAACTCATTCGCTCCCAATAACGTGTAAATACGTTTTTTTAAAGGTCTTAAGTGTCCCAAAGACGTATTTATACGTTTTTTTGTTGTTGTTGTTTTTTATGCTAGAGCATACAGAAGGCTTTGACACAGCCTCTCAACTGCAAAGAACGGTTTCAGAAATGGTAGTTATTACACAAACGGCCAGCAGGTGGCAGCAGAGCAAAGGAGATCAACCAGGGCCATGTAGAAAAAAAGCTCAATTACTTTGAATTTTAAATAGATTTGTGAAAACTGATGAAACTTAGCTCTCTTCTAATGCTAATTGCTGCAAAACGGAAACAGATAGAAACATACTTTTTTTTCCTGATAAAAGAAGAGACTTTAAATCTTTCTTTTGATAGGTTCCATGCTTTTATAGCAATAGAAGACAATATTCTGTGGGCCTTGCAAAATCAGTCAAAATCCAGTAAAACAGGAATGAAGGAGTTTGCTTCTGTGAAAATGGCTGGGAGTCAATGAGTTAAGGACACTTTTTCTTTTTTTCGCTAAATTTCACTAGCCTACCTAAATCTGGCGTAAAAAATGTACGCATTTTCATTAGGTGCGTGAATTTGGCAGACTGCAAGGGTGCATTCTATTACACACCCCTGGCGCACCTCACAATTTGGTGACAAAAAGTAGATTCGACTTTAGACCAGGTGAAACCAGGTCTAAATTGTGGCGCCAATGTTGTAACGTAATTTTCGTGTATTTCATTTGGGCGCAAGGCAGAAAGATTCCGCACAGTTTAGACTGCACATTGCGCTAGACTTGCGCTGGGGACGGAAATTGGGCCCAGGTCTCTTCCAGCTTCCGCCATGTCTAGACTTTCCAGGTGAGACAAGTGCGCCAAATGTAAAAGGACATAGAGAAGCTGCTTTGATTGTTTTAAAAAAATATATATATATTTTATTTTTTTTCGAGAGCTCAGAATTGTTCATTCGGTAGTCTTACCGATTCAACGTCTTATCATCATTGCTCTCTCTCTCTTTTTTTTTTATTTTATTTTTTTTTATGTGTTCGTGTGCGTGCGTTTGCGGGGGGGGCTTGTGTGTGTGCGTGCAAATATGTGTAAATTTATACTCATTAATTCACCTAAAACCTCATAAAAATCACATTCCCCTTCACCTTAACCGGATACTTCCGAGTCTCGCCAGAGTCGTGAGGTTCAAACGGTCAGGAGACCAGAAAAAAGGTCAGAATAGATCAAAAGAAAAGAAAGATAAATCAAAGTCAAATCCAGCACCGACCAAACACTTCCTGCCTTCCCCATGGTGACAAAATCAAAGTCTTACGCCAACCCCAGAAACCTCTAAATACCAACAAATTGAGGAGATCTCAAGTGACCAGAGGAAAAAGTAAAGAGAGGAAGGAGGGAAGGATAGATAAATGCTTTGATTGGTTTTACCTCAACCAGAGTTTGATTCTTTTCGTTCTTTTGGCCGCTTTGAAGAAGACATGATGATCATTTTCCTACAAAAGTTTGGCTTACACCTGTGAACAAATCCTTCTTTGTCCTTCTGGTTTCGTTCTTCTTCTCACTTTTTGCCTCTCCCTCATGCCCGCTGCCTTCGCATACCATATCTTCTCATCTGCTGCGGAATTACAGCAAAGCCAGCATCCCCGAGGAGCGCTTGAGATTGCTTGCAGAGGAGAAACGAGCTTCACGTGCACAAAGGACGTGACATTTTCAGTACAAGACGTCTTCGTGAGTTGGTGGGGAAATATGGAATCGTTATTGGGAAAAAGAAATGAAGAAATGTCCAGTTTGCGTAAAATATGAATAGACTGAAGATAATCATGACAGAGTGTATTATTTCATTTGCAAGTGCTGCGGCCTTTTGAACAAACGGATGAGAGACGTTATCAAAGTGACTGATGCATGACACATGACGCGCAAGTAACACTCCATTTTCCATCATTTATGCACCTTCTTGTCAAAGAGAGACGACAGGAGGAGATCATTCAAATTGTAGTGTTTAAAGGCCTGTAACGGTTCACTCCGTCTTACTCAGACACTCGCTTACAGCCCCCATTTTGCATTAAACACTAAGACAGAAGGGAGGATCGTGACATTGTGTGAGATTCACCTCAGCTCGTTGCAAAATGTTCCTATTTATTATGCAGATGGATAAGTAGAGTTCTGCTGTGAAATAAATCAACAACGCCACAGAGAAGAAAAAAAAAAGAAAAAAAATGCAAGGTTGATAGGATCCAAAACAGCTAATTCATATTCATCTCTGCAATAAATTAACTAATCGCAGAATTGCTTTAACAGCGACGTTTGCAGAATGTGTTTTGGCTCAGAATGGAGAAAACGAGAAGTTGGTCGCCACGGGTCAGGTGTCAAATGTCTTTTCAATATATACTGTATGACTCACGCAACTAAGCCAGGACTCGCGTAATAAAACAAAACCAAACTGACTGGAGCTTTGGCGAACACGTCTTCGAAGATTTCATAAATTGGCAACGGCTCGACGTTTCAACTTGCAAAAGCATTAGTAGCTGTCATTCAAATCATTTATTTTGAAGTTGGCCCTTGCAGCAAATTGGCAACAGGTTACCACAATGTATAGTACGAACAATCGCGTTGGCTGGCTTGACTTGCCTTCCTGTCGCACCAAATAAAACGTTCCTTGAGGCAGAAAAAAAATAAATAAATCTTTTTTTAAAATTTAAGGTCCTCGAATTACTCGAGGACTTGTTTCACCTCTAATGTTAGATCCAACTCTTTAATCAGAGGTGGCGAAAGCAGTCACCCTATAGATGATAGAAGTAGGCCAACAGATACATGTGTAAAAAAATAAAAAAATAATATAATATAATTATAATTATTATATAATATCATAATATAATATAATAATAATAATAGAAAAAAATAAAATTATGAATAATAAAAATAAAAAAATAAAATAATAATAATAATAATAATAATAATAATAACAATATCAGAGAGACTGCACTAAGCCAGCTTAACACCAATTACTACCAATTATTATTCGGAGTTAGCGAGCGAGCAGCTGGTGAGCAGCAGCTAGCAGGGGCAGCAAGCAACAGTGGCTAGCAAGATAAGCTAGCAAAAGCTAGCACAGAGGCTAACGCCATACGCGACGTTCTTCTCCGCTCCAATGGTATCCATCGCCGAAAGATGGCGGCGAAACATGTCAGCCTCCTGTAAGGCGCGGCGCGACCTATGTAATATAATTAACGATTACTAGACCAACAATTATATATTTTTTTAAAAATGTGCATTGATGTGATTTTTTTTGCATATTATTGAAATTAATAGTGGGTTTTTAAAATGAATGACTTATTAGTTCACCACTAGATGGCACTAAATCCTACAAACTGTAACTTTAAAAAAAAATGGACTTCAGTAATGGTGCAAACAAAAAAAGGATTTGTACTTTATTACTTTCCATTGCTGCAGTTAATAAATTTGTTTTGTCAAGCAAATGAAGAGCATATCATGTGGTCAAATAAATTACCTCAGCCAACCATAGTGCAAGATAATTTAAGGTTACACATCCAGGAAAGACAGAGGACCGGAAAAAAATAAGATAAATAAATAAAAAGCATTTTGGTTGTTAGCCTATTGATCATTTATCTCAAGAGGCCATTTACAGACCTACTCAATTGAAAAATGAGTTTACAGGGTCCTGATCGTCTCATGTCGGTGGTCTGTGATTCACAACATGCAGTATCTAATGAAGGTTGACTTTTTTGACACATTGAACCTAAAAAGCAGAAACATCTGATGATGTAATGACAAAGTCATGTTCAAAAGTGACGGGACATGGCCAGCAGGGGAGACACTGCGGCTATGACAAAGTAGCTTTTAAAAGCAAGAAGTATCAACATGGAAAGTCAGGATGTAGAGGTCACTGTGGTCAACAACCGCCATGTCCCTGACCTGCAATTAATGTTTGCTTTTTATAAATTGACACCATGACATTTCCCCCCAAAATGATTTCCTGTTGCTTTTTTTAAACAACATGAAACCTCATGTTCAAAGATAGTAGAAATTGACATGTAATTTTCATGAGGTTTTCAGTCATGGGGGGAAAAAAAAAAAAGGATCAGCTGTCCGTGTGTATCATTTCTACCACATTCTCCTCGTTGCTTTTCAACAATCATGCCTGTTTAACTCATTCACTCGCCGCCATTTTCACATTTCGCAATCCCGTTCGCTCCCGGCTGTTGTACTGGATTTTGACTGATTTTGCAAGGCCCACAAGAATATTGTGTTCTATTGCTATAAAAGCATGGAACCTATCAAAAGAAAGATTAAAGTCTCTTCTTTCATCAGGAAAAAAAAAGTATGTTTCTATCTGTTTCCGTTTGGCAGCAATTAGCATTAGAAGAGAGCTAAGTTTCATCAGTTTTCACAAATCTATTTAAAATTGTAAGTAATTGAGCTTTTTTTTTTTCTTTCTACATGGCCTTGGTTGATCTCCTTTGCTCTGCTGCCACCTGCTGGCCGTTTGTGTAATAACTACCATTTCTGCAACCGTTCTTTGCAGTTGAGAGGCTGCATCAAAGCCTTCTATATGCTCTAGCATAAAACAAAAAAAACGTATAAATACGTCTTTGGGACACTTAGAACATTTAAAAAAAAACGTATTTACACGTTATTGGGAGCAAATGAGTTAAAATGCAATTTGGTCCGAAACAGATCTTGAATAGCATTATTTACTATTTAGAAAAAAAAATTCGCACGATCAGGTGTGACCAACTGGCTGTGTCCAAAGTAGTCTACATTCCAAAATATACATGCCGTGGTTGGATTTGAGTTTGGTATTGAAGAACTTGAGAGTTCTAACTGGGGTGAGCTAGAACAGAGATTGTAAGCCAAACTCAATGTCTTGGCATTTCAGTCCATATTTTAGTCCACATATGCAGAGGAACATATGATGCCAGCGGGCCAGTATTTAAAGATGGAGAGGAAATGTTGTGATTCCAAATTGATGTTACACCAAGACAGTTTACTACACACGGTTAATGAAGCAATCTAAGTGATCCTTTGCGCTCACCACGGATCGTCACGCCCGCTCAGCTTCATTCCATATGTTGAGGGTGCGGTGAGTCTCTGGAGGACAATACAACAACAATATGTCTTTTGGCGAGAGAGTCTGCCTGACACATTATTATTCTTTCCGAGCCAGAAAACAGCTGCGGCGAAAATCTTTTTTTGATTAATTTTCATGACCTGACATGATCACGACTGTGTTGAATCCAGAGGCTTTCTGAGAGGTCAGTTCGGATACTTGACATGTTTTTGTCATTGCTATTGTGACTGAATTAAAAAAAAAAAAAAAAAAAAAAAGTACTTCATGTTGAAAAGAGATCTAGCAAAATTCCAACAACATATTCTCATATCCTCACTCATTTTTCTAGGAAAAAAAAAGAAAAAAAAGAAAAGAAAAAAAAAGAATAAAAAAAAAAAAAAAAAAACTCAATTTACAGCAAGCAGTACTGCAGGGTTGAGTTTGGAGAAGTAGCAGACTCATGTAGTGTCGCCAGGTGCTTACTCAACTTTTAAAAGCTTAACTCATTTTTAGTGCTGTCAAAGTTAAAGCGTTAACTAATTAATTAATCACAAAAAATTATCGCATTAATCATTGCATTACCACAGATTAATCACACCATTAATTTTGACCACAGATGATTCTTTTTTAGCCAACAGTGGATGGTTACATTAAATGTAGCTGTGGGAATTTGAGCAATAAACATAACGACATGCATTAAAGTAAAGCATTTAATAAATGTTGACATATGCCGTAGGTCATTTTATCCCATTTTAAATTATGCGAATAATGAATTGATTAGAAAAAGCAGGATGAGCGTGTGCAGTGGATATCAATTTTTGAAGATGACATCATAACATTAAATGTCGAAAAAAATTAACACATAACAGGTGCGCTTCAAATTTAGCGGGCAAAATATGTTGGGGGAAAAAAAAAGCTTTTTCAGATCAGTGATTAATCATGATTAATCAAAATTCTAAGATGTGATTAATATGATTAAAAAATGTAATCGTTTGACAGCTCTTCTCATTTTCTTTCCTTGGCCTGCCAAGAAACAATTTCCATCAAGCGATACAGTTCAGTACATCCATCCATCCATTTTCTTAACCGCTTACTCCTCACAATGGTCGCGGGGGTGCTGTAGCCTATTCCAGCTGGCTTCGGGCAATAGCACACCCTGAACACCCTGAACTGGTTTATTGTTTATTGTTTAAAATGGGATCCCCATTAGTTTTCAGTCACTCTGGTGAAATAAAAATAAAGTCAAATAAACAAAAACAAAAGGAACCTGCAGCTAACAGGCTTGAATCACACTGTACTACCAATTTTCACATTTCACATATCACTTAGTTCATTTTAATACAAAGACACCATTCATAATTTCTTTTCCAATTATTGCTTCTTTTTTTTTTATTTGCTTTTAAAACTTAGTGGTTGCCAGCCAATCGCAGAGTTCAGTACATTACGGTATTTATTTTTTGGAACTGCCATTTAAAAGTGTCCCAAAAAATCTGAATATTCACCGCAAAAATCACTGTTTACGTTTCTCAACTGCAGACTGGAGCTCCGAAGCTTCCGACTATCAAGACTCAGTACAGGTCAGTACAGCCGAAGTGAAGCAAAACAAAGTCAGTTTTTGGTCTAACCAAAGAGACACCAGCATCATGCGGAACTGACGAAATGTGCAAATCTGCAAGCGCATGCATGACCTCGTCAACCCGGTGTATGTTTTTTGTTTGGGTATTTGGTGGAGGAGGAGTGTAACGAGGCGTACAAAAATAGTGCTGAAAAAAAGTCATTTTCAGATATATATCTGCGCAAGTTTGTTATCACGGCCTTCATGGATGAGCGCATACCAGGTGTCGAGCGATGAAAAGTGAAAACAAAGGAAGAAAGAAATTAAGATGGGCTGTAATGCAGAACACATGGAAGTCAAGTGCAAAGGTCAGAGGGCGACGCACTATTTATGAGCACATCATTTTTTGTGTAACAACAATGCTGGTTTTACAACGCCGGTCATTGGATCCCGCATGTGGCCTGAAATGTTATTTTCATGTAAACCTTTTCCATATGTGCAACTAATAAATAATCACAATCCTCTAAAGGAGGAATATCGAGCAAAAAACATCTGCGATTCTTCATTATGCATGCGGTGCTTTTTACACAAGGGGATGGAGAGCTTCGAAGTGAATAAGCGGGAGAAAACGAGGGCTGCAATGTGGGGGGAAAGAAAAGTGGCTTGTCGACAAAAGTGAAATATCTGCGGCTTGGCTCGGAACCAAAATCCTGGGTGGGGACGTTTATTGTGATAATCTTTTGCTTTCGAGCTCCAACGCTCCCAACTTTTACTTTTGGCTGTGAGGCGGTTAGGGACACAGATTAAGGATCGTAAAACCCAGAAAGAATGCACTTTGGCAAACTTCAGACGTTATTCCTGTTGTTGTGGCTGTATAGAATGTGCACGACAGGATAGAATGCTGCTTGAATGTTTTGAGTTGAATAGTTTACCTCGTGAACTCGCTCCAATAGGGTGAACTCAAAGCGAAGGAGGGAAGGAAGAAAGATGCAATTTGAGCCATAAAAAAAAAGCTTCTTCCTGTTTCTTGGCCCTTCAATCAAACTAACTTTTTCTTCAAAAGTCCTTCAAAGTTAGATTTTTTATGATCGGGTGCTAGCACAACTTGAGCAAATTGTCCGCTGACAATTAAAAATCAATTGTTGTGCGGCTTACGTGTGTACAAAATGCTTTTTCCTTTAGAAAAAATAGTGGGTGTGGCTTATAATCAGGTGCGCTCTATAATCCGGAAATTTACGGTACTTTCATCCCTATCCTCTAGGATTCATTTCATTTTTTGCACTCCAGCTTCAGGATTTCCATGATCACACAACTGGTTCACTTCTCCGTGGTTTATAAAACCCGATAAACTATATGGAGAAACTGCTACTACAAAACTGACTAAAGGATTGAGGAAGCAAGCTGTGAATCGATACATAGAAGTTCGTAAGAAGTTGCACTAACCCCCGACCCCGCAACCCCCACCAACCCCCCAAAGCGGCCTCTGATGCATAAGCATTTACTTGATGCAGAAGATTCAATTCTTTGGTGTGACAATAGTTTTGTGTCTGCGAGCAGAAATTTAGAAAGCACTTTACTAAAGAAGAAAACAAACAATGAACAACTTGGGGGTAATGAACAACTTGTTGAATTAATACGATTAAAAAAGGACAATTCAACGGAAAATTGATCAGATGTTCAACTCATTTGCTCCAAAAAAAACGTATAAATACGTTCTATTTTAAACGTATTAAGTGTCCCAAAGATGTATTTATATGTTTTTTTGTTTTTTTTTATGCTAGAGCATACAGAAAGCTTTGATGCAGCCTCTCAACTGCAGAGGATGGGTGTGAAAAAACAAAACAAAACATGGTAGTAGTTACAAAAACCGCCAGCAGGTTTCAGCAGGGTATAAGAGATCAACCAGGGCCATGGTTTGAATGAAAATCAGTTGCTCATGTATGCCTTGTTACAATCATGTTACAGTAAGTGTAATGCAGTAACCTAATGACCTATGACCTGCTGTGTTTTTGCTGTTGTGTGTACCGTGTAACTGTGCCAAAAATATTATGAGTATTTTTTATTTATGTATTTCTTTGTATGTCGGTAGTTATTAAACAAAAAATAAAAAAATAAAAAATTTCTGGCTGCGCAGTGACATTTATGTCCAAGTGCATGAAAAGATGCGAATGAATGGTGGTTAAAATAATTGCGACTCAGCACATTGCAACATCTGTATGTTTGAGTGCATTCCAGATGTTGAACAATATTTCAACGCAAACGAGGAGGCGCAAGGTTGCGTTCTTTTTTTACCAGATGTTTTCGCGACGCTGTTTTTTTGTTTTTTTTTGTACATTTGTACAACTGTGTGAAATTAAACTGCACAGCTCGTATAATTCTCCAGCGTGTCAACGGCGTGTTTTTGGGATCGCCCACTGTTCCAGACTGCTGATTAAAGACGCTCGCTTCCTCAGTGAATTCAAGCGGTCCTGCTTCTTATTAATCTGCCCGAAGGACAAAAGAGGCTGATAAGCAAGCACGTCTTTGGCTTTCTTCAGTAGCGCCTGATGCAAATGATCTCGCAGCTTCCGTTCGTCTCCTCCAAGACATCTGAAGAGGCTTGAAGGTTGATAATCAGGAAACCGAAGCAACTGTGACTCGTTTGTGTGCCCATGTGGGAGGACAGAAATGCGTGTGATGGTTTTTGGTATGTGGGGCTTTGGAAGGAGGAGAGTTCAGATGACCCCGACGCTCATCGCTCTTCGAAATCTGACTGTCTGCTTACAAGATTCGCCATTCAGAGGAACGTCTGGAGATTTAGTCCGACCATGTTGGGAAAAATACACAGCAGGAATGTTTCAGTTCAGGTGGACATCTGATAAAATCCTTCTTGAGGTGCATGAGGTGAACAACCCTCAATGTTTAGGACAGTATTGTTGATCTTGGATGGTGATATGGTTTCATTTATTGGCTGGCCCATGATCTGCTCACATAATTCAAAGATCCTGTCTTCCTTCCGTTATCTCCGCATGACACATATTGCATCGTCTTCAATCATAATCGTGTATAATCTGTTGATATCCAATGCAAAGGTTTTATGCTAAATGTATGGAGTTAAACATGGTGCAAAAGTAACTCGTCAAAAAAAAAAAATGTACCTGTAGAGAACAGTATAAATTTGTATCTGTGAAAGGCATGATTTGTACCTGTAAAAAAAATTGTGCATAAAAAAATGTACATACAAAAATTGTACCTGTAAAAAAATAATAATAATGTGTACCCCGTGAAATAGAAAATGTGCACTAAAAAAATTAATTGTGCGTAAAAATAAATAAATAATTGTACGTAAAAAAATAAAATAAAATAAAATAATAAAATGAACGTAAAACAAATAATTTGTACGTATTTTTTATTTTTATTTTTTATTTACAAATTGTACACTTTTTTTTAATGTAAAAATGTTTTTTTACGCACATTTTTTTTAGTACACATTTTCTATTTCACGGGTACAATTTTTTTACAAGCACATTTTTATTTTTTTTAACTTACTTTTTTATTTTTTTTTACAGGTACAAATCATGCCTTTTGCAGATATGATTTTACAGATGTCGTCAAGAGCGTGCATTTGGGTGGGAGTGCCAGAGAAATGTGTGTCACAGTCGGGAATTTTAAGATAAACTGGCCTGATGAAATCAGAGCCCTCGTCCTCGCTGTGGCCCCCCCATCATCCGTCTGGTGATGTCACCGATGATTGTGTGTTACGCAGACTCGGTGCGCACATAGCCGCACGCGCGCGTGCTTGTGTGTGTGGAATTTCAGCCCATTAACTCATTCACTCGCCGCCATTTTCACACTTCGCAATCCCGTTCGCTCCCGGCGGTTTTACTGGATTTGGGCTGATTTTGCAAGGCCCACAGAATATTGTCTTCTATTGCTATAACAGCATGGAACCTATCAAAAGAAAGATTAAAGTCTCTTCTTTCACCAGGAAAAAAAAAAAAAAAAGTATGTTTCTATCTGTTTCCGTTTTGCAGCAATTAGCATTAGAAGAGAGCTAAGTTTAATCAGTTTTCACAAATCTATTTAAAATTGTAAGTAATTTAGCTTTTTTTTCTAGATTGCCCTGGTTGATCTCCTTTGCTCTGCTGCCACCTGCTGGCCGTTTGCGTAATAACTACCATTTCTGCAACCGTTCTTTGCAGTTGAGAGGCTGCATCAAAGCCTTCTGTATGCTCTAGCATTAAAAAAAAAAAACAACAAAAAAAAAAACAACGTATAAATACGTCTTTGGGACACTTAAAACATAAAAAAACGTATTTACACGTTATTGGGAGCAAATGAGTAAGTGACCTTGCGGCGGGACCTTTTGGGAAGTGAGGAGGCTAAGATATGGTGGTCAGGTGGAAGGTTGATGCATCTCGAGTGCGCCGCAGCTGCAAAGCTGTTTTGCGTGAGGGGGCGTGCATGCGCGCACGCTGAAAAGCCATTGGGGTATTGTAAAAAAAAAAAAAAAAAAAAAAAAAAAAAAGAAAGCACTTATCAAACTGAGACTCCGCCCATGCTCATCGGGAACCTGAAACCGTTCCAAAACGCGACAGGAGGAAAAAGGGGGGAAAAAGAATGGTGAGGACAGAGGTCGAGTTACGTTACCATTGCACTTGGTGAAAGCCTTTTTTGCTTGGATTAGTTTCACAACTCTCACTGGGACCCTGAGGTGAAAGAACGTCCAATCAGGATTAGCGAGCTGCAAACAGCTTTAGATAGCTTGGTGATGAAGAGCGAGACAAACTGACTGGCCCCGCCTTTTTCCCCCTGACCGGAAAAAAAAAAAAAAAGGAGGCGGGGCTGAATGCTTGGCAAGAAACAGATGTGTGCGTGTATGTATGTGTTAATGAGAGACAATTGTTCTTAAGCGCCGACTTAAGTTGCCACTGAATGAAGGACAATGAGTGAGCTTGCCAAAAATGGAAGGCATGCTAAATCTAAGAAGCACAACTGCTTGATAATGAGTTTGTGTGGCATCGTGGGTGTGAGAAAGTGCAAATGTGCGCGTGTGTCTCGGGGTTCACACCTGTGAGCTCACACACACACACACACACGCTCGTTGCTGCTCTTAATTATCTCCAGCATAAATCAACGACGGCTTGGTTTGTTGCCATGGCAGCCAGCGCTGGCGATGGCAGGAAGATAAAACCAGAGTTATTTCATTAACCTTTAACTCATTGACTGCCATTGACGGAAAAAGACGTCAAATAATGCATTTTTGCTGGGCTGGCAGTGAATGTGTTAAACACAATGTGCCAATATATTTTGTGATTATATTGCAGCATCCTTTTTTCCTTTTTTTTTTTAAAGGCAAATGTTGCTTAAAAATCCATCAATTTTGGTTACATCTCATTTTAAGTCATTGACTGCCATTGACGGAAAAGACGTCAAATAATGCATTTTTGCTGGGCTGGCAGTGAATGTGTTAAATAAGTTGGTATTTATTTTAGTCGCGGCACTGTGAATACCAATTCATCATTTTGAGGGCAGCGAAAAAGGAAATGTCGTCGTAATAAAATGAGAGATGAATTTCAGCCTTTTTTCCTCTGCAAGAATTTTCTAAACTGAATAAATGACGTATTGCATATCGTTTTCTTCCGTTTATCCGGGATCGGCTCGAGGGGGGCACCAGCCTTGGTAGTGCAACCCAGACTTCCCTCTTCACCTCTCCCCAGCCACTTCATTAACTATTCCGGGGGTTCCTGAGGCATTCGCAAGCCAGCCAGGTGAGTCTTCCTTGGGTCCGCATGGCCGTTGGATATGCACCGAACACCTCACCGGGGAGGCGTCCGAGACGCATCCCAACCAGATGCCTGAGCCACCTCATCTGGCACCTCTTAACTCATTCACTCGCCGCCATTTTCACATTTCGCAATCCCGTCCGCTCCCGGCTGTTTTACTGGATTTTGACTGATTTTGCAAGGCCCACAGAATATTGTGTTCTATGGCTATAAAAGCAAAAGAAAGATTAAAGTCTCTTCTTTCAACAGGAAAAAAAAGTATGTTTCTATCTGTTTCCGTTTTGCAGCAATTAGCATTAGAAGAGAGCTAAGTTTCATCAAATTGTAAGTCATTTTTAAATTTTAAATTTTTAAAGCTTTTTTTTCTAGATGGCCCTGGTTGATCTCCTTTGCTCTGCTGCCACCTGCTGGCCGTTTGTGTAATAACCACAATTTCTGCAACCGTTATTTACAGTTGAGAGGCTGCATCAAAGCCTTCTGTATGCTCTAGCATAAAAACAAACCAAAAAAAACGTATAAATACGTCTTTGGGACATGTAGAACATAAAAAAACGTATTTATATGTTATTGGGAGTAAATGAGTTAATGTAGAGAAGAAGCGACGCGGTTCGACTGAGTCTGCCGTCACCCTAGGTAAGAGCTTTGCTTTTCGGTTAAGCTCCTTCACCATGGAAACAGAAACGGATTCCACATCCTGCACTGCAACGATTCACCTGTCGATATACGGCTCCAGCGACCATTGCATTTTTTTTCTCCCTTCTCTTTAATAGCAATATCCATATGTGTAAATGACGAGTTACAAAGTAGTTGGATGACAACTTTTGTGTTAAATTCCTTAAGACTGAACATCTGCTCTGGCACGTATGGAAGCAGCCAGTTAACTCATTTGCTCCCAATAACGTGTAAATACGTTCTTTTTTTTTAATGTTGTAAGTGTCCCAAAGACGTATTTATACGTTTTGTTTTGTTTTTCTTATGCTAGAGCATACAGAAGGCTTTGATGCAGCCTCTCAACTGCAAAGAACGGTTGCAGAAATGGTAGTTATTACACTAACGGCCAGCAGGTGGCAGCAGAGCAAAGGAGATCAACCACAGCCATGTAGAAAAAAAGCTCAATTACTTACAATTTTGAATAGATTTGTGAAAACTGATGAAACTTAGCTCTCTTCTAATGCTAATTTCTGCCAAACGGAAACAGATAGAAACATACTTTTTTTTTCCTGATGAAAGAAGAGACTTTAATCTTTCTTTTGATAGGTTCCATGCTTTTATAGTAATTGAACACAATATTCTGTGGGCCTTGCAGAATTGTGGGATTGTGAAAATGGCGGCGAGTGAATGAGTTAATAATTATTAACATTTTGTACTATAAGAAAAAAAACAGCCTCATAAACTCCATCTGTGATCAAGTCTCATCCTAATAAAATAGAGAACATTTAATCAGAAAATTGAAAAACAAACATAATCTGAACATGCTTTTGTGAGATCTCGGTAGCTGTTTTTTTTTATTTTATTTTTTTTGTATGTCTTATATACACTTTAGCCTGGGAAAGACATCGCAGGACAAAAGGCAGCATTAGCAGTTGCGCCTCAGGGGTAACAAGGGGCAAGAGAAGGGTCTCTCTGTATGCTGGGATCATGGACATTTTTGGCTGGGAATGGCGTTTTATTTTCCAGATGCCTCAGCAGTTAAGTGAGGCCTCTGTTAACCGCCAGTTAATTCAATTGTGCCACATGATTTCTTGGTGAGTAATCCACAAATGGGCACTCAGTGAAAACAGCTTGGAATCCAGGCCTAATGAGCCAGAGGTAGTAAGGAGGCGGTTGGGTTGGGTCGGGTCGGGGGGGTTAAATGGCTGACCCAGGAGGATCAGCTGAAAGATTGATGGAAATGTGAAAAAGAATTCGAACACCGGTTAAAAAAGAAGCGAAAAAACAGACGAGTCAAGAACGGCACCGCCAGGAAGTGGAAAACCGCAAAAGTACTTATAAGAACTAGTCATTTACATGTTTGCCATATTTGGCATTGTTTTCACGCGCGTAACAGTTTGGCGCTGACGATCCGACCACGATAAGAGACGCAAAGCAAGAAGATGTTAACTGACATATTTGGATATTGGCCATATGAGGAGGTCTGGATTGTTTCAGGCAAAGCAAGGAAAGTTCTTTTGGGTAGAGCCAAGAGATGAGATGCACCCCCCCCCCCCCCCCCCATTCATACAACAGAACCACATAATGGTTCATGGAATTCCATTCAAAATGCCCAACTTGAGGATCTGAAGGGCCTCCGTTTTTATGCTAGACTTACCAATCAACACAATTTATGCAGTTTGAAATATTAAACAAAACAATGATCACTCAAATGTATTAATAGAAGGTTTTGAAGTCTATTAATTTGCAGCTCCTCAAAATGGAGGAGAGGAAAGAAGGACACAGTTTCCATAGCAACCATTTTTCGACTAAGCGGTCTTTGTTCCTTTTTCGTTGTTTTTCTATTTTTGGTGTCAATGAAACCCAAACAAGTTTGGGAAAACAAGCAGCCCAAGGTGGGAACGTTGTTCAAATTTAAAGAGGACAGAGAGATTTCTGTTGCTGGAAGAATGTCTAGAAAATACAGTAAAGTAGGAAAAAAAAATTCCAGATGCACTTCTGGAAAAAGCCCTTCGTGACATACAATACAATAAAGCAGGCCGATATGGTGCAACGAAATGTAGACATGCAGTGACACAACTATTCCTGCCCTATATTTCATATTTAATCTGCTCGGCCTGAGGATATCTTGGCCCAGCGCTCGGCGTAATCTTGTCGACGGGCAGATGGCACTGACACAAGAGTCAATCGGATCCCCTGGATTGGGATGGTTGCAGGGGCCGAGTTCTCCAAGGGCCACCGCGCCAGGATCAGCAGGTTTGGCTGGTGACATGCAGAATCAGCAGTCGGCAGAAAGTCACTTCATGTTTTTTTTTTTTTTTTTTTTTTTAATGCTTAGATAAGATCCACAATCAACACAAGGTTGGAATCAGTCTGGCAGAAATTTCAAAATGGACGTCCACTTTCATCTTATATTCCTTAGACATATTCAGAAAAAGTTTGTTTGTTTTCTTCAAATTGAATATGACAGTCATGAAACTAAGTCGACATCCTTGCTACCAAGCTTTGTAACCCAAGCGATTACTAATGGGGTGGCATGGCTCAATGGTAGAGTGGTCATCTCCCAACCCAGAGGTTGTGGGTCCGAACCCCAGCCCTTGCCGCCATCTTGAAATGTCCTTGAGCAAGATACCGAACCCTCCTGATGCTGTGCCGTCAGTAAGTGTCAAGTCAGTTGGAGGCGCTTTGAGAGTCTTGATATGTGGGAAAGTGAAAGACCAGAGATCAATAACGAACTATGAAGCAAGTGTCAATATTTGTGAGTTCATGCAGTTGAAAGCAGCTGTCGGGTTTGCCACACTGGACGGATCACTGTACACCAGCGGTGTCCAAACTACGGCCCGGGGGCCATTTGCGGCCCGCCATCCATTTTTCAGTGGCCCACGACATATGCTAAAAATGGCATTTGACTGAGTTCTAATAAAATCAACAAAAGAAAAATGTTTGGAGATGGTCAAAGTAAGAAGGGAGGCTATCGAAAAACAGGTGCCATTAAAGGTTATTTTAGTTCACTAAAACTAATGAAAATACGAAAACTAAAATAAAAAATAAAAAAAACAATATTGTTCCGGAAATAAAATAAAAACGAAAATGCTTTTTAAAAAACGAAAACTAACAAACGACATTTTATGTTTACAAAACTAACTAAAACTAACTACAATTATAGCAAAAATTTGTCTTTGGTAATTAATTTAATGCATAAGCCTTTGGGGATGATTTTAGATGTGATTTTTAGTAGATTTATTTTTATATAAACCAGAATAATGACGTTTGAAAGTCACACAGAAATGACGTCATCTAGCAGCAGCCAATAGAAAAGCACCTTCAGATGACGTCGCTCCCATGCTGTTTTTTAAATATTGCGCAAAAGTAATACATATTTAAAAAAAAAAACACTAATACTAATAATGAAACTAACAAACTAAACTAAAACTAAGCATTTTTTAAAGAACTAAACTAATAAAAACTAACAAGCCCCCTGAAAACTAATAAAAACTAACTAAATGAAAAATTCCAAAACTATAATATCCCTAACTGCCATATTGCAAATAAATTGGTTTATATACTGTAGCATTTTTCTAAATATGCAAAAGCACAAATCAATTATTTGTACAATTTATTAGGACTAAACACAATTTCTTTTCATAACATGATGTGGCCCTTGTGTCCTTCTGATTTTCTGTATGTGGCCCTCACATGAAAAAGTTTGCACACCCCTGCTGTACACGCTGCTGTAGCTAAACAAACTGCACCAAGAAAGAACCAACTAGAGTACGATTAAAATCAACCTCGGAGGTAGCAAAGTGTCCCAAATTCAGGAAAGGTAGAAGCAGGTACACAAAACATAATGCGAAAGTTTCCTCGGCAATACGTTTAATGACCTGTTTGAATATTTCTCTGGGAAACCAACCAACAAAATGGGACGGCTAAAATATGTGAAAGCAAGCAGAAGCCTTACATCACATCCTGGCAGTCTGTTGACAGGCTGCTCTCATTTTAAAACAACACGAGTCCTCGACCGCCATTTTGCCTTCTCTCTGAGGAGTGTTCTTCCCAGCTCTGTGATGCCAACAACTTTTTTTTTTTAACAACTTTTTTTTTTTTTAACTCTTCAAAATCATCCCGCGGGCCGGATTAAACCCCTTTGTGGGCCTGGTCCGGCCCGCCGGCCTTATGTTTGGCACCACTGATCTAAATAGTTCCTTTTTTTTTTTTTTTTAAATGTGGTCACCCTAGTAAAATTGCAACAATAGTAAAAGACAGCAGGTATGTGACCCGTGCAGACTTTTCAGTTTCAGTAACCGATCTTAGCGAAAAGTAGCTCCATCAAATTGAACTCGCGGTTACGCGGCCGTAAGAAGAAGAAACCTCCTTCTTCGCTGTCCAGCTGCTCTTCACAACACACCAGTCGAAGATTGAAACGTGAAAACACGTTGGGCGGCATAAAGACGGCCGCAAGGAAAGGGGGGAACTTCGGCTCACTTTCCCATAAGACGGCGCAGAGGAGAAAAGCAGAAGTAAAGAATGGGGAAAGGTTGAGCGACTAAACATTTGCTTTGGCTGCCGCGAGAGTAGTCTGCTCGTGCTCGTCCCCTAACGTCCACCCAGAGGAGCCCCTCGTTTTGACCATAAATCTGAATGGAGTGGGAGTTATCATACTCGCCCCCCCCCCAACTAAACCCCGCATTCCTCCCAGACACGACTTCATCCAAACAAAGTGGCCAGTTCCCACCATTAGACATTGGGAAAGACAAATCTTTGTCGTGAAAGAAAAAAAAAAAAAAAAAAAAAAAAAAGGAGTCTTCAGAGTCCTTGGGACATTTTATTTAGTCAGTGATGATCAACACTTCTTCATAAAAATTATGCAGAAAGTACAATTTGATGAACTAGGACAGGGGTGTGCAAACTTTTTCATGTGAGGGCCACATGCAGAAAATCAGGACGCAAGGGCCACATAATGTTATGAAGAGAAATTGTGTTTAGTCTTACAAATTGTACAAATAATTGATTTGTGCTTTTGCATATTTAGAAAAAATGCTACAGTATATAAACCAATTTATTTGTGATATGGCAGCAGGGTTATTATAGTTTTGGAATTTTTCATTTTAGTTTTTATTTAATTTTTTTAATTTTTTTTTTAATTAGTTTTCAGGGTGATTCTCTTAGTTTTTTTTAAAATTAGTTTTAGTTTTTTAATAAATACTTAGTTTTAGTTTAGTTTCAGTGTTAGTTTTTTTTTTATTTGTCGTATTGTGCACAATATTTAAAAAAACCATAAATCTACTAAAAATCACATTTAAAATCATCTCCAAAGGCTCATTCATTAAATTAATTAGCAAAGACTAAAACGAAAGACGTTTGCTATAATTAGTTTTATTTTAGTGAGTTTTGTAATCATAAAATTTATTTTCAGTTAGTTTTCTTTTTAAAAAAAAAAAGCATATTCGTTTTTATTTTATTTCGTTAACGAAATTGTTTTTTGAATTTTTGTTTTTTTCATTAGTTTTAGTTAAACTAAAATAACCTTTAATAGCGTCTGCGTTTTTCGACCCCTTTTCCCTTCTTACTTTGACCACCTCCAAACATTTTTGTTTTGATTTTATTTGAACTGAGTCAAATGCCATTTGTAGCATTTGCCGCGGGCCACTAAAATATGGACGGCGGGCCGCAAATGGCCCCCACCGGGCCGTAGTTTGGACAGCCCTGAACTAAGGATGTGCTCTCTTCGCTCACACAAATAAAGAGTGTATTTCAGATGGATGAAAACGCTTGTAAGAGAGACAAGCGCACTGATGAAATGATTGTGAATTGAGAGGCCAGCAGTTGCAGAAACCCTGGCAACACATTCCAATGGTGTCTGCCTCCTCGCTCAGAGCGAGTCTTTTGTGCTTATTGAAAAGCAGGGGGGGGGGGTTACAGGGTTTCTCCCTTCAGGGTACCGAGAATAATACCCGCTCCCAAGACGATGACCTCATCCTGACACTTTGCCTGTGTGTGTGTGTGTGTGTGCGAACGACGTTGCTCGGGACGTCGTACTTGCGGATGGCATAGTAGAAAAGTGGGAGCGGGAAACAGGAAGTGTTGTGTCAACAATGGATTATTATGAGGAATGTTGCAAAGAGCCTCCGGAGCGATGTAGATCTCTCGCTCTCTCCACTGGCTTTGTTTGCCCAACTGATCTGTTGTGCATGATATCGGCGATTGCTGGTTGGCCGTGAGTGGTGTCGTGTCACACACACACACACACACACATAAAGACGAGCTTGGGTGGCTTGTACAGGAAATTCCTTTACAGCTTTTCTGCTGACTGAGGAGCACAAAGTGAGAACCGAGTAAGAAAGAATGTCATGTATAACAGTGTGGGGTTCAGTAAGGGCAACATATGCAGAAGACATAACTGTGAAGGAGCTGATGTGGGACGACAGGACACGTCAAATAATTAACTCATTCACTCGCCGCCATTTTCACATTTCGCAATCCCGTTCGCTCCCGGCTGTTTTACTGGATTTTGACTGATTTTGCAAGGCCCACAGAATATTGTATTCAATTGCTATAAAAGCATGGAACCTACCAAAAGAAAGATTAAAGTCTCTTCTTTCATCAGGAAAAAAAAAGTATGTTTCTATCTGTTTCCGTTTGGCAGCAATTAGCATTAGAAGAGAGCTAAGTTTCATCAGTTTTCACAAATCGATTTAAAATTGTAAGTAATTTTGCTTTTTTTCGACATGGCCCCGGTTGATCTCCTTTGCTCTGCTGCCACCTGCTGGCCGTTTGTGTAATAACTACCATTTCTGCAACCGTTCTTTGCAGTTGAGAGGCTGCATCAAAGCCTTCTGTATGCTCTAGCACTAAAACTGGAGGATGGTGGTTTGAATCCCACTATTGGCAAATGACGAGACATTCGGCGTGAAAAGAATTTGCATAAATAAAGCCACAGATGGTGAACAATGGCAATGTGTGTGTGTGTGTGGGGGGGGGGGGGGACATGTGGTAAGCGCGTCTGCGTGACGGACGCCACCGCCAAAAGAGTGGCGGCCGATTTGGAACGGTCAGACTGGAACAATAGCGACCTCACGTGGGTCATGTGGGATATTGCAGGCAATTTTGAACAGATGCACTGATCTCAGCTCGAGGATAAATGAAGCATGGCCGCCATTATTGTTCCATTCCATGTAGTGGAGATGGTGTTCTTTTGGTGATGAGTAATATTGTTTTCTGTCAAATATAGCTTTTGGAATTTTAACTTTTAACTTTAAATGGTGGCAGCCGGCAAGTGTGCTGACATGAGATTGAATGTGATTGGTTAATTCTGAACATAGCCACATCCCAATGATAAGAGGGTGTGAATAGTTGCGCAAACATTATTTTAGTTATTTTTACTTTCCCGCCTTTAAAATATTTTTTTTCCCTTACGTCTTTTCAAACGTGTGTAACAGGTCATACATCTCATTATTAGTGATAAAAGTTTTGAATAATTTCTAGGTCTATTTTTACTTCATAACAGCTTTGCATTTGAACAGTGTGGAGACTTAATTGCAGGTTCTGAAAAACAAAACATGAAAGTTGAATTTGCCTATATGCAGAAGAGGTAAATTGTTTGTACCCTGATGACTAATTAGACCAAAGATTTGTATCTAATGTTCTCACTACAACAATATCCAAACACATCTGTGACCTATGAGAACATTAATATCTCTGCAGAAATATAACTCAGTATTATTTTTTATTTCCCAAAAAAAAAAAAAAAAAAAAAAAAAAAAGATGAACTGCAAATAAATCACACGTTTTAATTTCATTCTATTAGGACGATTTTGAAGCCTGCTTTATGTGATTCTGTTTGTTGTACTGTTATGCTTTTTGGAATACACTGAGAATAAAGAAAGAACTTTGGTATGAGTGGCAAGTTCCTGTTCATCTTATACTATAATTGAAAATACCAAACGCCTAATTGCAGTAAGTTTCCAGTTATCTCCGGTTATTCCTCTGCAACATCATCATCATCGGGATATCTTGGTATAAGAAAAACCAAACTTAGTTCGCCATGAAACTTTTAATGGCGTGAACAATTGAGATTTCATTTTGAAAGCAACTCAATGTGAAAACGTGGCAAGCTTTAAGATGGAAAAACAGAAATTGTGTTGAAGTGTGCTCCAAGTTGTGAGTCTCACAAACGTACAGTCGATGACTGACATGCAACACTGTCCTGTAACGTTAACAAGGTTTTGCAAAATGTTATTTTGATCCAAAGGACTTGATAGGAAATTGTGTAGCACTTTTTATTTCATCAAGTACATCCATCCATCTTCTATATCACTCACTAGGATCCTTTGTGGGCTGGAGCCTCTTAAAGCTGACTTTAGGCCTGAACTGGTCACATTAAAAGGAAAAAAAAAAATGGCACATAGACATTCACACCAAAGGACAATTTAGTCTTCAAATGATGTATTATTCTTTTTTTTTTTTTTTTAAATGTTGGAGAAAGCTGGAACACCCGGAGAAACCCCAGGCAAGTAAAAGAACATGCAAAATCCAGACATGAAGGCGGGAGCCCACATTTGAACGTCCAATCTCAACTATGTGCAGCAGATGTGCTAACCACTCGCCCCTCATCTGATGCTCCTCAGAATAGAAACCGAAGGAGCATGCAGGTTTGCTGTAGTGTGCAGTTGCTTTATTCGACGGATCACCAGAAAAACGACAATTATTGCAAGCATAACAGGTGCGATCAAAAGCATCCCTCCGCTAGAGTAAGACAGACAGATGGACAAGACGGCAGTAAATGTACAAAAATAACACCGAGCCTGCATGATTCTGTATTTTAAATTCATCAAAACTATTCAGAACAGATGGCTTATGTAGACTTGTTTGTATATAGCCTTGCAAAAGTGTTCACCCCCCCCCCCCTTTTTTTTTCCCCCCCCATTTACTTTTGTTACAAACTATTTTTAATCAATTTTATTTGAGGGATGAGAGGCTGGCGTGAGAGTTCACGTTTTGAGTTTGTCAGATGAGACTAAAATGAACCTTTTTGACCATCAAGCATGTTTCAAACATGTACATCAGTTGCACATTATTTAAATGTAGTAACAGATGCAATTTTCCTCTCTTCCTCTCACAAACAAAAATCAAATAGTATGACGTTTTTTTTTTTGTGTTTTTTTTAATGTACTGACTTTAGGGGGGTGATGCACATGCCATTTCTTAAAATAATTTTTTTTAAATTCATATAAAGAAATCATTTAAATTAAGAGGTTGTAGTTTGAGAAAATGTGTAAAAATCTAAGTGTGTGAATACTTATGCTAGGGACTGTAAATATGAACATTAAAAAAAAAAAAAAAGGTGGGCAAGGGTATGCTTAATAACTGCTCTTTAATCAAAACTGACTGCTGTAGTAGTTTATCTCACAACGGTGACAAGCAGCACTTGCGTTATTTTTAGCCAACAGTTAAGCCAGCAAAAAACACAGACGAACTAATAGTACAAAGAAAAATAAAGGAGTACCTCCATTTGTTGTGAGACGACATCTTGATGATGACACCTCCATCTATTTAACTTATGTCATTTGCTCTACGTTCCAACGCAACTCCAAGATAGTCAGGGCCTGTGTTATATGTCACATTTGCCTGGCTGAGAGGCCTACCTAAATCTCGTCTCCCTTTTTACAACTGGTTTGCCACATCGGTCCAAACCCTGCAGGGAAATCTCCAACTGACCATTATGACGAGGTGACAGTGTGGACAAAGATTCAACGAATGGTTCATCTGCTGAGAACTAGCTTGGATGGCAGGAGCATGTTTGGTGCTGCGGATTTCGTCATTCCCAGTTCTCCCAGTCGTCTTCCAACTTGGTTCAACAAAGAGAAAAAAACAAAACAAAACATTTAACTCATTCACTCCCAGAACATTTTCACTGTTTTACTGGATTTTGACTGATTTTGCAAGCCCCATAGAATTTTGTGTCCTATTGCTATAAAAACATGGAATCTACCAAAAGGAAGATTAGAGCCTCTTCTTTCATTAGTAAAAATAAATAAATAAATAAATAAATAAATATATATATATATATATATATATATATATATATATATATATATATATATATACACACAATAATAATAATAATAAAGTATATTTCTATCCGTTTCCAAGTTTCATCATTATTCACAAATCTGCTTAAAATAGTGGGGGGGGGAACAAAACAAAAACCAAAACAAAGGTTTTTGATCTCTTATACTTTGCTGCCACCTGCTGGCCGTTTTTTGTAATAACTACCATTGCTTCAAGCATTCTCTTCAATTCAGAGGCTGCATCAAAGCCAAAACACTTTGGGAGCATGGTAATATTTAAAATAGAACGTATTTATACGTTTTTGGGAGTAAATGAGTTATGTATTCCACCAATTGATAAACTACTGTGAATGAAGGGAAAAGACAAACCTCTCCAGAAGCTTCAATTTTAGAAAGCGCCATTTGAACTTCTTCCTCTGTCATGTCGAGATCAAAGTCTTTCTCCCAGTCCTCGCTCACATCAGTACTTGAACCTGGTGGACAGAAGAGGGATTACAGCCTTCAACTTTCTGTCAACTTGGCTGTTCCATCAACAAATGATTCATGATGTAAAAAAATAAAAATAAAAAAGTAACCTCATATGAATTGTACCTTTTTTGCCGTTGTTAGAAGGCGTAGACTTGCCACTGTCGGAGTTGAGCTCAAACACTCTCAGGTCATGAGGTCCTTCCTCCTTTCCAGCCTCTACTTTTGCGGTCTGTGATGTCACTTTATCCGCAGTGACCTCGGACTGGCTTCCAGTTCCCATTTGTGCCTCAGGAGCCGAATCGCAAGTCAGCTCAGGCGTCTGCGCTTTTTGCATCTCGTCTGCAACATCGTCCACAGTGACCTCGGTCAGCCGCTGCGCCAGCTCGGCGGCGGCGGCGGCCTCGGGCTGCATCTCCAGCTGCGTTGGCAGACTGACGCTGTCGCTGCTCACTGAGAGGGTGGCGTCGCGTTCTTCACTGGGAGACAGGGTTGTACTACTCGGCTGCGCGGCTGCCGCGGGGGTCGTCGACGGTCCCGAGCTCCTTTTCAATGGGAGAGTGCCACCGAGAAAGTCGTCTAAACAGGAACAAGAAACGCATTAAGGTAATGCGAGTGAGTGAAGTCTTTAAGTGGTTAAAAGCGTACCCTCCTCCTCTTCCTCCCAGCCGAGGGTCTCTGTGTGGGAAGTCTGTTCTGCCCTCTGCTTCAGCGCCACTCGTCGTGCCTCCTCCTGACAACAAACAACAGCACAGAAACAATACATGAGTATAATTATTTGCAACAATGGAACCATTTCACCCACATATTTGGTAATCGAGTCATTTTCTCTTTAAACAAAAAATTAGAGCGGCATTAAATAGATTAAAACCATCCATGTCATGAACATTATAGTCAAACAGGAATATAAATGAAAACTATGATGTTCATTTAATTTATTCAATGGTATTGTGAATGGCCTACAGTACATGCATTGCTGACAGAATGTTTTTCCTGCGTCTATTGTATTCTTTGCCATCCTCATTTACTTGTATTGCTCTGAAAACAAATGGTATTGAATATCTGTAGGGGAAAAAAAAAAAAAGCTGCATCATAAGTTTTACTGTGCCACCACTGACAAATATATGCAAATTCAGAATCATGGAAGAGTGAGAAGTCCTCAAAATGGCGGCCAACTTAAGCAAATACATGAAGGCACATATGATTTTTTGAATGAGTAATTTTTAGAATAGTTTAATCGAATTTAGTTCCTCTTTTAATAATAACGTAAGAGTTGTGAGAGTTTAAAATATTTTTTTAAATACTTACGGTTTAAACATTGGAGAGAACCAACAAGGGGGATTACTATACTGTGTGTTTCATTAAAGCAAGATGAAACGTTTCATATTCCAGCTATGCAGCAGGGGGCACCAAAGACTATCAAATAAGTTGCATGCAAGCCAACTGGCCCAAGGAGGTGCTGAGGTTAAAAAAACTGAAGGATGTGTTTACCTGGTCCAGTTGGAATACTTTGTAGAAGTACCTCTGCCAGAACTCTGAATGGGCAACCGCTGCTGGAACCTTTAATTCAAATATCCCACAAGAAACACATCCCGTGGTTATTTTTGCTAAATTAATGGTAGCATCCGAAAAGTAAACATACTGTACCATTTTTGTGTAAAGCGCTCGTATTGAGGGGCTGCTAACCAACAGCTCGGAGATCTCTCCTTTCTTATCCTCCATACTGAAGTTGGAAAGCCAGGTGTCAAATTGCTCTGGGGTGCCTGGGGAGGAAAAAAAAAAAAAAAAAGTAAAATACGGTGCAATAACACATCTGAACAAGTGTGAAGACACACATTACCACATAAATCTGATGACTAAACACCCCACTAATCACGTCCTCTATTGTGTATATGTATCTTGCATTATAATAAAGAAAACTCAACGGAGACATGCGTGATTCCACAAAACTCCTCAGAGATAACTCACTGCAAAAAAGATATCGAGCAAGGCGTTGAAGTTCACAAGCGAGTGAAAGAGGCTGTTAAGTCACTGATGACCACTCGAGCGATTCATTTTTACGTTTGTTAGAAGCCCTCCTTAATCACTGCACGATTAATTCAAGGCTTTTTTTTCCTCAGAGGGAAGTTATAATAAAAATATTGATGGCCGGTCTCCAGTTTACTTAAGTCCTAAGTGCTTTTAAGAGAAGGAATGAAAAAGTAAATGAACTCCATTCTGCATTTAGCATGGACACATGAATCATGTCGTTATGTGTAATCAACCATACACTGAATCAATGTACTATAAGTACTTCCATTGAGGTATTTAGTAAAACCTTGTATTGGTATATTTATTCTTTATATATTAATTTGGTTTTGTTTGTTTTTTTGGGGGGGCGAGGGGAGGAAAAGCATTTTGTGAAACGAGAAGCCAGTTTGGAGTGCACAGGTCTGATATTTTGTCTCATTCAGACTAGGACAATTAAATGATAAAATGGTAATGGTAAGATTAAATGGTAATAGAGTACGTACATCATCATCACAGTTCATAAATTCACATTGAGAATGTAGAGAATTCACAGGACACATTGACAATTGTATGGAACAACAGCATTACAGGTGGTATTGATGGATGCTTGCTTTGGGTAGGGATGGGCAAGTACCGACACAAGATATTTGTACCGGGCTGGGAAAAAAAAAAAGAAAAGAAAAAAAGTGGTATTAAACATCCTAGTCTGGGGTCAACGTGTTATTAGATAGCAAAAGTCAAATTTTGTAATCCATATCAAGCAGGTACACATTTTCTTGGCATAGTTTGAAATAAACTTATGAGCTAGCTTGTAAGCAAATTTCGCTTGTAGCAGACGCGTGTGACGTCACGCATGTTGCGATCACGTCTCTGATCAACTGCTGAAAGGAGATTGATTCTGTCCTCTTCCATCTATAACTGCTTCAAATTGTTGTGATTGTATTGCATGGCTGTTAATGTTTTATGTTACGTTTGTTTTGTTGTGTTTCTGTAAAGCGTTTTGTGACAGCTAAGGCTGTTTGAAAGCGCTCTATAAATAAAGATGACTTGACTTGTTGTGTTACTATCCTTGAGTTATAGATTTATATTAATGTTATGCTTATATATTTTTCTGTTAAGGATTCATAATTTTAGTGAAGACTGAACATATCAAGGCAGCCTTTGCGACATCATTGAACAATAGCTACAATGGCACCAGAGCCTCAACTTAGGAGTTTTTTTTTTTTTTTTGCTTTGTTTCACAAGCAAGATTCATATAGTGTAAAATGGGGGGTGGGAAGCTTACAAGGTGCAACTCCTTAGCAGAACCTCCCTTTACAAACAAAGCAGTTTAAAAAAACAAATTTTTTTGGTCGAATATAGTTTGAGGTTTCCAAATAGTCTTCACAACCACGCAGAACACTCATGGTGCTGTATCGCACACTCACTTAGCATAAACATCATTCGCTCTGCACAACTCGTATTTCCGGTATCGTTGGAGATTGTTTGTTTTTACTGTTAAATTAGCCTTCAGTATGGCTACCAAGATGGCTTTATAAAAGTGTTATTCACACGTACAGTTTTTGGTGAATTCGTTCTTCCACACAGTACTGCAGAACCTTCAAGGATGTATTTAAAATGTAAGCGACGGATGATTTAATATGAAAGTAAATTGCGTTATGATCTTGTTGACAGAACAAATTCAACTCCTAATAATAATCAAGGTGCGACTATTTTGATTTCACATCTGTACTGGGTCTGACTTACCATCAGGTTCATTGCAATATGTGGCGGGATCAGCCTGCAGACTGTAGAGACGTGCCTGTAAGGACAAATTATGTTTAATTTGATCATTATGCACTTACAGTGGAAGAAAAACAGACATTTACATACATACACAATAAACACACAAATGTTTTGTTTTTTTCTCCCCCTCACTGACAATTATGAAATCAGACGAAACGTTTCTGTTTTAAGCCAATTATTATCAAATTATTTACACATTATAATTACACCTTTGAGCTGTCGTACACTTCCGTAGTTCCTGCTGGTGTTGCCACCAATGTGATAACATCGCAGTCAATGGTTTTATCCGGGGGTGGAGCGAGTGTATCTGTTATGACTCCGAGGAAGCTAGAGAGGCTCTTCTTCACCTTCTCTGTGGTCTCTGACGAGCCTTCAACCTAGAAACAATCAGCCATTAAGCATTTTTCTCAGTACAATGCCTCTCCAAATTGTCACATTTTCCACAAAAGCAATAAATGTGCCAAAAATGTCAAACCTATTCAAATTACTGACAACAACAAAATACCATACAGTAACACTGTTTGCCATATGAGGGACCGAAGATGTAAGATATGATAAAAAGTCAGTAACTTACCGCTAACTTGTTTTTGACAGCTGTGGCTGTGGCCACAATTGAACAGGCCGTGTCATGCTGCACCACTGTGGAGAACTCTGTCAAGTCCCTCTTAATAAACTCTAAGGCCTCAGATGACTGTAATGAAAATCGCGTTATTACAATTTGAGCAAAGATTCATGCAGCCACAATGGGCTATCATAGCCATAACACAGTGAATGCCTGCTGTTCATGTTATGCTTATTGTGTTCCGACGTCACAGGTGCGCCAGTGCGTATCCTATCCTCGGTGAGACTTAATGTGCAAGTTTTTCAAAAGAAGTCGAAAGGAAGTCTCAGTAGAACTCAGGAAATATCAGGAGAACGTTGTTGTTGGTGGTGGCATATGCAAACTCAAAACATAAAGAAATGTCTGACAAAAGCGCCACAGTGCTGTCTATCTGGGTTGTCCATATTCTTTTGGGGGGGGGGGGAGATCTACCTTTAGTATTAGAATAAGCCAGCAATGTTGCAACTATCTTCTGAATAACAACGACCTGATTTTTGTTGGCATTCAAAAGTAAATTATACACCGAGGCTATTCAATCCAAACACTGAAGTATCATTAGCTGTGAAATTACATGATACAAACACACAAGAGACCCGAATATGGCGTGGATATAAACGGTTACCTTGTCTTTGACGGCCTGGAAGCTTTGATGAAGCCAGCCTCCCCACCAGCTTTCTCTGTCATGGTATACACAGTAGATTCACGTTAGCTAGATGCACAACAGGAGCAACAATCTACATGCCCCTAGAATCACTCTTTTTGCTGTAGAAGACTGCGCATAATCTCACTGAATCTGCGTCAGCTCGCTGCGAATTGGCTAACGGTTGGTGTCAGTTTGAGGTAGTAGGCTAACAGTCGAGCAAAACAAACGCTGAGCTGAGCTCTGTTATCGATGCTTTGCAAAACAATTCGACTGGTTAAATAAACACGTGAGACGTGGACATATGGCATAATTCCGTTTGATCATTCAATAAGTGGTGATTAAAGTAGGAATAGAGCAAATATATCAAAGCTAAGCTAACGCTAGCTAGGCTATATTTTTGTAAACAAACGCACTTCCTGTAATGATTCCGAACATTATACACAACACCAATTTGTGCATAGCAAGTTCACGAAATAATAATGATAGCGAATTGCAAATACATCTACTAATAATGTTCTCGAAAACACATTCTTAGATGAAACAACTTTTAGTTCAACTAATATGAGAGTTCAGACTCACCCTTCAGCCATCTTTCTGCGATGACATCATCAGTATTTACTGAACTCTAACCCTAGTTACGTCAAAGAAATACACCCACGACGAAAACCTACCCTGACGTCATATTGATATAAACGTGAAAATCAAGCACTTTGGTCAACATTTTTGGTCAGCTTTATGTCTCACTTTATATGCATTGTATATTCTGCTGTCGTCATATTAGGCTGTCTACGGTGGTCGAGAAGACCACATTGGCTGGACAAAGCTGATAACGACTCAAGTAACACACGTGTTGACAAAATGTATATTTTATGGTGAAAAACATTCAGAAATAATAATAATAATAATAATAATAATAATAATAATAATAATAATAATAATAATGGATGGATGGATGGATAATAACAACAACAACAACAATAATGATAAAATAATAATAATAATAATAATAATAATAATAATAATAATAATAATAATAATAATAATAATAATTGTGTCGGTTGCTGAGTGTTACACTAACCTAATTATTTACCATCCATTAATTTACTAGTGCTAATCATCACTGTAGGGTCGTGCACTCATGGGGCCAGCTATCCCTGCTGACTTCAGGTGAGTGAGAGACGACTTCTTGGAATGGTCACCAGCCAATCAAACCTATATCAAACCTATAATACTAATACAGTCGAAGGAAATGGCTTGAAGGTACATTTTCTTTACTACTGCAGCAATGCTGCCGGATTATTCCAGAACTGGAGGGAAAATGGCTCCAGAAAAATGTTTCATTTCATTTTTAATTTATTTGCCATTTTTTCAAGAAAAAAAAAGGTAATTAACAATCACACATTTTTATATGTTCTGCCCGACCTTCAATGGTACACTTGTTATTATATTTTTTTGCTTTTACTGCTTGGTCAACCCTGTTACAAGCATACATAATTTACTAATAAGTCTGAATAAATCCTTACACTTAAATAAAACATCTTGGCTTATTTTTAGTATACTACTACTATTTAAACTCACAGGGCTGCAAATCGTGCGGCATGGCGGCTGACTGATTAGCACGTCTGCCTCCCAGTGCAGAGGTTGTCAGTTTGAATCCGGCCTTCCTGGGTGGGGTTTGCATACTGTGTGGAGTTTGCGTACTCCGCTTTTATGCGAGGGGGACGCGTTGCGACATCATATATCGAACGGGTTTCGCACGGCTTGCACTTCACATGTCATCCAAAACTTGGTTGTAGTTTTAATCATTTGTTTTTATGCCTGTCCATCAAATGTGTCTCTTCATGGAAACCAGACTTGCACTTTGCTGAAAAATATCAGTCACATAATAATTAAATTCAAGTCAAGTCAAGCAAAGTTTATTTGTACAACCCTTAATCATAAAAGAGCTTCAAAGGGTTTCACAAGGCCACAGTTAACAAATATTAACGACATCCCTTAATCAAACCCAACCAGGCGTCGAAAAACTCAAAACTCCATTAGGGGCAAAAAGAGGAAACCTTGAAAAGGGACCACAGATGGGGGGGGTATCCTCCTTCCACAAGGACCAGGCTGCAAAGGATGCCGAGTGGGCAACATTTAACACATCATATGGTGCTACACAATGTTTACGCGATACATTATAGTCTACATAAATAAAAAAAATAAATCCTTAGTTGTTCAGAGAACAAAATATGTCCAGGCCATGCGTGTGTACGTGAGTGTGCGTTTGTGTTGAGTGTGTGTCTTGACCCCCCCACACCCCACCCCACACCGAGCAGCTGTGTTTTCTACTCATTAGTATGTATTCCGTTTTTTGGTGTGAAGGGGCGGGTGAGTCGTCTGCTGGCTTTACTAAGCTCAAAATGAAAAGAAAAAAAAACACAAAACAGTTCTGGAAGCGTGTTGTCACTTAATTGAAGATTGCCTTCATCCAGACGTTACACCATGTGCGCATATGTCCTGCAATATGTAGCCTCTGTCCCAGGGTCTCTTTCGCCCTTAATTGCTTCTTTCAGTCTCCCAATTAACTCCGTCAATGCGGATTGAACGAAGCCAAGTTCGACAAGTGCTTCTCTATTGATCACAATCTGAATCAGTTAACATATCCATCTGTCAACAGTATTATAGATTTAATGAGTTGAACTGGTAAAGGTTTTTAATGTGTCACATTTTCACCCCATCGTTTCGTTGTGACAGAACTTCGTGACATTTTAGCAATCATTTTGAACATGAAGTACTCTGAAAAGTTCATAGGCCAGCATTGCATTGTGTTTGTTTTTTACACATGCAATGACCATAATAGTATAATCATTTGTCAGCTTCTAACGTCATAGAGCAGTCATCACATTGCATAGTTTTATCTCAGTTACTCAGCTTAGCTCAGAACGATTCCTAAACTTTTACATAAAAAACACACACACACACATACTGTATGATGCAAACAAATGATAATTATTACAACACTAAATATGAGTTAAATTAGGCGAGGGGGCTGAACTCTGAGTGCAGTATTTTAGAAAACAAGAATGTTTGTGTTTGTTTTTTTAAAGAAAAATACAGTTGGCTTTTTTTTCTGAAACACAATATGTATCAAAAACAGTGATAAACATTCACTGTAAGTTTTTCCATGAAAAACGCGGCTAAAACAACAAATCCGAAAATAGGGGGAAAAAACCCCCCAAAACAAAATAATGGAAAAAAAAAATCATAATTCACATGTCGAATTACAAATAGCTATGCATTGACTGTAGTTTTCAATGGTAATATCACCATTCACCACTAGATGGCAGACATGGCTTAGTTGCACTTACACTGGGTTTTATACTGAGAGGCTAACTTTTTTTTTTTTTTTAATGATATGCAGGACAGAGTACCCCAATAATATATATTTTTTTAAATTGAGTGGGTGTGGAAAAAATGCTGCTGTTCAGCAGTTTTGTGCTGCCCTTAATGGAAATTTTCATGCATGGGAGCCCTTTGCACTGGATTTTTTAATTTTTTTTTAAGCTCATTTATTTATTTGTTGTTGGATTAGAATAGTGGCTCTTTTATACATGCACTAACAAATGTATTATGAAAAATGAATTATTTTGCACATATGCACGTATTTTGTCCATATCTAAAATATTGTTTTTGTCATACATTTGATTAGGAAGTGTTTGGTTCTATGCGGCACCTGTGTAGCACTGATTAAAAAAATAAATAAATAAATACATAAAATAAAATATTAATAATAATAATAATAATAATAATAATAATAATAATAATAATAATAATGCACGGTGTGAGAGTGGTTATCACGTCCGCCTCCCAGTTCTGAGGACTCGGGTTTGAGTCCATGCTTCGGCCTAGCTGGGTGGAGTTTGCATAGAACATGCCGTGCTTGCGCGGGTCTTCTCCGGGTACTCCGCTCACCTCCCACATTCCAAAAACATGCATGGCAGGTTAATTGGGTGCTCCAAATTGTCCCGAGGTGTGCTTGTGTGTGTGGATGGTTGTTCGTCTCTGTGTGCCCTGCGATTGGCTGACAACCAGTCCAGGGTGTCCCCCGCCTGCCTACTGCCCAAAGCCAGCTGAGATAGGCTCCAGCACCCCCCGCGACCAAGAAAATGGATGGATGCATGGATGGATAATAATAATAATAATAATAATAATAATAATAATAATAATAATAATAATAATATTAATAATAATACTAATAATAATAATAATAATAATAATAATAATAATAATAATAATTATGGTCCCCTACAGCATTTTAGTTGCCTATTCCTGAACTAACAGTGCAGTTAAATTCAGCAACATGCAGTGTGCTCGAGTAAAGGTGCATACAATAAGAAGTGCAGCCAACGGTTTAGCGCAGATAACAATTTGAAATGAATTCAAATGTTTCAAATGCCTTTTCCGAAGCTTTGTTCGTAATACATCATCGCGACCACAAGCTGCCGAGGCTGCTTAACGCGTCGTCTTGATGACAGCAGCCGCTGACCGTAATGGTCCACGGAGGACCTGCCCATATTGTATGATTTAAGACGGATATCCATTACGCAGGCACACTCACACCCACGGACACGTTCGCTCCGGCCTGCCGATGCCACAACGTGGGTTCCGCACCATCTGGTGCCGATCAGGAAACACCAGCTTTGCGCAAGTCAATGTCTCTAATTATCTACCTTGACCAAAGGGAGGCCGGTCCCCCGCTAATCTCCGCAATGTGTTCTGCTTCCCATTCCCACCTGTGCCCTGATAAAAGAGGGGGTCCTTGTGGGAGGACCTCGGGTCTCTGCGTCGGGGGACCGGGCACCAGGTGACGCGGGCAATGGCGGTCCCCCACGCCAGAAGCTTTGCTGCTCGCTTTGGCTGGCAGCTGCCTCCCCCCACTGAGACATCCCACAGCTGACAATTCCCCCAGCACTGACAGGGGCTCCTTACAGTGTCAATAGGCTCATATATTAGAGCTAACCGCCTTTGTGGTGAGTGAGGGTGTCAGGCTTTTTTTCTTTTTTTTTTTTGGCCTGACAGCGCTTGTTACCATGATGAAATGTAGATTGAATGGAGGGGGGCCTGTGTCTCAGGCACGAGAGCTCGGACACCCCGGGCCTTTGTGTCCCACGCATGGCTATTGTTCAACGGCCATTCAAGGGCTCTCGGGAGGCCTGAGAAGGAAGGTGGGTGAGAATGAGTTACATCTCTTCATTTCTCCCCTGATCCGCGGCTCATCTGTCAGCCGTGGGAGGATAAGCATGTATTTTACACGCTTGATTTGTTGCTAAGTGAAGGCAAGTCATTGTTGTTGTTTGCCTAAATCGTGTTCACGGTAATCAGTGCGTTTGCACTTTAGCTGATTCATCATTTGATCGGGTCTACTCGAAATCTATTATTTAATCTGCTGTGATTGGGATGTGTAGAAATAGGTTTTCTTTTTTCTTTTTTTTAAACTTTTGACAGTCTGGCCACATTGTGCCCTCTGCTGCAAGTTTGTTCTTTGTGTGCAGATAACCAAGCGATTATGAGACAGTGACAAATAGTCGTCCTAGAAGCTTAAGGACAGAAGCTACGTCCCTCGCCAGCGTCGGACAAAAAGTGACGCGCCTTCCTGGCGCCTGTGCTGTCCTTTCATCTCCTACACCCCTGTTGAGGTAAAGATGGATGGTCCCCCCCGGCTCAAGAACGCCACATTTAGCTTCTGTGTTGTCGCATTGTGTCGCCCTTCTGTTCTTTAAGAAGTCAGCGCCTCGAAAGCTGGTTAGCAACCAATGATATCCTAAATTTACTCCCTTGCCCTAGTGGCAGAGATGGGAAGTAGCAAAGTGCACATATTTTGTTACTGTGCTTGAGTATTTATTTTTTAAATTACTTTTTACATTTTTCCGTGATATTTTAATAACTTTTTACTTGATACATTTTCAAAACAAGGTCGTTACTTTTGTTTTTAAATGTCATGAAAACGATTAAAATACTTAACCTTGATGTCTCCTGGCTCCGCCCATTCATATGAAGCGTTACACGGGCTTATACATCCCAGCTTGTGATTGGCTCGACGACACGCAATCACATGATGTGCAATTGGCTAGATTAGAATAACTCGACACTCGACGCAGGGCAAGTCAGAGAGTCAACTGGCCGACGTGTATTTGAGTTTTGCTCTATTCGCTAATATTGTTCAAATTGACGTAGGAGGAAACAGCCGATGAAAATAATAATAGACAAATAAAGAAACAAAAAAAGCGTTTTTTTTATTTTCAAAAAGTACATATAACGCCATTTTTTTAAATATTTATTTTGTTTTGTTTGTGTATAGTGCCATTATTTTTTGTTTCTTTTTCAATTGATGCCATGAATTGGCCTGGTGAACATCGCGCTTTCGTTGCGGACAAAAACAAAACCAACAAATCTGTAACTGCAACACAACGAGCGTTCCGTTTGCGCTTCAAACTTGGTCGACATGATCCCGTAGCAGCTCGTAACAAAATCTTGTGTTGGGTTACCTGCTTCAAGAGCTACTGGATCTGCATTGAAACCAAAACGACAGCGTGTAGACAAGAACGGATCCCATTTGACTGATTCAATTTTCAAAAGCTAATGAAACAAAATGGCATTATAAGTACTTCTCGAAAATAAAAACACTTTTTTGTTTCTTTATTTTATTTGTCTTTTATTAAAGCTACAAATGTGTCAGGTCATTTTGCCTGACCCTGTACTTTACATTTTAGAGCCTGTACTTTTGTCCTTTTACTTGAGTAATTATTTGAGTGAGTACTTTTTTTTTTTTTTTTTTTAAACACAAGTAATTGTACTTTTACTCAAGTAGAGAATGTCGGTACTCTTCCCATCTCTGCATTGTGGTGTCCAAGCTTTTGTGACGTAAGCTATTATTCTGTGCTCTTATAAGTATGACTCAACTCTTCCTATAAGGTATATCTTGTAAAAACCAAAATCTTTAGAAGGTACAGTCAGGTTCTAGGAATTACAATACTATAAATTTTAACTGAAAATATTGGGATAAATGTGTTTTTGTTTAAAATTATCGGTCATTGCTTTTTTTTTGGGATTCATGAAAAGAACAGTAAATTCTGTAGTGTAAATTTGACTCTTCAGATAGGAAGCAAATAGAGATTGAGTTTTAAAATAAACTAAGATTTGCACAAAAAGAGAGTAAAATTTAAAAAATGATTTAAAAAAAATAAATAAAACTCACTCAAGGGTAAAAGGTTCGAACTCACAACCTTCAGCTTGGGAGACTGCCACACTACCACCTGAACTATGCCCCTCCTACTGTTTGATTTTGTCCAAGAGAGCAAAGATAATTTTTGGTCTGTTGGAGTTAGGAAGATTCCATGCAATCATGGAATCAGCTGCAGCTGACATGAGCCATATGCTAGCAGAAAGCAGGATCTACGTGGCTCAGGGAGTATAGGTCGGCTGTCTCTCAAGCTGAAGGTCGTGAGTTTGTTCCTACCTTGAGTCACTTTTATTTTTTCCAATTCTTTATTTTGCTCTCTTCTAAAGTGTAAATATTACTATAAAAACGAGTCTATTTGGTCCTTTTCTAAATAGAGTCAAATTGACTAGAATTTACTGTGTACTTGTGGTATCATTACTTAGTATCAGTATCAGTGACTATTCAAGTACACATACTGGTATCTACCTGTAAAAAAAAATAAAAATAAAAAAATAAAATAAAAAAAGTGTTATCGAACATTACTGTTTAAAGGTATATAACATTATAATGTAAAAATATAATAATGTCAGCACACAGGTTTTATGATCATAACAAATTTAATTTAGGAAAATAGTAATCCTGTCCAAAATCAATTTGTTGACAATCATTGCGCTTCATCAGATAAATTACAGTCTTTGCTGCTCTTGATAGAATCCCTGCTGCATTTTGAATATTTCTCTGAAAACAAGACAGAAGAGACCAGCTGGGAAAAAATAGCAGCAGTTTGGCATGTCATAAAAAAGTATTGACACTAGATACAAATTGTGGGCATCAGGTCCGCAGTTTGCTCAGTCCCTCGTGCCGACAGCAACAAGAAGTCGTCGCGGTTACTTGTTCATTGCCAAGCCGTGCAACGAGGAAGTCGGTGTGGGTAACGTTTGGCAGAGTGAGCATGGGCAGGGCATGCCAGGGAAATGCCTGTAGGTGCTGGTCAGGTGGAGCGGGTCCTTCAGAAGCCCTTGGACCGGAGCGTGAAAGCCCAGAAAGCTGCTGGACGGAGGCGAGCGCGGCGCCGCCGCCGGAGCGGGTGAATGCGAATGATGCTGGCCGAGGGTGTGCAGCGACTGGGCCAGAGGATGCAGCGGCAGGTGGGCAGGCGACGATGCGGCGGGGGTGACGGACGGGTGGGCGGCGCGACTCTGGGCGGCAGCGTTGGCCCCGTAAACGTCCCCCACCAGCTTCTTCATCTCCTCCAAAGAGCTGGACAGCATGAGGATGTAGTTTCGGGCCAGGAGCAAGGTGGAGATTTTGGACAACTTGCGCACCGACGGGCCGTGAGCGTAGGGCATGACCTCTCGCAAGCCGTCCATGGCCTGATTCAAGTCGTGCATTCGCTTCCTCTCCCGGCTGTTTACTTTCAGGCGCAGGTCTTGCACCTCTTCCTTGCTGAGCTGAGATCGAGTTTTGGCCTTAGCGTCCGTGCTCTGGTCGGCCTCTCTGCCGGAGCGCTTCTCGTGGCAGTATGTCTGAAACATCTTGTTTGAGAAGAAGCTCCCGGCGGAGTCATCCACAACCAGGTCTGGGGATGACGAGCGGCTGGAGGTGGAACCGGCGTCGGAATCCATCTTAGGTGAAGCGAGGAAAAAAATAAAAATAAAAATCTGGGTTGTTGTCAGATGCTTCCCAGATTTTCTTGATGTTTGTGTTCCTCGTAGTCTCACGTCCCTTTTTTTCCAGTCTGATGACCAGTCTGTCTAAACTGTCATCCTCCGGGCCCACTGGGGTCTATTTATACAGCCGGCACAACAAAGGAACAATAAGTCGCATAATGAGACACTTAGAGCTACAGCCAATTGCCGAAGGGACACATGTTCACCCGCGACACACACACACATGCTGTCCTGCGGTCCCCATTGCACCTTCCCACACTCACATTTAGCCCCTCCTCACCCACCAACCAACCAACCATCTCCCCCACAACATCCCAGATGAACCACAACACATTAACCAAAAACAAGTGTGAGTTAAAGCCCCAGTCTGCCAGTTTCACTCTGGGAAAAGGCACTTTTGAAATACAGGATTTAAACAAACAAACTACTTCTCACTTTACAGATCTGGGCTTCTCTTAACATGTGGTGGTGATTTTGTCCTTACAATAATCATATGTAATTTGATATCATATATAGTCTTCTTGCAGCGCTTCAACTTCCTCAATGGACTTTTGCACTATTCTAGTTATAATGTTTCGTATCATAAACTAAGTCAATTGTTGCCCATTCGGCATCCATTGCAGCCTGGTCATCCTGGGAGGGGGATTACCACATCTGCGGCCCCTTCTCAAGGTTTCTTATTTTTTTTCCCTGATATTTTTTTTTTTTTTTTTGAGTTTTTCCTTGCCCTTTTGTGGTTTGATCAGGGGATGTCGTTACTATTTGTCAACTGTGGGCATGTGAAGCCCTTTGCGACTTTTGTGTGATTAAGGGCTATATAAATAAACTTGACTTGACTTGACTTGACTTAATATACCGGTAGTTTTCTTTTCCAATATGTAATCATAACTTTTTCATTCTTGCCAAGCTTTCTTTGTCAAAAATCTGGGTGAAACTTTTTTTTTTTTTTTTTTTTTTTTAGTTTGACAACTTCATTAAATAGAATAATTGATTCTGATGAATTGTCAGCTGCGATTGGCTGGCAACCGGTCCAGGGTGTCCGTCGCCTACTGCCCAGACCTGGCTGAGATAGGCGCCAGCACCCCCCGCCACCCTTGTGAGCAATAAGCGGTCAAGAAAATGGATGGATGGATGGATGGATGGATGGATGGATGGATGGATGGATGATAGATGATGCATGGATGGATGGATGGATGGATGGATGGATGGATGGACGGATGATAGATGATGCATGGATGGATGGATGGATGGATGGATGGATGGAAGGATGGAAGGATGGATGGATGGATGGATGGATGGATGGATGGAAGGATGGAAGGATGGATGGATGGATGGATGGAAGGATGGATGGATGGATGGATGGATGGATGGATGGACGGATGATAGATGATGCATGGATGGATGGATGGATGGATGATACCGCAATGGATGGATGGATGGATGGATGGATGGATGGATGGATGGATGATGCATGGATGGATGGATGGATGGATGGATGGACGGATGATAGATGATGCATGGATGGATGGATGGATGGATGGATGGACGGATGATAGATGATGCATGGATGGATGGATGGATGGATGGATGGATGGACGGATGATAGATGATGCATGGATGGATGGATGGATGGATGATACCGCAATGGATGGATGAATGGCTCGCTGGCTGGAGGAATGGATGGATGGATGGATGGATGGATGGATGGATGGATGGATGGATGGATGGATGGATGGACGGATGATAGATGATGCATGGATGGATGGATGGATGGATGGACGGATGATAGATGATGCATGGATGGATGGATGGATGGATGATACCGCAATGGATGGATGGATGGATGGATGGATGGACGGATGATAGATGATGCATGGATGGATGGATGGATGGATGATACCGCAATGGATGGATGGATGGATGGATGGATGGATGGATGGATGATAGATGATGCATGGATGGATGGATGGATGGATGATACCGCAATGGATGGATGAATGGCTCGCTGGCTGGAGGAATGGATGGATGGATGGATGGATGGATGGATGTATGGATGGATGGATGGATGGATGGATGGATGGATGGACGGATGATAGATGATGCATGGATGGATGGATGGATGGATGGATGGATGGACGGATGATAGATGATGCATGGATGGATGGATGGATGGATGATACCGCAATGGATGGATGGATGGATGGATGGATGGATGATAGATGATGCATGGATGGATGGATGGTACCGCAATGGATGGACGAATGGCTCGCTGGCTGGAGGAATGGATGGATGGATGGATGGATGGATGGATGGAGGAATTGTCAGTATCATTGTGTTAAATTTCGTTTTTCTATTTTAGAAACTCATTATATGTGAGACGTCAATTTTGACTCAGGTCCAAGTTACCCGATATATTTCCTTTTTGTAAAGATTCATTCTTAAAAATGTAACGCTCTGCATTTATCATTTCCCGATATATTTCCTTTTTGTAAAGATTCATTCTTAAAAATGTAACGCTCTGCATTTATCATTTACGTGTACCATTCAAAGCAAGTGAAGCAAAAGTGAGAGTGTAGACAACCTTCTTAATTCCCCGCACCGCAGCCCCAGATATATGACGCCCGGAAGGCCTTATTTACATACGGTATCTATGCGACGCTAAGGCGAAGGCATGAAGCACCATATGAGGTGCTTGAACATGTAAAGTAACAGTGTTAATGGCAGACTAGGTACAATTCAAGCAGAAGCCAAGACAAAAGAGGTCAGATCAATTTGACTTGGCTCTCCAAACAGTCTGCGAAATCGCATCACTATCACTCGAAGGGGCCCTGCAAGCGGGGAGGAGGTAGTTAAAAAGAGACTAAAAGAGTGGGCACGCCATTGTCTTCCCCTAATTCGACCATAAAGCCACTTGCACTCGCACATGCACACTATGCTGCGTTTGCAAATCTGCTTATCTTCAATATGAAATGAAATTCGTTCAGAATATCACGTTTCTGATCTCAACTTTTTTTTATATCTGATATATTAGTGCAGTGGTGTCCAAACTACGGCCCGGGGGCCATTTGCGGCCCGCCGTCCATTTTTTTTAGTGGCCCGCGACGTATGCTAAAAATGGCATTTGACTCTGTTGAAATAAAATAAAAACAAAAATGTTTCTAGATGGTCAAAGTAAGAAGGGAGGGTGCCGAAAAACACGGGTGCTCTTAAAAGTTTATTTTAGTTCACTGAAACTAAAGAAAAAACTAAAATTCAAAACTTACGAAATTAAACAAAAACGAAGATGCTTTTTAAAAGAAGAAAACTAACTGAAACTACATTTTATGTTTACAAAACTAACTAAAAAATAAAACTAACTATAAGAATAGCAAAATTTTCTTTAGTTTTAGTCTTTGGTAATTAATTTAATGCATGAGCCCTTGGGGATGATTTGAAATGTGATTTTCAGTAGATTTAGTTTGATATAAAAAGGAATAATGACGTTGCGCCCATGGTGGTTTTTAAATATTGTGCACAAGTAATACACATTTAAAAAAAATAAAAAATAAAAAAATAAAAAATAAAACTAATACTGAAACTAAACTAAAACTAAGCATTTATTAAAGAACTAAAACTCATTAAAAAACTAACAGAACCACCCTGAAAACTAAACAAAACTAACTAAATTAAAAAAAAGAAAAAACTCAAAACAAAAATAAAAATTCAAATGAAAAATTCCCGAACTATAATTACCCTATTGCCATATTACAAATAAATGTTTTATTTATTTTATATACTGTACCATTTTTATAAATATGCAAAAGCACAAATAAATTATTTGTACAATATTTAGGACTAAACACAATTTCTCTTCATCACATTATGTGGCCCTTGCGTCCTTCTGATTTTCTGTATGTGGCCCTGAAATGAAAAAGCTTGCACACCCCTGGCATAGTGCATCAAGCTTGGTATTGAATATCCCTCTGCAGACATGTTGAGTTGTTGAGTTGTGTGTTCACAATTTAGAATGAACTGTTCAAACTCAGCAAAATTTGAAGTGAGCTAAAAAAACAAAAAAAAACAAAAAGCAAACGTCTTTTAAATTTGATTTAATATTCCCTAAATCATAATCGAATATCACACTTGTCTTCTGTTGCATAGGCCGGGACAAACTTTCAAAGTCTATAATAGTGTTTGTCAGGGGCGCCTTCATTGACTTGCACGGTGCGTAATCTCGACGGATGCAGTGTAAGATGTACTATTCTGTGTGCTTTGCAAACACAGAATGGGGATCAAGGGGGCCCTGAGGACCCCCCACTAGAGCTCCATCAGGGGGCCCCCCACAGGCTGCTTTGCCCCTGCCAACATGTAGTGATATTATAATTGGGGGAACCTTGAGCGACAACACGGGCCGTTTATTTGGAGCATATGGAATTTCCCATCGTTAGGCTCCGCGCCAACATGGCTGCTGGATTTCCCCCTCGCTAATTGGGTCAGATCCTAATTACCTACGTCGGACACAATGGCCCCGATTTCATTCTTCTGCGGCCTTTTCAGACTTTTTTTTAAATGGCTGCTTCTGTCGCGCAGTTTTCAATGTGTTTAACAAACTGCAAAGTCAATGTGTGTTTAATTAAAGGCGGGAAGTCGAGGCAAAAAAAATAAATCTTTTTATTATATACAATATGTTCTTTGCAGTCCCACTAGTCTAAACATGGCATTATGATTAATATTGTATTTATAGAAGATGAATTAAGCAGCAAAGTCCAATTGTTTTAATCCATCTTAGGCGGCGGCCATTTTGCCACTTGCTGTCGACTGAAAATGACATCACAGCTGCTCAGGGCTCAGGTAGCCTAATGACCGATGACGCCTCACCTGTTTTGTGAGTTTTGGTCATGTGACGTTTGCAAAGCTGAGCCAAGATTGGCCATTATCGGAGCCCTGAGCAACTCTGATGTCATTTTGAGTTGACAGAACTGACAAAATGGCCGCCCCCCGTGATGGATAAAAATGGATGGATTTTGCTTCGTAACTCATATTGCACAAACACAATAATCAATCAAAATGCCAAGGTTTGACTACTAGTCTGCATAGAACAAGGGTGTCCAAACTTTTTCATTTGAGGGCCACATACAGAAAATCCGAAGGACGCAAGGGCCACATAATTGTTATGAAGAGAAATTGTGTTTAGTCCTGAAAATTGGACAAATAATTTATTTGTGCTTTTGCATATTTAGAAAAATGACATTTTTGCTATAATTATAGTTTTAGTTAGTTTTGTAAACATAAAATGTAATTTCAGTTAGTTTTCATTTTTTTAAAAAGCATTTTCGTTTTTATTTTTTCGTTCACGAAATTGTTTTTTGAATTTTTGTTTATTTCGTTAGTTTTAGTTAACTAAAATAACCTTTAATGGCACCTGTGTTTTTCGACACCCTCCCTTCTTACTTTAACCGTCTCCAAACATTTTTGTTTTTATTTTATTTGAACTGAGTCAAATGCCATTTTTAGCACATGTCGCGGGCCACTGAAAAATGGACGGCGGGCCGCAAATGGCCCCCGGGCCGTAGTTTGGACACAACTGGCATAGAACATATCGAACCGTTTTGTCTTGACGTCCCACTTTATGATTAATGAAATGAATTAATTTAATTTTAGCCTAACTGAGAATGAGATTAGATTTTTGAGCAAACTAATTTACATTGAGATACAACAAAACAAAAGACAGAGCAAAATGTTTGTTTCGAAACTGAACAGTTGCTCTCCACGTACGCATCGATCATTGCTCGGGGCTCAAGCGGAATCAAGGAAACACAATCAATCTCTCCCTTGAACGACCGATATATGCATGAGCCAAATAAATCTCTTTCTTATTCGTATTCATGTGCTTGCAGAGGCGACGGGCCACACAGAGAGACACGAGGCTCTCTGAGCTTTTGCATTTTTCCAAATGAATGCATAGCCACCCTCCATGTTTCCACATAATCCGTCAATTTTTAACCCTGCATTTGGCTGTTTGACTTTCTTCTCTGTTTCGGCACCTTTCGGGACCCCTCCAGCCCATTTTGGAGGGCTCTGTGACAGACGGTTTCTTAAAGGTTTAGAGACCCCCTTTCGTTACCCGCCTGGGGTGCACGCCAATGAAAGTGCTCAGGTGACCAGAAAATGAGGGCATTATCACAGGCGTATGCTTGTAGCGACAGAGGATCAGGCTAGATTAAGGCCTATCATGGCTCAATAAAGTGCTAAGCTGAAAGACAAACCGACTACGGTGTGGACCGAAAGGCTTCTTTAACTCTCTGCCGGCTATTGTTCAACTGGATCAGCGGTTACATCTTCTGTACGCGCACGCATGCGCCTTAATCTGGGCATGTGGTTGAGAGCATTCCCCTCCAGCTGCTTTTTTTTTTTTTTTTTTAAAGCAATGTCGCTTGAATATGAAGGCTTTGAGATAAAGATATTAACTCTTTGACTGCCAAACGTTATCCAAAAAAACCCCCAACGGTGCCAGCTGATTTGGAGCATTTTCACTCATCTTCCAAAGCAAACAGAATATGGTGCGGTATGAGGACATAAATATGGTGGATATCACATGAAAGATTGGATTCCATTCTTTCATGAGGAAAAAAAAAAAAGTATGTTTCGACCTTATTCCATTCTTTAGTAATCACCATTTGAAATTAGGTCATTTGAGTGACATAAGCGAAAATACGAAAATATTAAAAGAAAAACAAGCTTTTTGTGAAAAGATACATTGTTTTGCACAACAGTGACTTTGACACTGATATTTTTTGTTTAGTGACAAGGCAGCGCTGCACAAGACGTTGCACTGCCCATTGAGAGAAAAAAACAACGTAATAAACGTAAATTAACGTTTTTGGCGGCATTCATTAGGATTTTAGAATACGTCATTAAACGTTTTTGGCAGTCAAAGAGTTAAAAGCAAAAAAAAGGCACCTTGGATTTGATTGGATTCATCTTACAATCTAAACATCAAATGTCTGGATAAAGTCTGGAAAAACCGATATAAAAAGTGTATAACAACTAGGAGTGTGCTCAAAAACGGCAATATATCGTTGCGGGACTCATTACAATACACGTATCGATACGCAGGCGTCAGAATCGGTATTGCTCGTTAACTTTAAATAGGCAGTTAACGTTTGCCTTTGCAGCTTGCATTGTACCTAAAAAATAAAAACGTCTTTGAAGTTAATTGACTTCAATTAATGCAAAAATAGCTCACCAGTGATTGGGCGCTGTGTCTTGCAAAAAAAAAAAAAATGAAAACAGAGGAAGAATATCAACATTTATTTACTTCTAAACTTAACATGGCACGTGTCTTAATGTACCAATTTTTGTATATTTTGTTTAAAAAATGCTGTTTTTATTACCCCAAATATTTCAAATAAGCATATTTTAGAACTGTCATTTTATTACTTTGATATTTTTGCTCATATCGACTCATGCCTATTAATAAATGTTCCCGGTGTGTCTGTGAAAACTGCTCCTTGCTCTGCAGCGCGTACACATTTAGAGAGCTGCTAACAAAAATATTTTTGTCAGTCAACATAACAAATATATCCTTTAGGTATACACATGAATGTTATTATAACATGCAAGAAAATTAATGTAATATAAACGTATTGCCTTGAAGATCAAGTATTGGGATACGATACGTATCGTATCGTGACCCCTGTATCGTGATACGAATCGTATCGTGAGGTTGGCGGCGATACCCAGCCCTAATAACAACATGTCCAAACGGGATGACAAGTGTTGCTCTTTGTTATCTCTCGATACTGCAGCAAAACTGTGACTTATTCATTGACACTGCCGGCAACAATCGCATTATTTCAGCGACAAAAAACAAAACAAAAAAAACCACAAAGGTGCTATGAAAATCCTCTCGGATGTTTATGAGTCACTTAAAGAGCCCAATAACTTTCCCCTTCATCTTTAAAAGCAGCCACGGAGGATCACCCGCTGTGGAGTGCTGCGGGGCGGCGGGAATCAGAAGAAGGTCCGTGGAGAAGTGGCGATTATGAGCCGGATAAAAGGAGTCCGTGCCTTCTCTTCTCGACTTGAATGGGCTTCAGTCAGCAGGCTGCCCCATACACTGGCTAGGGCCATGCTGATAGGACTTCATAAATTACCCCACAATTACCCCGCGAGGGGAAGACAGAGGGGTGGAAATACTGGCCTGAGGGCGAGATAGTGAAAGGGGCATAAAGATAAAGTGCTGAAGCGGTTGCCGTGCAGACCCTCATCGGGAGGAGTTGGGCTCAGATCCAGATGTCGGCCTTCAGGTTTGTGGTGATGCCAGTGATGGTTTCTGTCAACACAACTGCTTAAAAGTCCAAAATGCAAACGACAAGCATTCTATTATTTGACAAATACGCATGTGTGACCGGCTCTGGCATCATGTGCCAAAAAAAAATGAAAATTGGGATGTTAATATATTCAAATTCTACATTTAATTCTTTTTAAAATTAGATATAATACATGGTTGTACCTCAAAAACTGACAGCAGTTTTAATGTTGGAAGGTTGAAATCCCCAGTTTTGAGAAAAGGTTTTTTGTTTTTTTTGTTTTTTATTATTATTATTTTTTATTTTATTTTTTTTATTTTTTTTATTTTTTTATTGAGTTGACATTTTCAGGAACTGTTAAAACATCAGTGGAAAGTCAATTCCAAGAGCAGATCAGGAAATCATCTGAGATTTGAAACCTTTAAAAGTTGCGGAAGTTTGACCTCTCAACAGATGAAATCAGCCTCAACTTTGAAGACCACATTCGGCTTACAATTCATCTTCTGAGGCAGCAGCCAAAGTTTGCTTATTTTATTGTCGCTCCTTCTGGTATTTTCTTGCTTAAAACGAGGCCATCATTAGCACAGTGGGAAATTTGACTTCATAATTTTATGTCAGTTGTTGTTTTTCCATTTTGCTGTGGTTAACAAGTCTATGGATGTTGTCACATACAGAATATGAAAATGTTTGAATGTTTCAACAGTCATTTATTTATTTATTTATTTATTGTTAAATGTAACGTTTTCCACGTGATCAGTAAGGGGATGTGAAGTTAACATTTCGTGGTTTGGTTATTTAAAATGTCACCAATGCTAAATAAATAAGTATATATATATATATATACTTTCATTTTTTTTTCACATACAAATAGTACCTTTAAAAAAAATCATTTTGCAACTTGCTGTCGACTGAAAGTGACATCACAAGGGCTCAGGTAACCAATCACAGCTCACCTGTTTTCTAGGTTTAGTCATGTGACATTCACAAGCTGAGCTGTGATTGGTGACCTGAGCCCCTGTGATGTCATTTTCAGTTGACAGCAAGTGTCAAAATGGGTTTTTAAAGGTAGTAATTGTACGTGAAAAGTAATGAAAATATCAAACTTATCATAGACAAAATATTCATGTTTGACTGCCAAAAATGGCGAAACATTCTCAATGTTCAAACATTCATAAATTTTATATAATATCTACATTGCTGTAAAAAAAAAAAAAAAAAAAAAAAAATACATGCATAATTGTACTTAAAAAAAATCCGCAATACAGCGAGATCGCGAAAAGTGAACCGCATTATCATGAGGGAAGACTGTATACTCAAAACAAACAAACCAGTTGACACATTTGTATTTGTTTGGCAGCGTGCATGTCACACTTTTGAACAGTTGGCCGCTCACTGAGGCATGTGGGCGGCATTGTGTCGGCAGTCTGCAAACTTCTGCCACTTTTTGCCCCCCTCTCCCCTTGCCTGTGTCCCCCCCTTGTCTCTGCGTTATCTGGCCTGATAGAAGCGGCGACATGCGCACCCAAAAGTAATCTTCATCCCCAAAGCCCAGGCACGACTGTTGCTTTCATCAGCGCCATTGTTTCAGTCTGTTACCTCCGCGTGTGCGCCCTCACCATGGCAACAAACACACACAAGAAATGAAGCCCCCCCCCACACACACACACACACGCCCCCCTTCCTTGTCTCTGTCCCATCTGTGGACAGGCCCGCCATGTGTCTATTCAGAAGGGTGCCGGCGGCAACGCAACTGTATGTGGAAAGTACATGATGCTGTCCTTTTGTGTCTTTCTTAGTCCTCAGCTACTTAACGCTGACCCTGGGGTCAAAACAGACAATAAGCCGAGTGTTGGTGGCCACCGGCCATCCTCATTGGCTCTTGATTGACGAGTTGATCAATGGTCTGTCCATGGGTGTGCGTGTGTGTGCGTGCGTGCGTGCGACCACGTTCGGCTTCGGCCACCGCCTGCACAGACCGCTGGATCAAGTGTTTGTGTTTTCGTTGGGTCGTCCTATTTAGGAAGGCATCAAGTTAGTTAGTGACACACAATTGATTTCTTTCAGTTTTTTTTAAGAAGACTCTAAAAATGTGAACTCTATTAGACTGTGTTTCATTGGAGTAACTATCGATGTCGCATTTAAAATGCTTCTTCAATTACCATTTTAACCTAATTTATGTTTTATTTATGTTTTTACCAATCACGTCTCTATTTTACAATTCTGCACTTTTTCATTTATTCATTCACTCCACAAGTCACTTTGGACTCAGGTGGGTGATTTACTGGCATATATTAAACCCTAAATTGCGTATGGGTGGCCGTGAATGCTGATGAGGAAATCTGTGACACGTTTTCATCCAGTTGAAGCAAACTATTGAACTGATGGGTAGTCAAAAACAATCCTCAATCTGTGCATTATCACTTAAAAAAAAAATATATATATATATTTATATATATATATTTTTTTTTATTACCCTATTGTACTTTTGCATTTGTTTAATATAGCATATAGCATATTTATATGTTTCATTTTTTTTTATTTAATATGGCATTTTAAATCAACTTGAACCATACACAGAAGCAACATGAAAAGAGTAACAACTGAGCTGAGCCTTTTCTTATGTTTTCATTTACATTGAATTATTGATCTTCAAAGTCATTATTATTTATGAGACATTAGTCAGTTCAGTGTTGCTTTATGAACAAGATTAATTTGTCTAACTTGTTTTTTTCTTTCTTTTTTTTTTAATGACAAAAGGGAATACAATCCGTTTTCAAATTCACAAATAACGTGCAGTTGTTTATTCATGACAACCAGACACTGAAAGAGTTCAATAGTAGTTCACTATACAGTAGATGTCATCTTCTGAAGGACAGGTGAAATATCTTCTTATTTTCTTCCATATATGAATGAAATGATGAGATTACAGTGCTCGATAAACTTGTACAGTGTAAGATTTGTATGAAAATGTATTGTTGATTTATCTGAAACTTCAGTCTTTTACAGGTTGTAATCTGTTTCATGTTTGAACAGCATTAAAATAAAAATATTAAGGCTTAATGTTCCATTAATATAACATTATTTCATGCTTAATTAACTCATTCACTGCCAATGACAACTATAGACGTCAAAATCCAAGCAAACAGCCAGTGTTAACTTTGAGAAGAAAAAAAAAAGACAATTTAAAATTAAAATTTTATAAAAAAAAAAAAAAATTAGTTTGTTATAGTCTTCTGACTAAATTTAATTAAAGCCTTAGTCATAACTCAGTCACCTGATTGTATTTTAGTTTTAATCCAATTTTAGTCAACAAAAATAAAGAGCAATTTTAGTCGACTAAAATTGACTTTTGGAGGCCTAGACCCAGGATGTGGTCTCAGTAAGACCAAGACCGATCACAAGAACGTCAACGCCCGTGTTGTAGGGTAGCAGGAATCCGTTCTACGCACGATGGTAGCACTTAGCAATGAAATTGTTATCATCGTTGTTATTAATAACAACAATGATTAATAACTATGAATGAAAACAATGAATAACTAAAACTAAATTCAAATTTCTTGTCAAAATTTGTACTGGCTGTTTGCTTGGATTTTTGACGTCTATAGTCGTCATTGGCAGTGAATGAGTTAAGGTGTGAAACCTAAGATGAATATTTTCTATCAAAAATGGATGTTTAAAAATCGATTCGGCCGCCTATTGAATGGATTCAAGAATTGCGCAATGTAATATCGCGATATATTGCCGAATCGATTTTTTTTTTTTTAACACCCCTATTATCTTGTAAAGAAAGCATTTTGTTCCAGCTCTTGCATTTGACTCCTTTAGTTTATGTGGCTAGTTTAACGTAGCAGCTGGCCAGCGTACAGTCAAATTGATGCACTATGCTGTCATCTCGACAGGTCAGATGGAGTCAAAGCTCACAGTCTGTTCCGCAGATGTTCCGCTAGGCAAAAACCATACAGCTGTGTGGCCGCTCCGGGCCATTTAGTTTGTTCTCGCACCTTTGTCATTGATATTCTTTGTCTCACTTTTTTTCTTTTTTTTATCTTGGAGAAACGCAGGATCTTCAAAACAGACCCCGTCCTGCTGAGTGCGGCATTAAATATCAATACATGTTTATGAGGGCCCGTAAATACTTGATACAGACAAGAAGCAATGAAAAGGAAGATCCAAGCGCAGCATTTCTCCCGTGTGCATGAAAGTGGGCCACAGATGGAGGAGAGAGAGCAAACAGGCAACCAGCATAGATGGGAAAGAATGAGAAAAGGACACTGCGGGCCAATAATATGTTCTATGCAGCCCCACTGGTCTAAATGTGGTATTCTGGTTAATATTGTGTTAGTGCAGTGCTTCTCAAATAGTGGGGGGCTCCATCAAGGAGGGCACATTTGACGCCGGGGAACATGCTTTTTTATTTTTATTTTTTGATTTATTTATTTATTTTTTTACTGTCCTAGAATAAAGTGCAATTGCACCTTCACTACAATAGGGGGCAGTGGCGCTGTCATTATTGGCAGAGTGTGCGCAGGGAGCATTCGCTCGGTGGTGTAAGGTTTTGTTTGCACTGAGCATGTAAAAAAAAAATATATATATATATATATATATATATATCAGCAAAAATTATTTCATATTTTTGTTTTGCAGGTTAAAGTTTTTTGGGTTTTTTTATATTGTGCTCCTGAGTTAATGTTGGTGATCAATTTGAATGCATTATTATTTATTGTTTATAGTTTAATTAAGGATTTAATTTTTACAGATGCACTTTAAATCTTTTCTGTTACAGTTAATAAAGCTATTCTTTGTTGTAAGTTGGTCCATATTTCTTTCTTTTTTTTATTCTCTTATACGTTAATACGAATACAGTGTTATGCAGAGGTGTGCTTATAACAATTTTATAGACAAATTATATTATTTATAGTCACGTGGGGGTGGGGGTGGGAGTGGGGGGGCGTGAGATGTTTTCTTCTTACTGGTGGGGGAGCATGGCAGAAAATAATTGAGACGTTAGTGGAATATGAGTTAAGCAGATGTTTTTATCCATTTCAGGGGGTGGCCATTTTGAAGATGACATCACAGTTGCTCAGGACTTCAGGCATCGACCAATCACAGCTCACCTGTTTTCTGAACCTGAGATGTGATTGGCTCTTACCTGAAAACTGAGCAACTGTGATGTCATCTTCAGTCGACAGCAAGTGGCAAAATAGCCACACCCTGAGATGCATAAAAAAAATGGCTGGATTTCGTTTCATAACTCTTATTCCACAAATGTAATATTAATCAGAACGTCATGTTTAGACTAGCAAGGTCACATATAACATATTATTGTCAAGAAATGTTTTAGGTTGCCTTCCCCTTCAAATTCCTAAAGGGGGCTTTAGGGTTCGTCGAGTCATGAAGTGCTTTGACTGTACACAGAGCACAAACAAAAGCTCCCATAAAAGTACAACTCAAGTGACTGTGTGGTAGTATATTTTAGGTGCTGTAGGTAGGAGGGGCCATGTCCCAGCTCCGGCCTTAAAAAGATTAACCCCGAGCCTACAAAAGCACAGGGGGCTACTGGGGCCGAGCAGGGGCACGAGTGGGCCACTCGCTGGTTAAACATCGGCCATCTCGGCTCTCCTGTCATTGTCTAGTTAGGAGCACTTACACCCGTCCCCATTTGTGGCGCAGACGCACGCATATCTTGGCAGCCGGAGTGAGCCGATACAAAAGGCCGCCGTGCCCGAAAGGCGGCGATGGAGATGTATGGGTCTAGGGTGGGCTACTCGCCACGTGAGGCCTGTGGCCATAAAGCCCCGAAGCAGGACAGATTGGACGGAAAAGCCCACAAACCCCCCCCCCCCGCTCCGCTCAGTCCTCCTCTTTCTATGTGTTTCTGCGCAGTGACAGTGATAAACGGGACACGCAAGCTTCCAGAACAACAAACAGACACAGCCTCATTTCCCCAATGTGGGCGAGGACAGGCAGAAAGGAGGTGCCATCCCATTAGAGGATGGCCTCAATGCTGCTGAGGTCGACGATAAGTGTGTGTATGATGGGGGGGGGCATTAACAATAGATCCTCAACCAACAGGGGGACGACTGCGGTGTTTTGCTTTCTCCCGAAATGTGTCATAAAAGCTCTCCTTAATTGGTGTTCCATAAAATTAGCATCTCCAAACTGATTAGATTTCCGCCCTTCTCCGCCACAATTGTGTGTCGCCCAGTGACCCCCCCCCAATCCCTGCCATTCATTTTGCCTTTCCTTTCACAACTTTATTGGGTATCACTGAAAGAGGAAACTCATGTAAGATTGCGCCCTTTTTGCCCTCTGCGTCCCCGCCTCCCTCCCATTTGAGTTAACCAAGTCCGACCCCCTTTTGGAACAATCGCCTTCTGCTCTCTCGCTCCGAGCGGAACTTGTGAAAATCATTTGGCTTCAATTTCAATAAGCAAACAACGTTTAAAGCAGCGGTGTCAAACATACGGCCCGCGGGCCGGATCAGGCCCGCAAATGGGTTTAATCCGGCCCGCGAGATAATTTTGTAAAGTAAAAAATAAAAATAAAAATAAAAATAAAATTACAAATTTGTAATGTCCGACTAATTAATCAGCCAGCCACAATCAAAACATATAACTTTGTAATTTCACAAGCAGTCCTCAGATGACCAATGCAACTTGCCCAGGGAATCGTCGTCCGGGATGTCATTATTTTACACACAACTTTAACTACAGTTTGTTTAATTATTATTTTTTTTTTGTGTAATCATACACCAACATAAATGTGTTAAATATGACACAAATTCAATTACTGGTAACACAAATAGATATGACAAGGATAAACGTCCTTATAACATCATTAACTGCGCCATGCAATGCATTCTGGGAACAATATATATGCAAAACAGGTCGATTTCACACGTCCAGAATGTATACCGGCAAAGTGTTGCTGTGTTCTATTTGCATTTGTGTTATTTTTCGGAACAATATGATTACAATTGAGCTCCGTAATTTAGGTCTGGTCCACGAAAATCTGCGTATAAATGACAGCAATTGTTTTTAAGTTATATACCGTTATTTTTCCGATGCGGCCCACTTGATAATATATTTTCCTCCATGCGGCCCCTAAGCTAACGTGAGTTTGACACCCCTGGTTTAAAGGCACGGTCGAACGTTTTCACTCGGGAAAATGCACGATATAAATGCAGGATGTACACGCATGAACTGCTTCTCAGTCTACACATCTGGGCTTCTGTTAATGTGTGGTGGGGATTTTTTTTCCTGCTTCTGTGAAAATGGCTGGGAGCGAAAGAGTTAAAAGTACATTTTTTGCTATTTTTCAACATTTTGGCAAAATAACATTTAATCATAGACTTTCTGAAAGCCAATGTTACAAATTCATAGTTGAATTGAAGTGCTCTATATGATGGAATTTAACAGGATTTTTTCAGGCATTTCAATAATTAAATAAAAAATGTTATAGTTATTAGGATAACTCATTACTTACATTCCAGAAGCCCCCTGAGATAGACAAAAAAAAAAAAAAGATCCAAAACTTCCTTATAAAGTAACTGAAGTCATGAAAATCAATTATTTTCTTTCACATTTTTCATAAAGCAATATGACTTGTTAAAATGATGTTATTGCTGATTTTGAATGAATTTAGCTTAAAATAAGAAATGCCATAAGGTGTAGGCCAGGGGTGTCAAACTCATTTTTGTTGCGAGCGACATTATAGATATGGTTCTCCACAGAGGGGCCGTTATGACTGTGAAACCATGTCAAAGTTTTTTTTCTCCTCACTATTACATATACATGGATAGCTCGTTTTGAAATCAGACGTCAAGGATCATGGTTTAAATATTGTTCAAGTTACTGTAAAATGGTAACGAACATATCTTTTACTATTTCTACACAAAAGGCATTTCGAAATGTTGGTAGAGAGTTTAGCAGGAATCATGCAAGTTGACACACAAGTTTTGCTTCCAGGGGCCACATAAAAATGACGTGGCGGGTCGGATCTGGCCCCCAAGCCTTGAGTTTGACACCAGATGTATCGGCTGCATAAACACATTAGTTGTAAGATATTGGTGGTTTTTTTTTTGTTTTTTGTTTTTTTGAGGGTAGCAATGTTAACTCATTTTAAGAAGTCAAATTTTCTTCTTCTATCGCGATTTATCAGATAATTGTGCTAACTTAAATTTCTACATTCCTTCTTTTCATTTCGTTTCTCTTATTTTTAAGCCCAGTTGTTGCAATGTAGGTCAAATGCATTACGTATAACAATCTACACCAAGCTGATAATCGTTATCCTGCGGGCCATGGCCATTTGAAAAAGGTACCGTATTTTCCGCACTATAAGGCGCACCTAAAAGCCTTCAATTTTTTTCAAAAGCTGACCATGCGCCTTATAATTCAGTGCGCCTTATATATGGATCAATATTGAGCCGCAACAGGTCCCGCTGTCAAGACGCTATCGGTGACCCTGCACGATCGGTGACGCACATGTGCAGAAGATCCCGCCATCTTGGATCGCTAGCTAATACTAATACTTGACCTCAGGGTAAATAATAAAACAGCTGTTTATTCATTTTGGGAGTGAATGGAGTTGCCAGAAAGCTGGTTTGTAATCTATTCATAAAGTTTGACTGACCTGACTGTTTTCTAATGGATGCATAACGTAACCCCAGCATCTACTGTAGTGCCTTATATATGGAAAACGTTTTAAAATATGTCATACATTGAAGGTGCGCCTTGTAGTGCGGAAAATGCGGTACTTGTGAAGCTTTGACATCTTGATGGATGGAAAAAATATGGAACTTTGGTGGCACCCAAAAGATTGGGCTCCTTTCTTCATCGGAATGCACGAGAGGAGAAAATGTGTGGTTACCTGATTTAATTGTACAGATCGTCATTGTTATGTGAAGTTTGGATTTGGTCTCATGCATCCAATTCATGAATAGTCATATCTACTTTCATCTGTCAAGGTCAAATATTGAAGCACAGATGAATTCCGAACCGGGAGTGAAGCTACTTCCAATGTCAGGCTGCAGTGGGAGGGGCAAATGTGGTTGTTCGAGAGCGGCGGGGCCATCATTGATATACGCATATCACGGGGGAAAGTGAGGGCTAAAGAGCGGGAACATACCCACACATTGTGATGCAAAAGGGTACGGGAGGGTTAAATCAGGTTCTACTCGGCCCCTTGACCCAGGAACTCTTTTGATGCTGGAGCCTTCAGGACGTGGGCCCCGAGGGAGCTCAGTGTGGCGCAGCCCTGGGACCGGACCGCTGCCACGCAGTCAGCAGGATTCATGGACAAGCCTTTTGTGCCCAAAGAAAATGGACGTGGCTTTGGGTGGGGCCAGGGGAAAGGTTACATGTGAGGAGCATGGGGGAGCGAGGATTACGATCAAAACAAACACATTGGAGCGCCACATCGTCGCACTTTCTCAGCAACTGTTCGAGTAGCTGATTAACTCATTGACTCGCAGCCTTTTTCACATTTCGCAACCCCCTTCACTCCGGGCTGTTTTCATCGATTTTGACTGATTTTGCAAGGCCCACGGAACATTGTGTTCTATTGCTATAAAAACATGGAACCTACCAAATGAAAGAGTAGAGTCTCTTCTTTCATCAGGAAAGAAAAAGTATGTTTCTATCTGTTTCCATTTTGCAGCAATTAGCATTAGAATATAGCGCAGTTTCATCATTATTCACAAATCTATTTAGAATTGTGAGGAAATCAGCTTGTTTTCATCATGGCCCTGGTTGATCTCTTATACTCTGATGCAACCTGCTGGCCCTTTTTGTAATTACTACCATTTTTTTCCACCTGTTCTCTGCAGTTGAGAGACTTCATTAAAGCCTTCTGTATACTCTAGCATAAAAAAAATAAAAAATAAAAATAAAAAACGTATAAATACATCTTTGGGACACAATACATTTAGAATGGAACATATTTATACGTTTTTGGGTGTAAATGAGTTAATGCGGCACATGCGTCTCAACTGAATAGGCTGCAAGTTGATCAGGCCGTGCGGAATAAAGCAATCTGAATGACAGCAGATACGATATACAAATTCTGTGAGAGGCTTTTTTTGCTTAAAACTGTGGTATTGACCTAATATTGATAGATTAACCATATGGAACAATGAAAATAAAACGCAAAGATGTTAACAAAAAACTAAATGTTGAAAAAAAAACAAAAAAAAAACGACGATGTTGACGTTGACGACAGCCTGAACACCCCCAAATGGATGTTGTGCTTTGAAATGCTCCATAAAAACTATCCTAGTCATTACTGTAATAATTACACAGGTCAGACTCGTTCGGTTTAATTGCTCCTAAAAATCATAATTACTTCTAACAACAACATTAACGTTCCCACTGGCCGTAGTTAGTATTTATGTACAGTTTACAGCTAGTATAACAGTAGATTATTACGGTAAGTCTTGCACACCCAATAAAATGCTCAATTGACAATTTTATCATGTGCATGCAGCTGAATGATTAATATTTTGAGTCAGACGAATATCTTCACAGTGTATCCATGTTAAGACAAAGATACGGCCTGCGACATTAAAGGGACGGTGTGTAGAATTAAAATAATTATTAATTATTATTAATCAAAATATACATTCACGTTTATGTTTGCAGGACTTATATTTATATATGCATACATTTTTATGTTATCCTTTGTGTCTTTGTTCTAAATCATTTGCCTAAATTTTGCTAGCTCCTGACTGGTTATTTTCGTCACTTAATAGTTTGTCAGTAAGTGTTGTAGCTGCTGTGTGAAAAGTTACAAAAACAAACAAACAAAAAAAAACTGCTCTCCATCCTGCTCGCTCATTTTATAGTGTTCCATCAACCACGTTGAACCCTCACAATTACATATATAAGCTAGTGGTGATTCTCACCATTATATCCTATACCATATATTGATTTTCATTTGTAAACAAATAAATACAAAATAAAAATAAAAATAAAATAAAATAAAATAAAAAAATAAAAATAAAAATAAAAATAAAGACCAATACGTTTTTGTCTGCCTCACATTTCTGAGGTTCTGGGTTCAAATCTCAGCTCTGAGTGGAGGTCGTCTCCCACAATTCAGCTGGGATAAATTAAAACTCATTTGTGACCCAAATGAGGACAAGTGCAGAAAAAAAAAAATGACGGATGAGTCAATATGCTTATCTCAGGGTTGATTTGGAAGTGTTTTCATTGATAACATATTTAGATGCACATATAGACGACCTTTTTAGCACCTTTTTCTTTTTGTACTACAGTCAGTACGATCTCTCATCCCGTACTCTGCTAAGGGCTACGGGCGCTCACCAAACAAAGACGGCGTTATCTGAGTCACTCATCCGATGAATAAATGTGATGAAGACAGCTGATGAAGCACATTTGCTTGCCAAGATGAGAGACCGACACATATTACAGGTAGTTACTTGAGAGCGCTTGTGGCTGATGATGTCTGACCAGCCTTTGAAGTTGATCACCTTGAGGGGGTGTTGAGCATGCAAGGGAATGATGAAGATGCCGTTTAAAAAGATTCTGGTGCTTTCAATGTCCCCCAGGGTTAAAAAAATAAATAAAAAGTTATTAACAGGGTTGAATCACAGGTCGCTCAGTCGATAAACGATGTAGCGCTACTCGGGAAAATTCAGATTTTAATGTTCTTAATTTATGATAAACTTAACAGCAAAGATTTTCCTTCCACATTCCATTATCAGACAAAACATTGGGATACGTAATGTACACAAAACTCCGAAACAATTCTGCCTCGACAAAGATATGGCAGTACATTTTGACAAATAAAAAAAAAAATCACTAAAAGATATTTTTAAACAAATATATTTCCTTTAATTTTGACAAAAAAAACCAAAAAAAAACAGCACAGTCACTCTTCAATAGGGATGTCACGATGGGGACAATATCGTGATATCGTGATATTAAAACTGCCACAATATCGTCGTCGTCATGTTCACAATATTTAAAAGGAGCACATCTGTTAAAAAAAAAAAAAAAAGTCAGGTTGATTTTCATTTGTGCAGTTCTAGCACCCTCTAGTGGCTAGTTTATTAGTGCAATTTAATTTTCATGAGGGATGTTTTGGCCTTCTATGTTTAAAATCGATGCTACTCGTCAGATGAAGGGGAACCGAATTTGCTTGTGAAGCGATCAATATGTGCTTGCATTAGCAAGTAAGTGCCTCAATATTGTTATTAGAGATTGTAGGTGGTTTACATGCATTGTTGTTATGTACAAAAGCACAATATTGTGCTTTTTTTTTTTTTTTTTTTTAGTATGAGCTCTTTTTTACAATGTTATCTTTTTTTAAATATCGCCAAAGCCCCCACAATATCGTGATAATTAGCGTATCGTGATGTTTAGATATCGTTACATCCCGACTCTTCAATAGTCTTAACGCTCAAAATAAAACGCAAAAATGCTCTTTTAGTTTAAGATTCACAATTTTTAAGTATTTCCAAACCGGTGAAGTTTTGGTGAAAAAACTGCTGCAAGCTAGCTAGCGCCACTTACAGGCAAGGAGGACTCACTTCACGTCTTCCCCCTCTGCCATCGCTCGCTTGTACTCGTCTGCGTCACGAGTACTCGAGCACTTGAAAAAAGGCTGGTATCGGCCCGATACCGATACCTGGTATCGGTACTCGCCCATCCCTACCTTATACAAATAGGCCTACAATGTATGAAATTTCTTCAACTGGATTAACCGCTACCTTCTATACATGGTAGAGTCGCGCATGTCATATTTACTGGCAGTATGATGTATTAACTCATTCACTCCCAGCCATTTTCATGTTCTATTGCTATAAAAACATGGAACCTACCAATAGAAAAATGTCTCTTCTTTCGTCAGGAAAAAAAGAACACGGTATATTTTTTTTAACTGTTAGAATTAGCTAAGTTTCATCATCATTCACAAACCTGTTGAAAATACTTGGAAAAAGAGCTTGTTGCAACATGGACCTGGTTGATCTCTTATACTTTGTTGCCACCTGCTGGCCGTTTTTTTTTTTTTTTTTTTTGGTAATAACTACCATCGCTTTAAGCGACCACTTCAGGTCAGAAACTGCATCAAAGCCTTCATACAAAAACTCTAGCAAACAAAAACCCTAAAAAACGTATAAATACGTTTTTGGGAGTGAATGAGTTAATAAGTCGTGCAGATCAATACATAATCCTTCTCTCGTGAGGCCAAGCCGGAAAGCCTCCTTTTGGGAGACCTGCCAAACCCAAAGAAATTATCAATCAGCGGCACTCCAAACCGTGCCGTAAGCAGGGAATCAAGGATGAGCTTTGATCTTCCCTGCAAGCAAATGTGAGAGAAATGCTGAGAAGGCCCGAAAGGAGCACACTTCCTGTTTTCACACTAACAAGCACGCAGCAGATTTTCCTCGGCCGCATCTCTTGTATTTCGGATTAAAGCACGCGAGGGACGTAAACAACTTGATTTCTCTTGGGATGTTTATCCCTGCTTGCAATTTGCTTCTGTATCCGGACACTTTCTGCGGGTGCGGAGACACTTGAAAACACCCCGCCATACAGTGCAGAGTTGCGCACCCGGCGCACTAGGACGGGTTCCAAGGTGGCCGGGCTGCACTCGTTCGGGTTGGGGGGGCATCTCTGCGCCCGTCAAATTAAGGCGCAGGCTCTCTAAAAATATCAAAACAATCGTCTCAATATTTTGGCTTTTATGAACACAAGATTTTGCTCATTAACTCATTTGCTCCCAATAACGTGTAAATACGTTTTTTTTGTTTTAAGTGTCCCAAAGACGTATCTATATGTTGTTTTTTTTTGTTGTTTTTTTTATGCTAGAGCATCGAGAAGGCTTTGATGCAGCCTCTCAACTGCAAAGAACGGTTGCAGAAATGGTAGTTATTACACAAACGGCCAGCAGGTGGCAGCAGAGCAAAGGAGATCAACCAGAGCCATCTAGAAAAAAAGCTCAATTACTTCAAATTTTAAATAGATTTGTGAAAACTGATGAAACTTAGCTCTCTTCTCATACTAATTGCTGCAAAACGGAAACAGATAGAAACATACTTTTTTTCCTGATAAAAGAAGAGAGTTTAATCTTTCTTTTGGTAGGTTCCATGCTTTTATAGCAATTGAACACAATTTTCTGTGGGCCTCGCAAAATTCAGTAAAACAGCCGGGAGCGAACGGGATTGCGAAATGTGAAAATGGCGGCGAGTGAATGAGTTAAGCTGTAGTGTGGAAGGCGTTCATCTTTGTAAAACCAAAAGTATTGGTACGATTGTTTGTTTGCAGAGGGTGAAGTGGCCACAAGTACAGATCCATCCATCCATTCTCTTGACCTCTTATTCCTCACAAGGGTCGCGGCGGATGCTGGAGCCTATCTCTGCTGGCTCTGGGCAGTAGGCGGGGGACACCCTTGACTGGTTGCCAGCCAATCGCAGATAAGTACAGATGTGCATGTGAATTGTTATTTAAAAAAAACAAAAAAACAAACAAAAAAAAACAACTATGATCTAGTTCATTTTTGGAATGGTGAATTGAGAGTAACATCCATCCATTTTCTTGACCGCTTATTCCTCACAAGGGTCGCGGGGAAGTATGAACATAGTTTATTTAAAATTTGTGAATTGAACTTTCCTCACATCTTCTATTTTTAGGTGTTTTTTATGGACAAACAAACACTACATGCAGTTTTTACTGGAGACGTGTGACGAGGCTGAAGCCGGCCGGGAGGTTGAGGTGAGCAAAGATGAACTTCCCAAGAGTAAATTTCATCCAGTATGTTTTTATTGCCATGTTGGCATGAATTCCTCTCTAATTAACATATAGAGTGGTGCAAAGGTGTTTGAGGGTAATAAAACACGAGCACACTCAAAGGCAGCTTCCCCACAATTAGGTGATGTCCCACTTGCGTTACTCCAGATGCTGGACAGGGGGTGCTGTTGATCTCCACTTCGCCTGCAGGCAGGCCTAATAAGCAACCAAGGCTGGTATGAAATGAATCACACTCATTGCACACACAGTCAAATGAGATCCAAAATTGGTTTCCTCCTTGTAAAGTATTATGAATAATGTATACATTAGTGAAATGGCTCTTTTAATATTCAAAATTCAGTCTCATGATTCGACTACACTGTGCAAGCGTTTTCCTCTCATTTTGGTTCATGTAAAGTTTGCATGAAGCAGAAATTGTCATATAGCCGAGACAGCTCGACTTAACTGCTCGTCATATTCATATTCAAACATTGAATTGTGTTTGCGTTGCAACTAAGGATCAACATTTACAGAGAATAGCGGCTCCTGCTGGTAGCGCTCAAGGAACTTCCGACCTTTTTTCTAAATAGCTCAGTAGTGGTGGGACATTGTGATTTCCTCGGTATGTTGTTGAAGTGACCATTTGAAAATCTAAACGTTTAATTGCAGAGATTATTATCAAGTTGTTTCCTATCTTGTGAAATCATTGTTGGTAATTGTGATAAATCAGTGACTTCATATAAGATGAAGATTATGTAGTCGGCCGGAGTCCTTCAGGTTTTGGACGTTTCCCTTCTCCAACACAGCTGATATATGATCAGCTCATCAGCAAGCTCTGCATAAGCCTGATAACGGTCCTGTTGATTAGAATCAGCTGCGTTGGAGGAGGGAAACATCCAAAACCTGAAGGACTCCGGCCCTCGAGAACCCGCCTGTTTTCCATGTCTCCCTCTTCCAATGCAGTTGAATCCAATGATCAGCTCATCAGCAAGCTTTGTAGAAGCCTGATTACGATCCTGATCATGAATCAGATGTGTTGGTGGAGGGAAACATGGAAAAGAAGCTGGATATGATGATGGTGATGATGCAATTCGGTTCTTCACCAGTGTAAATTACAACCACAAAAAAAAAACATGCTCAATTCACATCTATCTGAGCATTATTATATCGTAGCTCTTGTATTTGATTTTGTTATTGCCTGTGAGTTTCTGTCTTTCACTAAAGCGCAAACTGAAAAGCGTTTTTGCTTTCAGCGTCCCAATGAGGCTTAAACGTTACACGAGACGATAGTCTTGGCTATGTTGCAGTCTTTTGGAGCTTGCAGATAAGAGCCCCCAGTGGATTACAGGCATTAGCAATGTATGCTAATTGCTGTTTGACCACAATATGAACTTGTATGGACGGGCTCACACCAACTCCAGATGTTACTTGATTCAATATGTGTCTGATATCAAGTATTTGTGTCCAGCATCCTGTTCTATTATTTTATCCGTTCCATTTTCCGTCCGTCCGTTTTGCAGCAATTAGCATTAGAAGAGAGCTAAGTTTCACCAGTTTTCACAAATCTATTTAAAATTCTAAGTAATTGAGCTTTTTTTTTTTTCCAGATGGCCCTGGTTGATCTCCTTTGCTCTGCTGCCACCTGCTGGCCGTTTGTGTAATAACTACCATTTCTGCAACCGTTCTTTGCAGTTGATAGGCTGCGTCAAAGTCTTCTGTATGCTCTAGCATAAGAAAAACAAAAAAACGTATAAATACGTCTTTGGGACACTTAAAATATTTAAAAAAAAACGTATTTACAGGTTATTGGGAGCAAATGAAAAGCGATGAAAAACTATTCATTGAATTATTTGTGCATTGAGTCACATTGAGTGACCTTGTGTATGAAAATATGCTATAGAAACAAAACTGCTTTGCCTTGCCATAAAACAATCAGTGGTAGTGGAGAATTAAAAAGTGTAATATTATGATAAATATAGAATTTGAATTCACATGCTCTCTGATACAGTGTGGCCTTCCTTTTTGGCTCACTGAGACTAATTTGCTGCAGGCTGGACCAGATCTCCCATAAGGAGGTCTACGGCCTTTAAGGGAACTAAAAACAACACTTTAAAGGTTAGATAAAGAAAGACTGTCCCTCAAAGGATGCATTCTCCAAATTGCTAATAATGGGTCCCAGATGGAAGATGCTTGACTCTGTATTTTTTTTTTTTTACTTTGTTCAGTAAGTGATAAAATCAAGCGAGGAAGGTTTGTCCTCCAGCTCAGTGTGTTAAACAAAAATAAGATGGACGACGTAAGAAAGTTGGTTCAATTGTTCTGGAATATTCTTGGAGCTAAGAGGCGAACGTTCGTACCATCATACGGGAAGCGGTCCAAAGTGCCCTCACAGCATTGGTGAAATTAAAAACACACCTCTTTAATATATGTTACAAGCGTTAAAACGAATATTTTGGCTATAATAAATTTGATATTTTCATTATTTTTCACGTACAATTAGTACCTTTTAAAAACACATTTTGCAACTTGCTGTCGACTGAAAATGACATCACAAGGAAGGGCTCAGGTAACCAATCACAGCTCAGCTTGTGAATGTCACATGACCAAACCTAGAAAACAAGCTGAGCTGTGAACACACCTCTTTAATATATGTTACAAGCATTAAAACGAATATTTTGGCTATAATAAATTTGATATTTTCATTATTTTTCACGTACAATTAGTACCTTTTAAAAACACATTTTGCAACTTGCTGTCGACCGAAAATGACATCACAAGGGGCTCAGGTAACCAATCACAGCTCAGCTTGTTTTCTAGGTTTGGTCATGTGACATTCACAAGCTGAGCTGTGATTGGTTACCTGAGCCCTTCCTTGTGATGTCATTTTCAGTCGACAGCACGTTGCAAAATGCGTTTTTAAAAAGGTACTAATTGTTCATAAAAAAATAATGAAAATATCAAATTTATTATAGCCAAAATATTCATGTTTTACTGCCAAAAATGGCTAAATAAGTCAAGTATCCCTTTCACATTTAAAAATTGATTGGCGGTGAGAAACGATGTTGCTGTAAAAAAAAAAAAAAAAAAAAGACCCTCTTCAAAATGAAGAGCTTCAATCCTGACCATGTTGGTTATTCAACCTCATCAGTGCAGAAGCTAATTAGCACTGAAAGAAATGTGAAGAAGCCAAATGACTCCATTAGAGGAGGTGATAATGGCGTGTTAACGGCTGAATCGTGCGGCCGATCAACGCCTGCTGGGAACAGTTTGATGGCTTTCCGCGGTGATGAAAGGGAGAAGCTGAGGTAACTGTGAGGGATGGTGGGTGGGTGTGATGGCTTCCCCAGAGAGGCTTGTGGAGGAGGAGGAGAAGGAGTCTCCGCTGAGAGAGAGAGAGATTTGCAAAAAAACAAAAAAACAAAAAAACATACAGGTGGAGAACCAAATAGTGTCTCATCATTATCAAAATTTTAAAGACAGAACTCTTACCAAACGTGATCCTTGTACGTTCTTGAACACAATAAACCCAAGTTTATTCAACAGGAATATTGTGTGTGTAAGTCGGGTACCTATGTTTATGTAAAAGAATCAGAATCATCTTTATTGGCCAAGTATTTAAAACAAACACAAAAAAAAAAAGAATTTTGACTTAATTGTTTAAGAAATTGATGGCAAGAATGAAGAAGCTATTTGAATGTCTATTCATGGTTTGGTTGTGCCAACCTGAGGGGAAGAGCTGTAAGAGGTGGTGGCCAGGATGTGGAGGGTCAGAGGTTCTTTTTTTTTTTTTTTTTTTTTTTTTAATGGATTGCAATTTGCTAAATGGTCAAAGTTGGAAAATTTGGGAATTGAGGTGAATATATGTGTATGTATTGAAATAATATAAATATTATTTTATATATATATATATATATATATATATATATATATACACACATACATATTGGAATCAAATTGGAACAACAATAAAATAAGCGTAGTCAGTAATGGAGAACTTGGTTCAAACAGCCACATAAAATACAAATTATTTTGCATTTCAGCACAATATATGGAACAAGTTTTTCTCGTTGTTAAAGAAATACACTATTAGTAAAATAAATGTACATTATATACAGGTGACTAAGTGGTTAGCATTTCCGCCTCCCAGTACTGAGGACGCAAGATCGAGTACAGGTGGAGTTTGCATGTTTCCCCCGTGCCCGCGTGGGTCTTCCCTGGGTACTCCGGTCTCCGCCCACATTCCCAAGACATGCTTGGCAGGTTAATTGGTCGCCCTGAATTGTCCCCAAGTGTGTTTGTGACCGGTAATCCATAAATTTGTTTGTCTGTAAAGTCTGTGGTGGTGAAGAACTGCAGAATTCAATATTTTGCACTGCAATTTTTGTTGTCGTTGTTGTTGTTGTTTTACAGATGAGCCACGCCCACCTCAATGGGATGAACCCAGCTGCGATTAAAACTAATTACTTTTGTAAAGGCAACATTTTGGATCCATCTCCTGTATTAGATTGTGCAGGTGTACCATTACAAGGACAGGCCTGAAAAGAACTAAATGATTTTTGATTGCTGTTGTCCTCCTTCACCAAAGTAACACCCGTCACAACAATATTCTGTATGTGTATCTTTCGACGAATATATTTATCAATTTTAGTACAAACTGACAGCACTCTTTTTGTGTCATGTTTGCCGTGTAACTGGCACAGTTGGTTTCCATTTTCAGCCTTGAACCCACCAGCTCGCCACAATCGTATCCCACTAAATCAGATACGCTGCCGCTGCCCTTCTCTCGAATCTCGTGCGTCTCCGTTGTAGGGTGAGCATAATTGGTTGCACTGTGTGCAGCCGCAGAGGTCAGTCAAGTCGGGGTTCATTAGTGTTATGATGGAGCCGCCACCAAAATCCCTCAGGGACCTGGAGCTTCTTTTTCAATATCTTCACTTACAGTACAGGACTGGAAAACAGGATATTCAGATTCTTTTGTAAAAAACAGAAATCTTACAGTATTTTGTAGAAATGTGGCATGATGACGGCATAGATCAGAGGTCAGCAACCTTTTCTGTCAAAAGAGCCGTTTTAGGCTAATAAAATAACCAAAAATCCGTCTGGAGCCACAGAACATTTGAAGATTGTGTTGGTGTTCGTTTAATGTACCGAGCGTCCGAGAGCTAATAAGAGCTGCAACATTACAGAAAAATAGGCAGCATCCAATACTTTGAGATTCATTTTCTTCTACCTTTCGTCTTCCATTTTTGGGTTTATTTTATTTATTTATTTTTGTTGGTAATTTTTCATACATTTTTAGACTTTTCTGGCTTTCTGTCATTTCTGGCAATTTTATAAGAATATGCAATTTCTTCCGTTTTTGTGCATTTTTTTGGCTACGTTTGCCATTTTCTACTTTCTTTTTTGCGATCAATTTTCTGACATTTTCGGCAATGTTGTGGACATTTTATGGTATTTTTTTCCTGTTTTTTTTTTTTTTTTACTATCAATTTTCTGATATTTTTGGCAATTTTGTGGAAATTTATGATAATTTTTGGGATTTCTTCTTTTGTTTTGGGACATTACTGTTTGAACATTTTCTTTTCTGGATGGATTGATAAGTGGATGGATGATAAATGGATGGGTGGATGGATGTACAGACGGAAGGACGGATGGATGGATGGATGGATGGATATACAGATGAATGGACGGATGGATAAATGGTTGGGTGGATGTTGGCTGGATGTACAGACGGACAGATGGTTGGATGGATGGACGGATGGACGGCACCATATATAGTAATGTACATGAGATATACAGTAGATTTGTACAATTTCTATTTTGTAATATTACCAACTTGTTTGAGGTTCCTGTTTGTTGACAGAAGACAAAGCAAGACAAGTCGGAATGCAAAAATCGTAGCTCAAAAAGCCAAAATGATAAGAACTCATGACTCAGTGTATAGTACAAACAACCTTTACGGCCCAAGCAACTGATCAGGTCCGAATGTTCAAGTTCAAAAGTCGGAGGGAAACTTTTCCGAAATGAGAATTGCTTCAAGTTTAAAAGTTTGAATTTAACCGCTTGCTCTTTTCTTCAACAGCGAACCATCGTAAACGGCTGAATGGTCATCACTTAAACACAACACCTCAGCGGTATAGTGAGCGACGGGTCGAAGTGTGTCGGTCAGAGTTTTAAAAGATGGTGATTGTTATGGAAGCGATGAGGCAGCGTGGCCCTGCTGGCTCTTTGCCCATCTCAGGGAGCCCATTTCAATCAGAGCCATTTAATCAGCACCACATTCGCGAGCAGGGATTTGATGTTGTCAGCCTGGTTAGAGGCTGGATACAGCACACGCAAAGCAGCTATGCATGGAGAGTCATAAAAAAAAAAAAAATGTCAAACTCCTCAGATGCACACAACATAACGAGCAAAGTGTTGTTAAATAAAGTCGATAGCTCAACTGTTGGGAGGCGTCACACTGCAATATAAGAACAACGCGCCACGTTCAGGTAATAGATTGATTTATTAATGCGGCAAGGTAGGTCACCCCTGTGCGCACTCCTCGAACTGCCTCCATTTTAGTAATTGCATAGGGAAAGATGGAAGACAAATATAGCGTTGAAGTCGTAAAATGACGGCGAATCGATAAATCGCCGCCGTACTTAAGGTAAGAGAACGACCTCTTTTGTCCTCGTCATTAAGCGTTCACGTCGCCATTCTGTCACCGGCCCATTAAAAAGTTCTAAAGTGCTTGTGTGCCTCGGCCAGTTGGATCATGGAAGAATATCTCAATTAGGAGAAACTGCAACTTTAGAATTGTCAATAGTTTGGTCAGAATATATATAGACAGTATGTATTAAAAAAAAAGAAAAAAAAAAGAGAAAACATCTGTGGCACTATTTAATTGAATGAATGAACTATTTATGGAAGAAGCTGAAGCATTTTAGTGGCCCTAACCTTGAGGCGTCTCTAAAAGGTTTTACAGTGCCAAGCAATATGTTAATGCAAAATGGTTTCTGTTAATGGCCTACTGTTTGCTCAAGCTATTTTTGTATATACTCTTGTATAACTGCAGTTCATAAGATTTTTGTGTGGGATAGACAAAAAATTAGAATTAAGATGAATAGTGCATTAAATGAAACAAAGTATGCCTTCCTTATTTGATTTTATTTATGTATTTAAAAAAAATATATTTTTATAAAAGTGGGCTACCCAGAAGCCAAGAAGTTCCCGCCTCCGGATACCGGAAATGTCTGCTCATCTTCGAGCTGGCGAGTTCACGCGGGAGGACCGGATAGAGACAGGTGGTGCAACAGAATATTAATTTGTTGTATGTGTGCCGTTCGGTGATGAGATTGTCGGAGCAGGAAAAAAAAAATCCTTGCGTGCGTACAAGGCCTTGGAATATGCTCAATGGCAACGTACGTTTTCAAGTAAACCTTTAAATAAAAAAAATAATTTAAATAATTGAATTTAATAAAATAAATACATCAAATTAAATGAATTAAAAATAATTATTAAAAAATGTAATTTAATTTAAAAAATACATCACATGGAAAGCATATTTGGACATGACATAAAAAAAAAAAAAAGAAACCTCAAAGAGTAAAGCACAAAGGAGAATGTGCATCTTGTCACGGAAGCTGCATATTGAACATTTGCGAAGCTTTGCAAAATTGGTTTGAATATATGTTGTTGTTTTGAAACGGTTTGAATATGTTGTTGGAATTGTGTTCAATAAATCTTCTATTTTCCAACATGAGCCTATTTAGTGCTTTTCGCTCATGACGTTCATATTTCAAACACGCTCGATTTCATTTAGTATTTTCACTTTTTTTTTTTTTTTTTTACCGCTGAGGTGTTGTGTTTAAAAAAAAAAAAAAAAGGAAAAAAAAAAAGTTTTCACTTTTTCTGGTGTCGGCACATTTGTGAGCAGGTGGTGGAGTGTTGACGGGATGATGGCGAGATGACAAGCCAATAAGAATTATAGAGAGGCTTCTATCATACACTTTTTTTTTCTTCTTTTTTTTTAAATGAGCCATCTGCAACAGCAGCCCTGTGCAGACACTCTGACCCTCTCAATTAAAAAACAAACAAACAAAAAAAGGCCACACCACACGTGAGATGACGCCCGCGCGCTAGCCTACATGTTGTTATATAGGTGACAGGTAATACAAATGACTGGTGTCAAAATGTCTCCACGTGTCTTGAGTCAGATGGTTCACTGGCGCATAACATTTTAAATGGATAACCTAATGACAGGCGAGAATTGCATAGCAAAGGGCGCTTCATGCAAGCACGTTGGAATGAGGAAAATTGGAGATTGAGTAGTGACGTGTGCAAAGTGCGTGGATGGATGGCAAACAGCCGCTTGTTTACAGTGCTAATGCTAGCTTAGTATTGCCAGCACTGCTATTTTGTTGAAGCTGGTAAGCATTAAATGTGACAGTTTACCACAACTTCTTTAACTCATTTGCTCCCATTGACGTGTAAATACGTTTTGTTTTTTTTAAATGTTTTAAGTGTCCCAAAGACGGAAACGTTGGCTTTTGTGCAGATGCTGAACAAAACTATTAACAGAATGAAACGTTTAATAGCCTCCAAGACACTTTATCAATGCTTAGCCCGAAAATAACCCGCTGATTCGTCTCAACCAGAGGCTTGAATAGTCTAAAAGTTAAAAAAAAAAAAATATAAAAATGTTGGACATTCAGAGTTGCTGCTGCCAATAGTGGGAATGGAGGACAGTGTGAACTGCCGGAGGAACCGGAGTCTCTTAGAGCAGTGAATGGACTCCTCATCGATCGAGGAATTATGATGATGATGATGATGATGATGATGATGATGATCGGGATTGGTGCCGTGTGTTCAAGCAATAGGCAGAGCTGTCAGAGGCTCTACATTCTCAGAAGCGGTGATTTATTTAGATATTGTTATCTCATCTGTTCCTGGAATGGCTGACAACACATCTCACCTGACATGACATGACATGTCCTGCATGAACAAACCAAACAACAACACGTGATCATGAGGGGAAAAGACATGACAACCAAATTGCCTTTATGAGATGATTTGCAGCAAGGTCTGTTTTAAAAAAAATCAATCTTACAACTCACCATGTCGCTGTTCCGCCTCTGGCAACATATCATCACAATCAGCAGAGGCGGTGAGAAGATTAAGATGGACAATAATTTCAGAGCAGCCAAACCTAACATGCTTTTTTTTTTGGTAATCAATTTCACATTCATTTTTTTTTTTCAACCAGACTTCTCAAAAATGAAACAGACTAGCAACAGTCAATCAAGCGTTTACACGCCGGGAAAATTAAGCACCCTGAGCAAAAAATGGACAACATTATGTGCTGCTAACATAATTTCAGCAGGCGCATTGAAAGCTTCTTGATGCTTGTAAGAAAAAAAAAAAAAAATCCTTTGCAGAATAAGCGCATTGAATCAGCACGCTTCACAACGCAATTAAAGCTCAGACATTAATAACTGGCAAGAGGGAGAAATGAAATGAAACACGGAGGATTTATTTCCTCATTCCAACTTCAATATCAAATCTTATTCGCACACTTTCATGCTCGTGTCTGATTAATGAAAATTATATGACGACGACAGTTGGACGGCGGAACGGATTATTTCTTCTTTTTTTTTTTGGTTTCATCGTTAAGATTGCCATTTAATCACGGCCAACGCAAGAGCCTGTCCCACCTTCCGCGGCCATTGCTGCTTATTAGGGAGCCTATCCCAGCTCAGTGTTTTATTTCCATGTTACAATTTTTTTTTGTAATCATTGTGCTAAATAAAATTGTATACATTAAAAGCACAAGACGCATCAGTACTCTGTATCTGTGAGTACTCAAAGAATGAATACTCGTACTGGTATTGGTTCCGAAAAACAAAAAATATCTTGACCATCCCTTTTAATTTTAATTGATAATGTCTGAGAGGTCGACAAGTGATGGTAGCCGAGGATAAGGCAGGAATGATGTCACGTGAGGTCCGGAATTAGGACCCAAAACTAGACAAAGCCACGGGAGTTAGGAAAAAAGAAAGTCTCGTCATTTGTATACAAAAATACAAAGTAACAACACATGGCCTCGACGAATGATGAAACCTTGACTAAGATGTCCTTGCATGGGCTGTACGGAAGCGTACGAATAGGAAACCTCGACGTGCTGAGGTAAACCTCAGCTAGCTAATACGTACTGAAGAAAAAAAATTTAAAAAAAAAAGTGTCATTTTGTGTCGTGTTTATTTTGTGTAAATTTCGGGTTGCTTCAACTATAAGTTCAGCAATACAGAAAGATAGTTACATTTTTTTTTAAATTGGTCAATACAATAAATGACTTCCATCTGCCACAGAATAAAAATTCCCAGTTGCTTACTTGGCAATGTGTCGCCACGTTGCAATGTTCTCTGGATGCCAATTATATAATAATGTCAAACCCGGTGAAACCAACTGAACCTTTTTAGTTGGTCGATATCTTCAGCCTTTGCCAGCGAAATACTTCAAGCATTGGCGCAAGGCTGGTATGCTGCAAGAGTTGCAAGAGATGCCGAAAGATGAAACATGTAGGAAGTAATAACATCAGTCGAAGATCAAAGCCGCTATTATGTTTCTATGATGAGAATAAGCGTTTGTGGGACACGTTTGTCATCGCCTTCAAAAAGGAACCACCTGCCAAGCCTCCATCTGGTCACTTGGCCCTTGAATAAGTCAACATGGAGTCACAAATAAGCATTGCCACGCTGCCCTTGAGCTAAACAATAAAAGGAATTTTAATACTGTATACAAACATGTTGAGATTTTTGGCAAGAAAATAGTCAGCCCTTTTCTGATCAGGGTTTGTAAATGAAGTATTTTTTCTTGCTTGTATCAGTCAAACTGGTGCCTCGACTAATTCCCACTGGAGACACGAGCTGCAATGTGAATGTCTCATCATGTTTATGTGTCGTTAATGTGAGGTTGAAATAGCCATAAAGTTCATCACCAATAGTTTCAGGTGTAATAGGCTGCCCTTTCAAATGGAAGCAATCTGAGAAATGTCACCGACAGCCACCAGTTGGCCCGGAATATTCACATGTGCATCCACGACTAAGACGTCTTAATATCACGAAACAAAAGGAAAGATGAGGTCTTCGTGTGCAATAGTCAAAATAAAAATCCAGCTCATTAATTACAGTGTTTTGTTAAGTATGGAATCAGAATCCTGCCAATACTCGAAACATAACTTCGGTTTGAATCTCCGAAAACATTTTTATATGACTGAAAAAATGTTTTTGAATCTCCAAAAATATTTTTGGAATGACTGAAAAATTATTGAAAAAGCTTTAAAAAAAAAAAAAAAAAAAAAAAGGCCAAGAAAAGACAGAAATGTTTTAAAGTATGACTTTACAGTGTTTCACCCACAAATTATCATACTTTAAAAAATGTATTTTCTTTGGCCTTTTTTTTTTTTTTTTTTCTTTCTTTTTCAGTGATTTTTCAGTCATTCAAAAAAATATTTTTGGAGATTCAAAACAATTTTTTGGAGATTCAAAACATTTTTTTTCAGTCATACAAAAATGTTTTCGGAGATTGAAACCGAAGTTACGAGGTTTCGAGTATTGTCAAGGATTCTGATTCCATAGTTAAGTCCCACAAATGAGGAAATCACGGCAATTTGGACGGACACGACGAGGATCGATCTCAGAGTTGCTCCAAGTCCGATAGTCATTCTCGGTTTTAGTGTCTAGCCAACCAGAAGAGGATATTTGTCTGCTTTACGCTGCATCGGGTTCACCAGGAAGTAATTAACTTTCACTTCCATTTGATGCAGGACGGGCAGGAAGCAACGTTAATTAACAGCTTATTTAATTGCATCTGCCGCAACATTAAGTGCGATCTATTATGATCTCTCGCTACAGTTCCAACACCACCGCAAACTAAAACCACAATTTACTATTGAATGCTTTAATTATTTTTGACCCTGCGCAAACAATATTGAAATATCAATCATAGTCTGATATTCTAACAGTAGAGTGCATTGTTGCCTCCTCGTTCTTTTCAGAGCGAGATTTAAAAAAATAAATAAAAATAAAAAATCCCTGACACAAATCCGAGTTGTGTTGTCATCTCGTCTTTATAAAGTTTGCACCGCCCCCTCCATGAAATCCTCCAGAGAACGTGAGGATGGTAATCCTGCTATTGTGCTGATGTTTACAGAGCATATACAAATATTCCACTCTGTCACATCTTCAGCCCTCTGTTGTTGTTGTTTGGTTTTTTTTCATGCATGGGTTTTTGGTCTGATTGTTTAATCTAACCATATTTATTATTTAATAAAAGAAATGTTTCTTTTTTCACCTCAATTTTTATTAGACGTTCAAATCTAAGCAAAAGGATTTTGAAAAACTAAATTTGAAAATACTATGGCTATCAAACAATTACTTTTTTTTTTCCCCCCAAACGAATTAATCGCATAATGTTCCGTAATTAATCTTGATTAATCACGTTTTTTCATACTATTTCCTACAATGCCTGTAACATATATTTACTGATTTTTTTTGGTAGCCTTAATTTCCTTTCCAACAATCCAATGTTCACTTAAGGCCAACAAAGATCCACATTTTGATTCTTTGTAAGCATATTGCCAACGCGTTCCCACAGACATAAAAGATTTGCTTAACTTACTTCATTTTGATGACTTCACTTTCCGGCCATTGTCCTCCTTTGGATCGTCTTTGTTCAGATGTGTATGTACATTAAATCCAAAACGCTATAATCAAAATAAACTGTAGCCTCTAAATCAAAAAGAAAAACAGCCTGTAGGTGCGGCTGACAAAGTTGCTGCACTTCAGCTCCTAATCAGCACACCTGGTTCAATCAACTCGGGGCTTGTTCATGAGGCTGCAACGTGGCTTTCAAGGGTGCTGTTTTTTTTAAACACACCTGGCCACTAGGTGGCATGATTCACATTTCAAAAGGCCAAACCATATTCAACATATATTGGCTCCAACAGATTTAATGAATGAAAAATCATTAAAGAGAAAGAGTTCAAAGACAATTCAAATATTTATTTTATTTTTTATCATTGAGTACGTTTTTCATGTAAAATACAACGGTTAAACAAATAAACAAATAAAACAGAGTTAAATGAGTATTTTTTTTTTTAAATGCTTTACAAAATTTAAATTAAACTCCAGAGTTAACACTTTAACTTTGACGGCCCTGAATTTGGAGGACCGTAGTTGTGGTAATTAAAAAAAACAAAACAAAAACAAAAACAAAAAACCTCGCATGTATAAAGAAAAGCTCTTCACAAAGGTGGACAAAAGTTTCCTGGTTTTCACCATTAAATACCACAATTAAAATATTATAATAGCTGGATCACAACGCTTCTTTAATCAGGTAAATAAAAACAGCTTTTGTTCATTCATGCATAAAAACAGGTGCATCTGGCAATTTGGTGACAAAAGATTTTAGACTTGCCAAAATCAGGTATAACTTGTGGCGCAGGTAATGTATTGGTGGATGCTATCTGTTCTCATTCATATATGATAACAGCGAATCATTGTAGACTCTTGTACTAGCACTGACTTTGACGGGGGTGGCACTTCTGTTTTGTTTTTTTGTGCCTGTAATGGACATCCATTTTTTCCACAGCCCCATTTCGTTGAGCAGCAATGTTGGTTGGCACTGTTGGATTGGTCTGAATTGGTGCAGCCGGATGTGCAGCTGGTGGAGCTGAGATGAGGAAGAGTGGAGCGTCGGCACAGAGCGATGTGAGAAATTGAAAGCCGCCGCTTGGAAGTGAGGCGGCCCTAAATAGACGTGCGTCGACGTCATTCACGCTGCGATCGGGACTTTTCCCATCCAACGCTGAATCACTCTACCGTATGTCGGAATGATTGTTTTTTTGTTTTTTTTTTGTTTTTTTTAAATAAAAAAAATACAAATAATTTATTTATTTATTTTTAATAAAAATAAAAAAAAATAAAAAATAAAAAAAATAAGTTTTTTTTTTTTTTTTTTAAAGGAATGATTGTTCTGATTGCATTCGACTTAAGAGTGTGTATGACTTTGAGGTCAAGGGCAATGTAGCAGAAAATAGTTTCTCTTGCCACCAGTCAAGAATGTTTTATTCAAAACTTCATGGTGTTGTTGTTTTTTTGTTTGTTTTTTGTCCTGTGTTTCTGCGCAACCGCCTTCCACTGACACCAAAATCTTCAGACTAAAATTCATTCGCGATTTGAATGTCAAATTGTTTTCGCACTCCTTTCAGCAAGGCCGCATTTGAGTCGAGCAAGCGAAAGTTCTGCGAGAGCACCTCGGGCTCACTTCAAAACTTGAACAGATGGTCTGGATTTATACACGCTTTTTTTATCAACACTTGAAAAATGAAAGTTTGTCGCAACATTTATGTCTGCCTGCGAGGTATTTGCGTTTTGTTGAAAGCTAAACACTCATCTTCAAACAATTGTTCTTTCCTGCTGAGCGTGTGATGAGAAAACTGGCATGTTTGTAAATCGAAAAGCGCTCTTTTTTTTTTTAATTTAGCGTTAGTGATGTAAGCAGCGGGAAACGACCATTTGGGGGTAATGTTATTTAAATCTGCATAGTTTGTGTGGATCTTTTTACAATGGGGTCTTTTGTATGAATTATGCTGTGAGATTGCAGTTTGTTGGGTGCTGCTTTGGAGGACCAGATGGAGTAAACTCTTCCACCAGTCTGCTTGCTAATGAGCGCAAAGTTGCCAGAAGACGTTGGCAGATGCCGCAACGGGAAGCCACTTCCAAAAAAGTACTTTTCAGGATATGCATTTGTTATCATTGTTGCCAGAATATACAAAGAATTGCAAAGATTTGTCAGCTTAATGGCTGTTATTTTGGCAGCCTGATTCGATTTTTTTTAATTTATTTTTTTTAGCACTGACAGACCAGATGGATTCTTCCACAAATCCATCTGTGAAAGAGTAAAGTTGAAAGTGTTTTGAAATTGGCAGGCAACTTTTAGAAAGAAAAAAATAATAATAATTCTTTTGCGTATGCGCCAATCGCATCAACTTCAACCAAGTATCACATCAGACATCTGGTTTCCGTTTTGGACTGTACGAAATCTTCAGCGTTTCCACAACACTGATTCATTGGAATTCATTCATTCATTTCCTTCGTGTTTCCTGCAGCTAAGACACAATTAGCAGAAAATTGATACATGATGGATTTAAAGACCAATGGTGAGAATAAGTCGAGTCAATTTCTTGACAAATGTAACGTCAACATGCATCCAATACAAAACAATGCCAAAAATGCAGTTATTAAATCTGGACAGTAAAGTTAACACTGAGCTTTTTCTGTGACAACTTAAACTGTAATATATGTGTTTCCAATGCAGGGGTGTCAAACATAAGGCCCGCGGGCCGGATCAGGCCCGCAAAGGGGTTTAATCCGGCCCGTGAGACCATTTTGTAAAGTTAAAAAAAATAAAAAAATAAAAAAATTGTAATGTGGGACTAATTGATCAGTCGGCCACAATCAAAATATATCAAATTTGTAACTTCACAAGCAGTCTTCAGATGAGCAATGCAATTTGTACGGGGGAATCGTACTGGATGTCAATTTTTTTAAAGTTACGGTTTGTTTAATTATTGTTATTATTATTTTTTAATCATAGACCTACAAAGGTGTTAAATACGACTCAAATTCGATGACTGATAACACAAAAAGATATGACAAGGATTAGCGTCTCTATAACGTCTTTAACTGCGCCACGCAATGCATTCTGGGAACAATATATATGCAAAACAGGTCGATTTAACACGTCCAGAATTCAGTGTTGTGGCGTCTCATTCGTTTTTTTGGAACAATATGATTACAGTTGAGCTCCGTAATTTAGGGCAGGCACACAAATAGCGAAAATTTGCGTATAATTGACGGCAATCATTTTTTAAGTTATATACCGTTATTTTCCCAACGTGAGTTTGACACCCCTGTTCCGATGCATTAACCGTTATTGTTTGCATGTAAACTTTGGCGAGACACAACGCATGATAAAGTCTGACAATGTTATTCCATATGTGTAAGAGAGCGAGCGAGAGAGAGTTATATTTAGAGCTACAATCTGGCACCAGGTGGGGCGGGATGTGGGGGTGACGGGGGTCATATGAATGATTAATATGCTCCAGTATAACATTGAAACTGTACTTTAAAAAAATGTTCCTCAAGGCCACTTGGGAGACTGAAGACTCAGCTAATCACCGTTTCTCCTCACTTAATTCTATTCATTTAATGACACTATTAGAAGAAATAAAAAATGATCAACCATCCTGCAAAGAATGACGTCATCCACAAGTTGACAAAATCTCCGATCGTATTGGATGACTTTCCCCAGCTGGCGCTGCGCCAACGCACGGAGAGTATAATTAGAGAAGAGAGTTACAGTCGCGCAAATTAAGAAGGCAACGAATAAAATGAGAGTTCAAGTGTTGACATATAAAGTCTGCCAAAAGGGAGACGTCATATTCTGCTGTAGATTTAATTCTTTGACTGCCAGCGACAATTAATAATGAAATAAAATTCCGATGAATGGAATGCAATCTTTCATTTAGTAGACTAGCCACATTGTATATGTTGTAAAGGCAAACAATATTCTATTTACCTTGAAAGATGAGTTCAAATGCTCGAAAGCGGCTGGCGCTGTGGATTTTTTTGGTTTTATAACACGTGGCAGTCAAAGAGTTTTTAAGGTTGACTTCCTCTTAGTGTCATAGTAGGGAAATGAAAAAAATATATATTGAAAAGATGCAAGTTTACTGAACCGAATCAAATTGAACCATTCCACTTTGAAATATATCAAGATACGTATCCAATTGTCTTTTGTTACAGACAAATGCACAAAATACTCCAGTTTGCCCCCTGCCCAATCGAGAATATGAGTCGAAAATGGATGCGTGGATAACTTTGATTTATGTAAACGCGCGTTGCTTTAAAATCGTTTGTTTGCCATTCTTCACTGCAATTTGACCTCTGGTTGTTTTTCTTGCAGCAGCGTCGCTGCAGCAGGCTAAACAGAAGCCCGTTTCAGCTCCTGAGCGAGGGAAGTAAAAGGACTTGAGGCAGGAATAACCCCTCTGCGACTGACAAATTCCATTTTCCATTCCATTCCACATCATTCATCCGCGAGTCAGCATGCAGAGCCGCATATTTCAACAATGCTGTTGACAGCTTGCAATCGGCTGGCACACTGTTTCAGCATTCTCCCTTTTAGGCCCCCAGAGTAGGTTAAAATACACCCAAGATTGATTGCTCGCCAGTTGTACATCATATTTCTACTATGAATGCTTCATGACTTGGACTGAAGGAAAATGAACCCCAGACGGTTAAAAGCAGCCTTTGTTTTTTTTTCTGTATTGCTAATGAGTTTCTTATTAGGCTGAGGGCTAAATGTTTCAACTCTATCAGTCTAAACAAACCAACTTTCTCCTTAACTCATTTACTCCCAAAAAAACGTATAAATACGTTCTATTGTAAATATTACCATGCTCCCAAAGATGTATTTATACGTTTTGGCTTTTGATGCAACCTCTGAACTGAAGGGAATGCTTGAAGCAATTGTAGTTTTTATAAAAACGGCCAGTAGATGGCAGCAGAGTATAAGAGACCAAAAAGCTATTTTCCACACTATTTTAAATAGATTTGTGAATAATGATGAAACTTAGCCATAGTCTAATGTTAATTGATGAAAAATGGAAACAGACAGAAATATACTTTTTTTTCCTGATGAAAGAAGAGACTTTAATCTTTCTTTTGGTAGGTTCCATGTTTTTATAGCAATAGAATACAATATTCTATGGGCCTTGCAAAATCAGTCAAAATGCAGTAAAAGAAGCGAAAATGTCCTGGGAGTGAATGAGTAGAAATTTACACGTATTTGCACGCATGCGCACGCACACACATACGCGCACACAAACGCACGCACGCATACACGTAATTTTTTTTAAATAATAATAATAATAAAATTTAAAAAAAAAAAAAAAGAGAGAGAGAGCAATGTTGATAAGGCATTGAATCGGTAAGACTACCGAATGAACAATACTGAGCTCTCTCTTAAAAAAAAAAAAAAAAAAAATCCCTTTAATGCCCTCCATCATGAATGTTTTTGAGATACTGTATGCATTTACACACTCACTTTTCCTTGATTCATCACCTATATCTTCACCCTGCATCCCAAAGCTTTATTTTCTTTTATCTTTTTTTTCCCCCCTCAAGTCATCAGTATATATGTCACCTATGGAACAATTTCCATCCTCTCATTTTTCACTGTCGCCGGCCGTCTGAGCGAATCCATCACTATCTGCGGCTCCGTCCGGGAATGTACCGCGACCATCCTTTGGGGGTGAAAAAGTCTGCTCCTTTTCCACATGATTTCTTTTTTTTTTTTTGTCTATAGAAGGTTGAAATATAATCAGCAGCATATTCATCAAACTGCTTTCTCACGCTCTCATATTTCCCACACATCCTTCAGCTTTAAATGTAAAGCGAATGAATCAGCATGACTGCATGCGTGCGTGTGGCTGTGCAGTGCCCTTTTGGCGGTATCAAGTGCACAGCAGGCCAAACGTGCTGAATCACGGGCCAGGAGAAATTATCCCGGCAGCCACAGCGCGGTGCAACAAAGATGAACAAAAGAAAAGAACGATACGACAGGCGCCTGCTTTTGTGCTAAGTTGCAGCATAAGCGCTTGACCTTGCGGTGAAGCGGCACGACATCTTGTGTTTATTTTTTTGAATTAAAAACCAGATTTAAAAAAAAAAATGAAAAAAAAATTCGACAGATAACATTGCCAATGCAAATTAGCAACATTCCAGTGAGCATATAAGAAAGAGGCTTTTTTTGTGCTTAACTCATTTACTCCCCAAAACGTATAAATACGTTCTATTTTAAATATTACCCTGCTCCCAAAGATGTAATTATACGTTTTGGCTTTGATGCAACCTCTGAACTGAAGGGAATGCTTGAAGCAATGGTAGTTATTACAGAAATGACCAGCAGATGGCAGCAGAGTATAAGAGATCAAAAGCTCTTTTCCTCACTATTTTAAACAGATTTGTGAATAATGATGAAACTTATTCTTGTTCTAATGCTAATTGATGCAAAATGGAAACAGCTAGAAATACACTTTTTTTTTCCTGATGAAAGAAGAGACTTTAATCTTTCTTTTGGTAGGTTCCATGTTTTTATACAATAGGACACAATATGCTATGGGCCTTGCAAAATCAGTCAAAATCCAGTAAAACAGCCAAAATGTCCTGGAAGTGAATGAGTTAAATGTGAATTTATTGTGAATTACTGATGATGGAATCACTATCTGTGATAAATGTCACGTTTTTTTTTACGACGCGAGGACTTTCATGACTCGAGTTAGTCTATTCTTTTTTCTCTTTCGCACGGTGTTTTATCGCCATTTGACAGCTACGCAGGTCATGTTTTTAAATATGACTTTCCATTCAGCAGTCATTATCGTTTCATTATCATTAGATTGTTGCATTGGCAGTCTATTAATGTAACACAAAACAAACTTTATGATAGCATAGTAAATTATCAACATAGCATAACAACGCCATGAGAAAAAAAAAACAGCCATCAAACATTTTAATAGCCTTGAAATGATTTCTTTCCAAAACATAAAATGAATGTGAGGACGTCCTCAATCGCTTCCCTAACTCGTAATCACCCACACTTAAAGCGCTAAGCTTTTTTTTTTTTTGAAGGAATACTGGCAAGTATGTTTGACAAATGAATAATAAATACTGCATGATCCCAACGGTATGAATTGACGCTGTATATGAATTGTTTGTCACCTGTCAGCTACAGCGCTGTAAGTGATAACTTATTCGTCACAGTTTTGCTTAATTGGACATTCATTGTAGCTCATAATTAGCTGCCTCATGATGTTTCTCCTCACGTTCCTGTTGTTTCTGTTGAAAACACTTCTCTCTACAACAGGGGTCTGCAACCTGCGGCCTCTCGAGCCACATGTGGCTCTTTAGTCCCTCTCCTGTGGATCTTCAAAAAAATATTAGTAGAAATTATATTTATTTTTTAGATAAAATATTCTTTAAATGAATTAACGATTTATTTATTTTTTAAATCAATAATTAAATATTCCAAAAATGTCAGAGTCCACATTGTAGGGTAGTTAGAAAAGAAAACACCTAAAATGTCAACAACAAAAAACAGTGACCATAAAATGTCCAAAAAGGAAGAGAAAAAGTAGAAATTTACCATAAAAATCCATGAAATAAAATAAAATAAAATATTTTCAAAAAGTAACCATAAAATGTCCAAGAAATCCCGCAAATGTATTACCAAAAAAGTCAGCAAATTATTAGTGTTATAATAATTAATAAGTGTTACATCCAAGGTGGGCATTGCAGTTATACGTTGATGTGATCTCCTGAGGCCTTTCAGGCTTGAAAACCAGACACTCGGACTCATACACCTGTCAAATATTCAGGAACAAAAATCACCACCTGGCAAACGCAAAAATACACAGTATGCATACAGTACATTTTTTTTCTCCCCATTTTGAAATTCCTTGGATATGAACGGCAGTGCTTAGTGGTCCATTTAATTGAGAGAGACACTGAGTGACAGCTGAAAAGGATGATGATGATGATGATGATGATGATGATGACGAGGTTTGGGGAATCTGCTCAGCTTTGGTACAGTACACTCAATTTACTGACCTGACTCAGCCGTGACAAGCAGAGAGAGGGAAGAGAGCAGCAGCAGGTCTGCTGTGAACTCAGTGCTCCAGAGGGCCTGCGATAAATGCACATTTTTAAAAAAGTCAATCGTCAACAATAATATAAATGCAAGACGTTTTTGTTGACTCACTTTCTATGTATTGCGTGACAGTTCTGCTCCATTGTTCACATTCGTGCTCCCGCAGTGTTTTTCCACTCCACCCCAACACGACTCCACTCTGCCAGCCAGCGACTCCCACCTTATTAGTCACTCTGGTCACCTGGGCAAACAACCGTTGTTGCAGATCAGCAATCAAGCAATAAAAGTGCTATTTAAGCTTATTAACTCATTCACTCCGAACCATTTTCACTGACGCAATCCCTTTACTGGATTTTGACTGCTTTTGCAAGGCCCACAGAGTATTGTGTTCTATTGCTATAAAACATGGAATCTACCAAAAGGAAAAAATAGCATCTCTTCTTTCATCAGGAAAAAAAACATTAATTATATTTCCATCTGTTTCCATTTTTCAGCAATTTGCATTAGAATATAGCTAGGTTTCATTAGAAATCTGTTTTTTTTGCAACATGGCCCTGTTTGATCTCTTATACTCTGCTGCCACCTGCTGGTTGTTTTTGTAACAACTACTATTGCTTCAAGCGTTTTCTTCAGTTCAGAGGCTACATCAAAGCCTTCTGAATGCTCTAGCATTAAAAAAAAAAAAAAAAAAAACGTATGAATACGTCTTTGGGAGCAAATGAGTTAATCAGGCTTGCTGACTCATTGCCAAATTGTTCTTCACGTGCTCGTGCAAGATTCTCAAGCATTCCTCCTTGGATTGCTGAGCCTGATGTCTCCCAGTCACGACCTCAACCTTTAAACTACCACCACGAGTTCGCCAGCACTTCCTGCTTTCCGCCTGCCTGCCCTGTGGATGTTTGGTGTTTTGTTATAATGACATCGCCACATGATTCTCCTTGTCTTGCTAGCCATGGATTACTCAGTATTAAGACTTTACCGTCCATTTTTATGGGCAGGTATTCTTTATTCTGCCGTTCAATGAGCAGGATTACTCGTGAATGATGTCATAAAAACGATTTTTTTTTTTTTTTTTTTTTTTTTTTATAATAATATAGTAGGGTGGTCGAGTGGTTAGCACATCCGCCTCCCAATTCTGAGGACTCAGGTTCGAGTCCAGGCTCCAGCCTCCTTCCGGGGTGGAGTTTGCATGTTCTCCCCGTGCACGTGTGGGTCTTCTCCGGGTACTCCGGTCTCCGCCCACATTCCAAAAGACATGCATGGCTTAATTGGGCGCTCCGAATTGTCCCTCGGTGTGCTTGGTTGTTCGTCTCTGTGTGCCCTGCGATTGGCTGGCGACCAGTCCAGGGTGGACCCCGCCTACTACCCATAGCCAGCTGAGATAGGCGCCAGCACCCACCGTGACCCTTGTGAGGAATAAGCGGTCAAGAAAATGGATGGATGGATATAGTAGTGAGTGAACAGAACCATATTTCAGTCATATGTTACCTCCTTTGAACAAAGTTGCGTGAACGGGTCAAAAGCTGCAATTTGATCCAGTTCCGATTCCGGTCAGAGTTCTGCATTCACAGACAGAACAGCTGCAATGGAGCAGAAAAAAACGAGTATCCTCATTTTGGTGCCTACGCAAGATGGATGGACAGACGGATGAGGTGCAGGCAGACAAAATAAATTGTCTCAGAAGGGCGGAAGACCAACCAAGAAACCAGCACCAAAAAAAAAAGAGATAAAAGACAGATAGAAAAAGACAAGAATGGAGATTTAATAAAAAGTGACACATGGGTGTACTGGGTAAAATAGAGAACAAAAAGACTTTAATTCAAAGGTCATGTGGAAAGAAACATGGGCATCGGGGAGGGAAGACAGATGAACTTTTAAAATGAAAAAAGAAGACGAGTGTGTAACTGTGTTGGCGTGCATGAAACCATTTGACAGAAAAAGTACTTTGCAAATCCCCTCACCTTTTCTTCTGCACGCTCCAACACACATGCACACAATGTGCTTAATTCAAACCAACCGAACTTGATTCCAAATGAACCGAACTTTATTTTCAGTCATCTATTCACCGAATCCAAAAAAAAAAAAAGAGAGAGAAAGAGATTTATTTATCAAGTGATCTAAAATAATTACTAATTTCTTCTCCTGCTTGCTTTCCAAATCATTTCTTAGTGAATTTTTTATTCACAAGCGGACTCAGTTAGTGGACTTGAATTGTCTTGCGAGATTTCCTGCGGTTCTGGAACGTAACATCGTCCGCACTGTCAAAACAGAAAATTTTGCTGAGATTCAAAGATGCACAAATCTGCTTCTTAGACCTCAAAACCGTTGATGAGCGCAACATATCCGACCTCAGCTACTTTTCTGCTCATCTAATGATCCATTAAAGGGCACGTGCCAATAACCCCAGCAGAATTCCGTACACAATTAAAGAACAATGCTAGACCTCACCTGGGATCACTCGTGCTTTTGTGCTTATACCCAAGTAGGTCACATGTAAGCATGAACTCTCCTCATTACAGAAAGCCGGATCGTGTTGTTTAAAAGTAAAAGTCAAAAAGTAAGAACCCCCTCCCGAAAAAAAAGAAGAAAAGAAAACAGCAAACCCAATTGTGCTCTGTGATGCAAAACACGGCCAATTAAATTGACTTCTGCACCGAGGGGAAGCGCTATTCCCCCTGCAAGTGTAACTATTTCACCAAATCCAATCACTTGACTGTGGCTAACATGAGAGCAAGGCGCCTTGTGGCACTCGTTCCGACGCAAACGGCCCACACTCTCGTTTTTATCGGCCTCTTTTCGTCGAGAGACTCACACCGGCAAGGTTAGTTAAAGGCAGAAGTGCTGACTGCGGCGCTGAATCCGGTTGCCTGTCTCATTTCGCGCGTTGATTCATGGCGCTCATTATTCGGCCGGACCGGCCGCCTGCCTGCGAAGAACGGGCGGAGGAGCCATGACCTGAAAACGTACTCTAAATCTCATCGTCTCGTCAAGGCGAGGGCTTGATGACTGCGAGATCGCATCACGCGGACATTCTCGAAAGATTGGAAATAAATAGATGCCAGCGTTTCCAAAGATGTCGAAAGAGATAAACAAGGGAAGAAAAGCAGCACGTAAAGATGTCTAAAATGAAGTTAAGAAGAATGATAGTGCTGTGTTGAATGATTGGGCGGGATGGAAGCGGATCAATTGGACTGCAACTCGATCATCAGGTTGGAAAAAACATTGGTTGGAATATGACGCGCGAGTGGGGCTGGAGAAAATGAGCGTGGTGGGTTTCCTTGACCCAAGGTGAGCTGGGTAAGATCTCCTTGCTCGGGTCAAGTGCGCCGCCGCTGATGATTTACCGCCTTCTGGCCTCCACCATCCGACTGGTGACATCCACGGTCGTCTTGCACATTATCACAGCCTATCACATTACCGTGATGGGCTTCCTGCGCTGTACAACCCTGCACAAGTTAAAGTGGCGTAAACTATTGAAGGACAGACGAGGGTGTCATCATTCACTCAAACTTGTCTCGGGAAAGATGGCCTATTAACTCATCCAAACCCAAAAACGTGTAAACTCGTTTTTTAATACTTTATCCTTCTCTCCCAAAAACGGATTTACACGTTTTTGTTTTGTTTTTTCATGCAAGAGCATACAGAAGGTTTTAATGCAGCTTCTGACATGAAGAGGTGGCTTCAATATGGGAATGAGTGAGTGTAAGAATGAACAATTTACTTAACCTTGTGAAGTGTCTGGATTTACAAGATTAACACATCCCATTTGTCAAGCAAAGATGAGTTTGTGGCCAATCATCAATGACTACTCCAATCAACATTCCTTGACAAGAAAATGCATCCAAAAGAGATTAGCATGTATGCTAATCCAACTCTTTTGTTGACGTTACATAGATACAGTACTCAATCGGGTGAGGGTCAGGTAGTGTTAATTAGTTGCGCCTTAATTTGTGTCGAGCAATAGTGCAAACTTTAGGCTACTTCCTCATTAGCTATTGTTCGGTTTCACATCGCAACCACAGCTTTTTTTTTTACCACAGAGTTCACAGATCAGCCAAGTTCATGGGGAGTGGTAGACGGGCTGGGGTGGCCAACGAATGGCGAACGTAATGGCTAGTAGGACTACATTTCCCATGATTCTTAGATGCGAGAGCAGTAAGTAGTTGCAGTTGTCGTCGTGGTCAACTGCTGCTACTGTGGATGTGAATGCCAACGCAAACATGAATTTGGAAGAAATAGGAAATAATTTTACATTAAATTAGCTTTTAATGGGTTTAGCGGTTGGATCACAATAACAATTGTGTGATTGACATACACATTACAAAAAAAAAAAACGGGACTGTGCCGGTTATTACGGGACATCTGGTCACCCTAAGCTAACAGCTACCTAGCAGTTAGCTTGCTTGCTGGCTCGCGGACTAGCGAACCGGCTCTCTGTGCCACGAGTGGGTCCACACAAAAAAAAGGAACATTTCAGGTAATGTTAACTGTTTCTTACGCTAGCTGGTAGACTGCTATAGCGCGGGCTAACACGCTTCCGGACACTGCGGACTAGCAGTGCGGTCGTTTAATGTCAGCGCATCACTTTGTTGTTATGTCGGCGTGTGTGGCTCCACGTGACCGAAACACTACAGGAAAAGTTCAATATTGTTTTTAAAAACAGTGGCACATGTTCTTCAAATTGTGGCTGACACATACTGTATGTTGATAATAGACGTTTGCGCACATACTGTGAGAACGTACCAGCCGAGAACGTGTTTCCGGGCCCTTCCGCGGACGCGCCTCAAGATGAGCAAGCTTGTTCTCTGTGGTCCATCAAATTTTAAAGATAAAATGAAAATCTTTTTACTGGATACATTTCTAAGCCAGGTGCACAAAAGAAAACAGAGTGTACCAGACAGAGTTATATGAGCAGGGACAGTTACGGGTCAGTTAAATGTTAGCCAGTTAACGATGTGTTGTTAATGTTGGTCTTAATGTGCTGGTCGAAGAAAGTATTTGTGTGTACATGGGACGAGCGAATGCAGTGATAAAAGATAAAAAGAAAAAGAGCTACGTGTGCTGTATTCGTTGCTGACTGTAACCTGTTGAGCGTTTGCAATAAAACTCATAAAGACAACACTATCTTTCTTTTACTTTCAGGATGCTTCAATATCACACGTGAAACCTCCCCAAAGTCTGAGTGTTATTGATCCTTTCAAGATATGCTCCTGCTTAAGAGTATAGACATAAAAATTGAACTGTAAAAAAAAAAAAATACCTTTTACCTTTTGATATTTACATTATGGAACTGACATTTCACTGCACTTCACGACAAAAACACGTTGCCATCATTACAACAGCTATGAATAATATAGCGTACCGTAATTATATAGGAGGCACACAAACGTTATGTACATCTCTTCCAAGCAGGTGTTTATGGATCCACTGAACGACTCTGTCACTGCATCAAACAAATGAACGACTGGATGCAGCAACATTGACTCTAATTGAGTGGAAATAAAACAGAGATAATTGTCTTTGGAGAACAGAAGGACGCACATAATGTTTGACCTCACCTTCACTCCGTGGCTGTCATTAACCAGTGTCGAGCCAGGAATAGAGGCGCTACTTAAATTTCACCAAACCCAATAAATATTGTCAATATTTTACGACATCTTAAGGAGCCATAAACTGGATTGTCATAGTTTGTACACATTTAACTCTTTTACTGCCACACGTTATTAAAAAAAAAAAAAAAAAAAAAAAAAAAAACCCAATGCCAGCGGATTTCGAGCATTTTAACTTATATTTCGAAGCAAACAGAATATTGTGTTCTTTTGCTACATATACAACATGGGTACCACATGAAAGATCGCATTCCATTCTTTCATTAGAAAAAAAAGTATGTTTCTACCTTATTCCGTTCTTTAGTAATCACCATTTGAAAATAGGTCATTTGAGTGACATTGAACGATACATTTTCTCCACAACAGTGACTTTGATACTAATATTTTTTGTTTAGTGACGCTCCGTCAAATTAGGTTTCGTGTTACAAAAGCTTTGATCATTCACGTCAGCCTTGAAAACGTTCTATTTCATCAGATTGCATCATGTTTCATTGTAATTCGCAGCTCTAGTTAGGGCCCGAGCCGCTACCGCTGCCATCTGCTGGCCATAGTTAGTGGGTGTTTTTGATTTCACAACTCATTGAGCCGGCTGCGCTGCACTTGGACGTTGCACTGACCACTAATATTATAATAATAATATTAATAAATAAATTTAAAAAAAAAAAGTAGTTGACGTTACTTAACGTTTATGGCGGCATACATCGTGATTTTATTAAACGTTATTAAACGTTTTTGGCGGTCAAAGAGTTAACTCATTCACTGCCATTGACGGAAAAAGACGTCAAATGATGCATTTATTTTTTTTGCTGGTCTGGCAATGAATGTGTTAATAAATAACTTTGAACAAAAAATCCAAGTGGCCCTTGCAGCTTTCTATTTTTCTCTATATGGCCCCTCAGAGGAAAAAGTTTGGACACCCCTGTATTAGAGTTTATCCTGTGCAGGGTCATGGGGAGGTGGAGCCAATTTCTGTGTCTACTGACCCTGGACCAGAGGTAAATCTGTCCCTGTGAAACACGCACACACATATATGTTCACACAAAGTCTGAAGGAGAGCCAGAACAGCACAATAATTGTGTTCCTTGAAGCACGTCACAGGCAGCAGGCGATGAATCGAGGTGTGAGGCAGCATGTGAAAAACACTTCTTGGAGAGCCAGCTCGGGTACAGACTATCGACTGCCCTCTCCACACACACCTGCACACGCGCGCGCGCGCGCACTCGTCTTGCTGCAGGGGATCAATCTGGAAGTTCAGGTACAGTATGTCAACTTTTCCAACAAACCGGAGGCCCCTCGAAAGTATGAAATTGTGTGCGCGAGTGTATTTACCGAGTAGTAAAAAGGGGGCAAATGTTTGAATTGAAAGTAGGGAAAAACCTCTCCAAAGCCGGGCTGCAGAGACCGTCTGCGTGGGCAACTGTTATGCATATTTCATATGTGAGTGGGCAGTGATGTTTGAGAGATTGTCGAGCAGGAGGATGACGAGAGAGCATCAGTCTCTGTAAAAATGCCTCTGGTGGGAAATCTGTATCCGGGAATCTTTACAATTGTGTTTATAAAAATTGGAGTGGCTCATGCTGCTCGTTATTGCTGCTGAATGCAAACTATGGATTTAGTCTGTTTAAAGCTTCCATTTTCCTTGGAAATGACTTGCGCGTTTGAGTGCCGAATATTATTCATGTAGCTGGCGGCTCTCATATACAACAACCAGCACGTTTCACTCTGCAGCAGCAGCCACCACCTCCAGCATCATCATCATCATCATCATCATCAGGTGCAGGTCGAGGATTCTTTTGGAGCGACACGGAAGGAGAAGACAGAGTGAAGCCCGCTCGAAAGCTTTCAGCAAGCGATGCTCGTGCTCGGGCACAGTCGAGCGCGGTGAATGAAAAAAGACGCGGCTGGCGGCCCCCCCCCCCCCCCCCCCGTGCTGACGAGGGACATGCCGACATGCCAGCCGGCCGGTTAACCGGTCAACCTCCCCGGCTGGAGGAGTAAACGGGACCCGGCGCGTCGTCTCGAGCGAGGAAGATGGAGCGTTTTTGTCTGCTCGTTCTCAGCTGCTTCGGCGTGTCGCGGGTCTCGGCGGGTAAGTTGATGCTCGTGTGCAATTTGCAACACGGTTGTTTCAATGCAGCGGCATCCGTGTCCGAGTGCCGTTTGACTGCCACAGCGTTTTGGGGGGGGGGGGGGGGGGGGCGGCATACGTGTGCGTGGAGGAAAACACCGTTTGCACGGATGTGGACGTCACTGTGCACCCTGGGCACGCTTGTGCATTGTCTTTGGTACCTGTGGAGAGCGTTTTGCGTGATGTTTTAGTGAGCAACGCGCTTGTGTTCACCTCAAACGCAATTGAGGATCTGTTACAATGGACTGTTAACGATGGCGCAGGTTGATTGGCTTCACTGGACTGCATTCAAACTGGAATTGCCTGTCGTGCGTGTGCATGTGTGTTAGTCCCAGTACATCCGTCGTTTATAAAAATCAGTGCAAAAAATAAAAAATAAAATCCAAAATTAAGACTCGAACCTTTTTTAATTTGTTTATCAGGTCAAAATTCTACAATATTGTACACAGTTGGACTTTATTGCTACCGAGTCCAAAAAGTGGCAGGCCATTTTAATCCCTAAACTGCAAAGCTACTGTACTTCATTCTGGGAATGAACAAACTAAATAAATCAATACATAATACAAACGTGATATATTTATTGCATGTGCACTACTACTTATTGTAGGCCCTCATCCTCGAGCTAAAAATATAAACAATACAATTAAATTGAAACACTATTTTCTGTATTTCATCCATTAACCCGAGTTGGCGTATCCTGTAAACAAAAACTGGCATTGGTGTGCTGACACCAACTGCCGCCTCACAGTCGGAAACAATAATTAGCCATACAAGCGCTTAGTAAAGGCATCCAATACAATCGCTATATCGAAAATTCCATTATGAATTCAGAATTTTAATTGCCACTATCAAAAAAGGTACCAATCTCATGTTTATGCTTGCGGCCGTATAGTTTGCATTGGCGGGATGCTGTCCAGCATGATACTGGGAACCGTTTCTGTTACTTTGTGAAACAGCTCAAGGGTTGAATCGCATCAGAATGTGCAAGTGGTCATAATCTTGTGGCAATAGCTGTACACAATGTTATATATTTTTTTTAACTCATAAATCACGAGGGCATTAGGTACAGCTTCTACATGAAAATAATCCTGATTATGTGAGTTTCACAAGTAGCCCAATTACATCCCATCGCCTACTAACTGAAGTGGCGAACGGGCTCTTGACATTCATGAATCACATCAGTTTGTTTGCCGTTTGGTGTGCGCATCGATACAGATGAATGGACTGATGTTTTCTTATGTTGTCGTTAACTCATTTACTCCCAATAACGTATAAATACGTTTTTTTAATGTTCTAAGTGTCCCAAAGACGTATTTATACGGGGTTTTTGTTGTTGTTGTTGTTTTTTTATGCTAGAGCATACAGAAGGCTTTGATGCAGCCTCTCAACTGCAAAGAACGGTTGCAGAAATGGTAGTTATTACACAAACGGCCGGCAGGTGGCAGCAGAGCAAAGGAGATCAACCAGGGCCATATAGAAAAAAAGCTCAATTACTTACAATTTTAAATAGATTTGTGAAAAATGATGAAACTTAGCTCTCTTCTAATGCTAATTGCTGCAAAACGGAAACAGATAGAGACATACTTTAATCTTTCTTTTGATAGGTTCCATGCTTTTATAGCAAGAGAACACAATATTCTGTGGGCCTTGCAAAATCAGTCAAAATCCAGTAAAACAGACGGGAGCGAACGGGATTGCGAAATGTGAAAATGGCGGCGAGTGAATGAGCTACGCACATATAATCACACGATGACCACAACACAGTGATATGAATCCCTTCTGACACAAAATTTCAATCTATACCTCATTTGGTCTGCATTTACGCTCCACTGACATTTGCATTGACCTTCTCTTTTAAAAACGTTTGACGTTGCTCACACTTCATTCACTCGTTCGTTGTTTAGTCATCTAATTTGAATATTTGAAATTCCTTATGTATGACCTTTGAATGAATCAGTTCATAAGTATAATGGAGATTCTCACAATTGATCAAGTATTCATAATCTATTTATACAATAATTGGACGCAAATATATGACATGTGCAAAATGGCATTTCATCCGCACATGACGACATATCGTTATTGAACAGTAGAATTAAATATGGCTCATAAACGGAAGGAAAGGAGCGAAAGGCTATTTCTTGAAAGACACGCACTGGAAACTCCAGCACACGTTGACGTGATGTCAAGTCTGAGTGTTGTCGGCCTGGCAAGAGTAAGTAGGAGTGAGACTGTAATATTTACACCGGGCTGACGTCTTTACGGCGTCTGTGTTTATGGCGACTCGTAAACAGCTGGTTGAACCTGGGAAAGGAGAGGCTAATGTTTCAATTTAAAATGTAAATCGACTCCCTTACACATTCATCTCAATCGGTCTATAAATTCTCAGGAGCAATTTTGCCGGGGCTGCTCCAAGGCAAAAGGAAAAAAAAAAAAAAAAAAAAAAATCAATTAATCATTCAACAAATTGAACAGTGATGCAAAAGACAAAACGACTTCCTGGCTTCCCTCTTTGTTTTTGTGATGCTTTTCATGAGAATGCCGTCTTTTCAGAGTGGAAAGAATATGGTTTTATGCTGCATGTAAATATATGAACCTTTTGGGGCTCAGCGCCTTGCAGGTGCAAGTGATACATTTTCAGCCATCATCTACAGTATCTCTACTACTGTCTACATTATAGAGCATGGATCATAAGAAGTAAATACGTTTGGTATCGCAATTGGCGAGGCAAAATTTGCATTTTGTGCCACATCAAAACATTTTTTTTTTTTTAGAATATTTTATTTTTGACTTTCCGCAATGTGTACAAACACAATAATCTGAGTAAAGTATCAACATACAACCGTAACCCAACAAATAATACCCCCACCACAAAAAATAAATAAATAATAATAAAACTAATATGGTCTAAATACGGTTGCCAAACTTTTAAAAACATGGTATATTGTTTTCTGAGACCGTAAGTAATTTTTTCCAAGGGTACACAGCTGTTCATTTCACCAGGTCACCTATCAAGAAGAGGAGGGGTGTCGGATTTCCACGTTATCGCGATGCATTTTCTGGCTACACATAAAGCAATCTCAAGAAATTGAAGTTGTGCAATGTGAAGAGAGTGACTAATTGGCTTGAGATTCCCCAATAAGCATATTTCAGGGTCCAGCGGAACAGCAATTTGTAAAATACTGGTTAGAATTGAGCAAATATCGTGCCAGAAAGGGCCTCACCTTGACACAATTCCGAGTACAATGTACAAAGTTCAATTGCTATCAAAGCATGGACCCTATCAAAAGAAAGATGAAAGTCTCTTCTTTCACCAGGAAAAAAAGTACGTTTCTATCTGTTTCCGTTTTGCAGCAATTAGCATTAGAAGAGAGCTAAGTTTCATCACTTTTCACAAATCTATTTAAAATTGTAAGTAATTTTGCTTTTTTTCTACATGGCACTGGTTGATCTCCTTTGCTCTGCTGCCACCTGCTGGCCGTTTGTGTAATAACTACCATTTCTGCAACCGTTCTTTGCAGTTGAGAGGCTGCATCAAAGCCTTCTGTATGCTCTAGCATAAAAATAAAAAAAAACATATAAATACGTCTTTGGGACACTTAGAACATTAAAAAAAAACGTATTTATACGTTATTGGGAACAAATGAGTTAATGGCGCCATAAGCGCTTCCTCTCGGTCCAAGCTGATAATGTCATCTTTCTTGCAACTGCTACTATAACAAGCATGTTGTTGGCGCAAATCCGTTGCCATGTGTGGTAAATCAGGTGCAAATTTGCTCCAAGCTGTCAGTTTTGTGGGCGTGTTTGCGCCGGTATATGATTCGAGCAAAATAGGCGGGTAACTGGACGCAGACTGCGTGTGCAGTTGTGGTGCAATATTTCGCGCTATTACCGGACGCAGCGCATTCTTGGTGAATATGCCCCTCAGTGTCCATTATTTTTCTGTGCGGAAATATGTTTGTCATTGTAAAACAAATTAGAGGCCAAAATTCCAGAACGGCGTCAGTACAACCTGAGGAATTCTATTCTGAATCTTGTCACCTAGCGTGTAACTCTATGATGTGTATCTTTCTGCTTGTACACTTCACAAGGGATCAAGTGTGAGCACGTTTGCATTTTGTTTCCTCCACTCAGCAGTGTGAAAACAAATCGCTGTAATTAGTTTTTCATGTACCCTCGTTTGCAAAGTACAAAAGGTGACTCAAGCAGCGCCGTTCGTTTGACACCTTCAGATTGAGATTTTATAGTTGAGGTAAGATTACACCTGAGTTCCTGAGAGGTTGATCTAATGTAACCAAAATGACACTTTGAGAGTGACCACAATGTTTTAGTGTTCACATTACTTTAGATTTTTTTTTTTTACAAAATGCCGATCACTTCAGTTTTTATCGATATGCAGCGCACTGACCAGATACTTCATTTGCCTGCATTTCCTATTCAAATGCTAAGTTAACTACAGTCAAACCTCGGTTTTCGAACTCTTCTGTTCTCATTCAAATCGGTTTTCAAGCAGAAAATTTGAGAATTTTATGTCTCGGAACTCGTCCAAAAATTCGGCTCTCAACCAAACTGAAAAAAGCCGAGCGTACCTGAACGCGACTCACTCGGGAGCCGAGCTAACTCGAATGCTTCCTCTGTCGCACATTTCGTGTTCAAAGTTCGTTTGGAGCAGACCTGTTCATTGTTATTTACGCAAAGCTTTTTTTTTTTTTAGTTTTGCATCGTGTATTAGCGCCTGATCGTGGGTCCAAAGAAAGCAAGTGGCTGGTGAAGAAAAGAGGAAAGTAGTGCGCAGAACTATTGAATTTAAAAAAGAAATGTTTGCATTTTGTTTTTGTTTTTTTCATCATTTTAGATAGGATATCTCAATACAACAGTGTCTATTTCTACCCTTTTCTATTTATGGTAAACAGTATACAGTGCAGTTTATGGTGTAAAATAGTAAAAAAAAAAAAAAAAAAACAATTGGAAAAAGTTTTTTTAGACTTGGAACGGATTAAAATTATTTACATTATTATAATGGGAAAAATTGTTTCGGATTTCGAACAAATCACTTTTAGAACAGCCTTCTGGAACGGATTATGTTCGAAAACCGACGTTTGACTGTATAAGTTAAACTACTGAAAGCAGTTTTTGGCAGGATGTCAGGCTACATCTACAACCACACTAGTGGACATATTGTTAAATTAAAACCTCTCATTTCATTACAAGTTAATTATTATCATGGCATTTTTATTTTATTTTATTGTATTTTTTTATCTTGCATTTAATCACATTACAGACATTAATACAAATGTTTTGGCCATTGATGTTATTTCCTGTCCTTTTCCGAATAGAACTTTTAGTCTTTGGCACAGACAACACATGATTTCCATGATTTCCAAAAACAATTTAAAATGTGGACTCGTCAGACCGCAGCACACTTTTCCACTCATCGCTACGCATGTTAATTAGCGTCTGTTCAGCTGAATTGAAGCAGATAAGAGGCCATTTTCTGAATGTCATTTCAAATTCCCGTCTAGATAGCTCATAACATGGTTGTTCTTATGTCTGGCACGTTTCACGTCAAGAAGCCTCCTTAAGTTGTCCTTGGGAAACTCATATCAGGTTGAGTGGCGCACACTTGAATGGAGTGGACACGGCTTGTGCACTAAGATCTGATGGTAACATGACCACTGAGGCAATGGTAAAAGGCAAAATAAAAATAATAATAAAAAAAGGCAACGGCACAGGTGCAGTCAGTGAAGATTGCGATTGATTATTGCCCGCATCCTCTCAAAATGGCCGTGCGTTTCCCCTTCTTTGTGGCCATCATAAAAGCACGTTTTTGTGGTTCAATAAAGAATAATACGGTACAGTATATAGTAAGTGGCGCCTCAAAGGCTGAGAGAGGTTTTCCGTTGTAGGAAGTCAGTAAAGGTGCTTGGTCCACTTTTAGTCCCGTTCAGCTGCATTGCTCCGTCTTGTTTGGTCTCCATCATTGCACAAAATCAAAATCCGGCTTCAGTGTCTATTCAGTGCCTTAATTGGGTTAATATTGATTGATGTCCAAGTTAATGTGGTCACTTGTTGCCATCTATAATCTGTGCAACCGCCTACTTCATAAAGCTATCAGTATGTAACTCACAGGAGACAAATCATTAGCAGGATGAACGGATGAAAAGACACTCATGTCGCCTAATTTCACTCGCTATCGTGCTTGTTTCAATTACCAAATAAATACACACTGGCCAATACGTCTGTAAGAGCATAGTAGTAAGCCTGACTGATATTGATAACTTACTGATATTTTAAAATACAGAAAAACCAGACAGAATTAATATAATAATAATAATAATAATAATAATAATAATAATAATAATAATAATAATAATAATAATAATAATAATGATGATGATGATGATAATAAAAAATATTAATAATTATAATAATAATTAATAATAATAATAATTAATAATATTATTAATATTAATATTATGTCACCCCATTGCATGGTGCCAAAGTACCGTATCTAAATTATTTACCCGATGTTTAACTTTTTTACTGCCACACGTTATCCAAAAAACAACCCCGACAGTGCCAGCCGATTTCGAGCATTTTAACTAATATTGTGTACTTTTACTGCATAATCCACATGAAAGATTGCATTCCATTCTCTCATTAGAAAAAAAAAGTATGTTTCTAACTTATTCTGTTCTTTAGTAATCACCATTTGAAAATATGTCATTTGAGAAAACAAGCTTTTTGTGAAAAGATACATTTTCTCCACAACAGTACTTTTGACACTAATATTTTTATTTTTTTTTTGTTTGGTGACACTCTGTGAATGTGATTAAATGTAACAAAGGCTTTGATCATTCATGTCATCCTTGAAAATGTTCTATTTCGTCAGATTTGGTCATGTTTCACTGTAATTTTATACACCTTGAGCCCATTGAAAAGAGATACAATGCTGCCATCTGCTGGCCATAGTAAGTGGGTGTTTTTGATTCCACAACCTATTGACCAGGCAGCACTGCACTTAACACTTCACATTGATTTAAAAAAATAAATAAATAAATAAAAATAACGTAGTTGACATCATTTAACGTTTATGGCGGCATACATTGTGATTTTAGTCATCGCTATTAAACGTTTTTGGCAGTCAAAGAGTTAACATCCAAATGATGCCCACTAATTAATGCTTCTTTACATGTTGAGACCATCGTGACTTTTATGTGCGCATGCAATTGTATTTTTTTTGTTTGCATCGCATCGCGTGTCCGTAGTGCGTGCGTGCGTGTTGACGTTGATGCGGTGACGAGGACACGCCCGTTTGCCAAGGTCTCTCTTCACACACGTGAAGGCGATCTCCGGGTCATAAAACCCTGATGGTTCTATCATGGCACATTAAATATAGATGAGGTGAGCGGCCTTGCGCACTGAATGTGTGTTAACCCCCCCAAGAGCAAAGAGCAGCCACAAGCACCCGCAAGCCTCTCGCACTCAATACGATGTCAGCAAAGGCAAATAAGCAGCCTTGTGCTGCTACGACATGATTCTCAGTCATCAACTTGGGCTAATTTATTGCTTGTAATTTCGCTTTCATGACTTTGATACAGGGTTTCAATTATTCTTTCCGCAATGTTTATTTGTGCTGTTTTCATATTTACATCTGCTGGTTCTTACTTTCTGTACACCCTCCTCCTTGCGGTTAACTCACTGACTCCCCGCCATTTTCACATTTCGCAGTCCCGTTCGCTCCCGGCTGTTTTACTGGATTTTGACTGATTTTGCAAGGCCCACAGAATATTGTGTTCTATTGCTATCAAAAGAAAGATTAAAGTCTCTTCTTTCATCAGGAAAAAAAAAGTATGTTTCTATCTGTTTCCGCTTTGCAGCAATTAGCATTAGAAGAGAGCTAAGTTTCATCAGTTTTCACAAATTATTTAAAATTGTAATTGAGCTTTTTTTTCTACATGGCCTTGGTTGATCTCCTTTGCTCTGCTGCCACCTGCTGGCCGTTTGTGTAATAACTACCATTTCTGCAACCGTTCTTTACAGTTGAGAGGCTGCATCAAAGCCTTCTGTACGCTCTAGCATTAAAAAAACAAAAACAAAAAAACACGTATAAATACGTCTTTGGGACACTTAGAACATTAAAAAAAAACGTATTTATACGTTATTGGGAGTAAATGAGTTAACTTCATCTCAACAGTTTTGAACAGTAAACTGATGCTGCTTGTTCTTTAACTACACTTGATAAACGGTCTTTTGTTCTGAATAAGCATCACTCCTAATAGAGTTTTGACTGAATTAAAATTAGTGTTGTTCCGATACAGTTTTTTGGCTCATCGATACCGATACCCAGCTTTGCAGTATCTGCGATGCGCCTTACTCAAACGAACAAATGGGTGCTAAAAATTGCGACCGTACGTACGCATAAAACTCAAACTAAAACTGTCTGTGGTTTCTGAGTTGAATTTGGGCTTTATGAAGGCGGCACATAAGTGATGCACAAAGTAAAAAGGAACCATCAGGAAACGTAAACACGAGGCCTTCTAAATATCCTGGCCACAACAACACGCAAGCTATGATGCCGTTTTCCTTGCAGGCGTACTCATTAGCATCCCGCGGAGCAGCACACCACACCACGACTTTGACTAATGTTTTTCCAAGGGTAGTGGAGCTGTAACAATCAGCAATCGCTTCTCTTGGGGGCTGATAGAAGCCGAGGAACCACCCTGCAAGCTTTTACGACCCCCCCCTCAGTCTCTCAGCCACCGAGTGGGTATTAAAACAAAACCTCTTTTCTACCCTGAGGGGCCTCAAGTCAACATTGAACGATAATCAGTGAGAGCAACAACACAATTTGTATTTACAATAACATTAATAACTGCTCGAGTTATTTTATTAAAATGCCTTCTTCACTCCATTCATGATGAGTTCATTCCAGTGGTAAATTTCAACGATTCGACGCGACCCGAGAGATCAGCATGCAAAGCACAAAGTCGAGGATGCCTTTCAGGAAGCACGTCTCATTCTTGTTTGATGCATTAACCAACATGTTGCCAAAATGATATTCAGAATGTGATGCAATCCCATTGTTGCTTATTCAGAATAAATAATTGCTCATTTTGTGCCCGCAAAGGAATCGTTCAATTGGAAATGCAGAGATACTGACAAAAAATGTGCACTCACTATCATTTGATCTTGCACATTCTAATGAGATTTAATGTGACAAGTGTATCAAAAGTTCGACGTTTTTAAAATGTAGTACAGTAATGATCAATTTGCATTCATTCTATGGCTGATGTCATGGCCAATAATCAGAGTCATGTTTCATGTAAGCCACAGAAAAGCAGTCAAGCAGAATCAAAATAGACAAGACAGAAGAAGCTGTGATCTTAATGGGTCTTAAAAAAACGAAGTCTAATTACATTTGCCTAAAAGACAATTCATCAATTCAAACACGGAACAATTCAGCTACGGCCAAGCACTTTGTTTTTTGACTTCACCAAATGAAGTAGATGCAGGTGACATATTCTATTATTATTATATTATTCGTCTAGCTCAGAATTCTTTGTTTGCGACGCAACGATGCCAAAGCCAAGAAAAAAATAGTTCAATAGAAACAAACCACAGAAAAATCCTGACAAATATTCAACTGGAAGCAATAAACATAAAAGAGTAAATGCGTGATCGTCTCCTGTGTGGACTCGGCATCGAGATGAGGAGGATGTTCATTAATTTAAATCATCAATCACCTTCCCAAGGTGCGTTTGGAATTTGTGACTTCCTCTCATTTGCTGTCTTATCGTTTCACGCAACGCTCGTCAATTGCGATGGCGCCTTCTCTAATGAGCGGCGATCTGGAAGAGTTGACACCCTTGACGCCGCTCGGCATGGAATAGACAAGTAGCTGCCAACACGCTCGCCGGGATATCCGGCATGGCTCAAAGTCACAGCCACATCTCACGGCGATGCAGACAAGCGCGCTCAGGGAGACTTTATGAAGATGCGCGTCTGCTGTTTTATTAGAGCTGACTGCCATGTGGATATTTAAAGCCCGTGGTCACTGAAAACACTCACTGTCTCTTATAGCAGAATGAAATGGGAGAAAGGAGGCGGATAAAGACATGAAAGCAGTGAACGAAAGCTTTCAGACTGGGAATAGTGAGGATGTGTTTTGTTTAGATTTGTTAGCAAGCTATGAAGGCTGCTGTATATACTGTACAGTAAAGTTAGGATAACCGGATGTCAACGGCAAGCGCAAAGCACTTCAATCTTTTTTTTCTTTTTTTTTCACTCTTAAAGTGTCATGCTTTTATATTTTAGGTTTATTTACGTTTTTACAGTTTTAACCCATACATTTTGTTATTGTTGAACAATTGTAAACGGACAATTTCCGGACAATCCTGTAGCGTGACGTCATCTGCAGGTGACCCCGATACGATCTGGCAGCCCGATCACATCTTTACACCGACACCGGAACTAGAACGACTTCCTGCTTCTGTGTCTAAGAATCATGGGAAATGTAGTCCTACTAGCCTAATGCAGCTGTCGCCGGTCAGACCCAACACAAGCTGAGCTATTCTGGTCATATATTTACAATGTTGCAATGCGGGACCGATGCGATGGAAACGGAACAGTCGGCTTCCAATAGGACCAAGCAAAAAAAGGTTGGATTATGGTGAGTGCATTGAGTTGTTTAGTGTTATTGATCCAGTTACTGCCTACAAAAAAAATATTTTCTAATTTAATGTTTGTGGAGCTTTTATAATATCCTTGATATTTAGGAAGAATTGATGTTACGCAATTCATATCGATCGAAGTGAAGTGAATCGAATCCAAATTGAAATCGAATCGAACTGAACGCCAGCCCTACTATACACTGACTTCACTGAAGAATTGACGAGTTTCTTTCTCTGGTGCTCCTTGCATTGTTAATTTGCTCACCTCTAAACTTATTGTGATCATTGTGATGGATATACGCTTTGTTTTTGAGCCTAATGACCTCATTCACTTGCTTTTGAGATCCCATTGGACTTAATATTGGCAGCTCCAGTCAAACAGTTGCCCAGTGCCCTCCTAATAGCTGACATTAACGACTTTTATCTGCTTCATTTGTCTTGAAATAATAGGAAAAACGTTGAATCCATCCGGCTAATTAACCTCTTGTGTCAACCATCCGATTGCTTTCGAGCCCCTTGGAAACGGAATTATTCTGCATAAAATGGCTGTCGCTCGCAAAACTGTAAATGACATCTTTCAGCGAGAGCAAAGTTTAGAGTCGTGTTACAGCTTTTAAATCGTTTCATGTCAAATTCATCGTGGTAGTGAATGAAAGCAAATACGTTTGAATTTTATCAAACTGCTTCGGGGGATTTTTGCACACATTTCATAGTCACATATTCACTTGCCCTAATACAGTAAATTACCCAGCATTCAGTCATAAGAAAAGAAATAATAATAACTACAGGGTGAGGTTGCTAGGTGAGCTTGGGTGCGTTACGGTGGAATCCAGACTTGTATGAAAACCTCCAAAAAAAAAAGCATCCATGGCCTGCTTTTAACCTGCCGTCTCGGCTCTAGTAGCAGAGAGACTGCAGAGGCGGACGTTTATCTTGCTGAATGCAGCAGCAGGTTGGTGTTGTCTGCAAAACTCATCGGTCCAGAGCTGACTGCGATTTGAGCAATCGATGGCCCACGACCAGGTCTCCAAATATCTTCAGTCAAGTCTGATACATTCATGGAACAGTCAGCGGTGCTGAAACAGCACAATTTTTTTATTTTTTTTTTGTCAGACTTAGTACAACTTTCGAGGTCTTAGAAACGCCATCCATCTTGAAAGAGAGGACAAAAATTGTTTGATAAAGGGCAGGTACTTGAAAGGGTTCTTACACTTATCATCAAATTGCGTGCACTGATGGTGGGCATGTTGCGCTTCATCTATTGATATTTAAGATCTTTGACTGAGCACCCATTGTTATGTTCTGAAGTTGGATCCCAAAACGCATACACACATGAGATTTTTAACTCAGAGGCGTAGAACAAACTTGACTAGACTAGAAACAACGAAAATGTATCAAGAATCACGAGATGCTAAGCTAACTTGGGCTGTGGAGGTGCACAGAAGAACAGAGGTAATAATCCGACAAAAACACACCCTTCAATCAGTTATCAAGTCTAGATTGTTGAAATTTGATCAAATACAGTCATTTCTCAAGATTAACAAGCAGTCATTTACATTCAAGTTATTGTCTCTGAAGTATAAAACATTTAGCAAGCAATGGCGGAATTCTCAAGTAACTTCAATACACTGACGCCCTTGAACAAGAAAACAATCTCACAACAACATACAGTACTTGAAATGAAAATCATTTTCGTAATCCCGCTACTGTATTGTACAATTTATTTGAAATAATTGCGTTGGTTCGGTTCATTCCTATTTAAATGCATCAGTAATCACTTTTTGAAGCAATGTATTTATCACAGCATGCGTTCCCAAAGTCCCAATTAAGCAGGTGAAGTGAATTCATGCATAACATTTGCTTGTCGCTGTAAATGACAAGACCGACATTCCATTCCAGCTTTTATGAGCAACAGTGTATTTGTTTTTACAGCCAGGCATTATGTGCGCCATTAAACGTTTCAACTTTGTCGGAAAGGGAATCAATCCTTCCTGTATTAAACAACGATTCATTTGCCGGTGCTGTCAAATTGGTGGTTTCCATTCAATAATTCCATCCAATCATGCATCAAAGTGATGCTTTTTTTTTCTGGCTTTTTTTTTTAGAATGAGCAAAAAAAAATTTTTTAACAATATTGTGACCTTTTTTAAATATCGCCAACCTCCCCACAATATCGTGATAATTATCGTATCGTGAGCTTCATATCGTCATAATATCGATATCGTTACATTCCTAGTAATTATATATTTGAGTATAGTTGAAATGGTGCGCATTTTTTTTTTTTTTGGACGAGGTGCCACCAAAAGGGTCCTTTACCTGAAAAAGTTTGAAAGCCACTAAATAGACCAAGCGCTGTTGTTATTGTAAAACTTTAAAGGTGAGACATTGCAACAGACAGAAATGTTATTAAGGCTTCCAGCGACAATATTCTTTGGCAGTTGGGCATATTCGATATGTGTGCGTTGGTTTGGGATGAGGGACCGGCGGGTAGAGAATAAAAAAATAAAAAAATAAAAAAAAGTATCTGCAGGCTGCAATACTAAATCTACAGAGTTGGCCTTTAATATTACATAAGGTCCCTGTTGGAGTCGCAGTCCCCGAGAGGACTCAAAGGTTAACTCGCTGTGTGTGTTTTGAGATGAGAGCACAATATAGACAGAATGAAAGAGCTGAATAATGAGTTTGATTTATGACTTCTTAGGTCCCCCTCAGGCTGTGGGACTACATATAAATAGAAGGAGCTTGAAACACGAGAGTCGGCCATGTTCAAGCCACATGTCATTTGTTAACCTGTTACTGGACAATAACTGGCTGATGATGTTGATATCCTCATAAAGACAGCTGAGTGGCATCATTGAAAGTGACCACTTCTCCTTGTTTCCTATTCATCAGACCTCCACTCCAAATATAATAGCAGCAGTGCCATAATTTGCTACTTAAAATTGCTACGGTTCAAAAAGTGTGCTGCTGTAGCCAAGATGAAAAGTTAAGAAACATGAAAAAACAACAACGATATGCAAACATTCTACAAATGAAATTCAAATTTTTTCGTTTAAAATACCTCAAATACCTGAGCAGCACTGAATATAATTAGACTTCATTTACACCCTGAAGCATGCAATCATATTTATATGTGAACTGGTCCACAAATTGAATATGATCAATTTTCAGCTCTTGGCTATTATTATTATTATTATTATTATTATTATTATTATTATTATTATTATTATTATTATTATTTAATTAAAAAAAATAATTATATTAGGGGTGTCAAAACGAGTGCATTAAGTTTGAGTTAATTTAAAGTTCCTTTAACGCCACATATGTTTTTAACTGGGGGAATTCCAGTCGCAGATACGTCAACATCAAAATTTAGCAGAAATAAATGTAATAATAATAATGCATATTTGTGGAGACTGAACGATTCTGTGAACGAATCTTTTGAACGGCTCTTTTAAATGAACTGATTCTAGTGATTCAGTTCACCTAAAAGAACTGTAAAGCCCATCACTGGTTGTTCCTGTTTTGAGTGACTTTTTTTTTTCTCCTCTCCAGTTCGGAGCTCTTTTTGTTCAGCGTTTTCCCTCAGTAAGACGTGTTTTGTTTTTCCTGTTACTAAACTGCAGCCGTCACGACCAACCGTTCTCCTGCGTCTGACTCCTCCCTCTCTACGTCTTGTCAATTGCTTGTAATATGTTGGACGTCGATGTGTACGTTTTTTATTATCAGGATTAAAACAGGCAACCATTTTCAGATCTAAATTGCATATATCATGTACAACTTGTGTAAATTCAGATGAAAAACTGTTGTAACTAACTTACTCTGATATAGTTTCACAGCAGAGACGAGACGGAGCCCAACTTTGCTTTGATTTTTACCCTTCAGAAGTTTCAAAGACTTTTGTCTGTGTGTTTTGCAGATACCTTGTCCCCCCCTGTCAATGTTACCATCAAAGCGGTGAAAGCTAACTCTGCCCTGGTGACATGGGACATCCCCGAGGGAGACCCTGTCATTGGCTTTGCCATCACACAGCAGGTGACGGACACGCGGATAGCGCAACCGCTGCGCACACACTCTTTCCGAGATAAGACTATTTGGATACTCGCGTGCGTGTACAAACATACTCAGTGAGACAATACAGAGCGCGTAATTAATTCCTCAAGCCTCGAAGATTCATTACGGGAACGAGCAAAAGAAGTGGAGATCTCGTTTGACTGCTCTGAGGAAAAGAGCGTAATCGCTTTCCTGACATCAAACAAACGCACTCAATTCGCACACGAATGCAGAACTTCACGAAGCTTCATTCTCACACTATTTTGCAAACATAAACAGACTCGGGGCAGGTGCGGCTCAGTTGACAACAGTGACAAAAAACCTTCCTGAAGTAGTAGGAGACTCGGCTGACACAGAGGAAGTGAAAGTGGAGCAAAACAAGGAGTTGGAGTGACCAATCTTGACTTTTTTGTTTTTTTGTCTTAGTCTGACTTGTATAGCGCTTTTCCACATTTGAACGCACTCAAAGCACTTCACACTGACTTCACATTCACCTAGTGACGGAGCAGCATCAGGAGTAACTGAAGGTTCCCTATTTTGCTCAAGGACAACTTGGACATCATCACAAGCATTTGGGAAAAACTTGAACTTGGACTAAATTCTGTTCCAACCAAGATTCGAACCCACTAGTTAAATGCTCTTGCCCAAATGCTCAGCGCAGGAGCCGCATGGAGGAAAATATATTACAAAGTGGGCCACATTGGTAAAATAACGGTATATAACTTAAAAACAATTACCGTCAATTATGCGCAGATTTTTTTGCGATTTTTAGGCCAGCACTAAATGACGCAGCTCAACTGTAATACGTATATTGTTTAAAAAAAAAATCACACGAATGCAAATGAAACGCGGCAACACTTTGCCTGTATGAGTTCCAGATGTGTTAAATTGACCTGTTTTGCATATATATAGTTCCCAGAATGCATTGTGTGGCACAGTTATGAAGTTATAAGGACGTTAATCCCTGTCATATGTATTTGTGTTACCAGTAATTGAATGTGTCGTATTTAACACGTTTATGTTGGTCTATGATTTAAAATAAATAAATAAACAAACCATAACTTTAAGTTGTGTGAAAAAAATAATGGCTTCCACGGCGATTCCGTGTACAAGTTACATTACTCATCAAATTTATATATTTGATTGTGGCTGTCTGATTAATTGGTCCAACATTATAATTGTTTTATTTTTTTGTTTTTACTTTACAAAGTCCATCTCGCGGGCCGGATTAAACCCCTTTGCGGGCCTGATCCGGCCCGCGGGCCGAATGTTTGACGCCACTGGACTATAAGTGACTTTTTTGACAAGATTATTGAGTGTATCTTTGGAAATTTCAAGATCATTGAAAACATTTGGGAGGTCTACCGCTTGCTGATGTTAAAACAAAAGCGATGGCTCACAATATCCATGCCAGTTTATCCGAAAGGTGATTGATGGCATTAACATCCCTATAATGATCCTATGGAATCTTGCATTAGGGATGAGACATTCTGGAAAGAAAGTTAATTGAAAAATTCACATTCAGTGAAACAAAGAAGCATAGCCTAGCCCCTCAGATTGATTATTTTTCTCAATAGTTGTCCAAAACTTTTAATTATCATCTTTCTGAGTGTGTGTCGTCCAATTTAGTCTCTGTAATGCGTGTTCTTCCAATATTGACCATTTTTTTCCCCCCCACAAAACTCTCCCGTGCTGAATTTGTGCGCCCACAGAAGAAAGACGTGCGTATGCTAAGATTCATCCAGGAAGTCAACACCACCACACGCTCCTGTGCATTATGGGACTTGGAGGAGGAGACGGACTACATCGTGCACGTCCAGTCCATCAGCATGTTTGGGACCAGCCCGCAAAGCGAACCGTTACGCTTCCGAACGCCGAAGGAGGCCGAGACTCAGGCTTCTAAGAATAAAGGTAAAAGTAGCGCAGATAACATGAATCGATGCATCACTTTTTTGTGTGTGTGTTTGTTCTTGAGCCACAAGGTGCAGAAAGAACTTGGCCTCTTGATAATATCTTGACTGATTTTGTCTAAACAGCAATAAAAAATCAATATGCACACAAAGCGTGAAATGGAATTTCACGACAGAGTGCTGGACACTGCCAAGCGGGCGTATTCTTCATTCTGTATTGACGTGCCTCCGCGGGCCACCTCGCTTGCGAGCAGCAACCGCTGCACAGTAAACCAAAAATGGGGGCGAGGGCGGAACATTTATCAGCTGCCGAGCAGGGGAAGTTGGAGCTGCAAGCGATGGTAAATCAATGCGCTCTTCCCAGAAGCCTTATCGAGAGTATTCCTCCTCCTCCTCCTCATCCTCATCTCAAGTGTGACACTCTGCAGGACTCCTCCCCGAAATTGGAGCCAGAGAGAGAGTTTGAACTTCTTTCGCAGTGGCAAGATAGCGTGGAATACAAATGGAGCAGCATCGCTCGTCGAGACCGAACACCGCTCTTGCTGAGGCATTAACTCTGCAAGTGTTGTTCTAAGGGTTGTTGCTGCAAGGGAAACACATTTTTAAAAATCAATAACTGGACAGGTTTTGGAATGAGTTTCATTTACTGTAGCCTACTGCCTTGCACTCGTTTATTTGACACTGATGGCTTTTCCCCAAAAATAAACAACACTCTTAATTGACTATGTCGACACCAAGAGCAAAATATACACAACAACAACAACAAGGACGTTATAGTGCAGGGGTGTCCAAACTGTTTCCTCTGAGGGCCACAAACAGAAAAATAGAAAGCTGCAAGGGCCACTTTGATTTTTTTTGTTTTTTTTTTGTTTTGTTTAGTTATTTATTAACACATTCATTGCCAGACCAGCAAAAAAATGCGTCATTTGACGTCTTTTTCCGTCAATGGCAGTGAATGAGTTAAACATGGTAAAAATCACTGAAGCAATTATAAATTGTTGATATAATGTACAGTTACTTATTGAAAACTGCTAACAGTCACAAGGCAAATAGTGACCCCTGTGTGCCACTATAATCGATCCGCCTCTCCACTGAGCAGCAGCTGAATCCCAACTTGACATTCTGAACCACAAGATCAATCGGTCGTCAACTGACCACACTTAACAACCATTAATGTGATGTTTTCACATTTTTTTTCATTAATAATTAACCTTTAATTAATGTGATGTTTTCACAAATTGGACGTTGACACTAAGGAACAAGTGGATGAAACTATTTTTATTTCTGGAACTGAATTATTAGCTGCAAATTTGTGTCTTTGCGTAGCTAGAAATGTTGAATCCACCCTCTTTTTTTTTTTTTTTTTTTTAAATAAACAGCATTGAAAAATGATTTTTAGTATTTGCCGCGGGCCGGCAAAAAATGTATGGCGGGCCGCAAATGGGCCCCGGGCCGTAGTTTGGACACCGCTGTTACAGCGCCTTGAAAATAAGCTCATTGAAGTCTCTTAAATATTCATTAGCTTTTTTTTCGAGAAAGCAGAAATGTATTTCATTATGCAATCTCATTGTACAGATGGAGCGTCCTTCATTTCTCATGTTTTTCACATTTTCCATCCTAGTAGGCAGATGATGGTAAGACAGATAATTCCAATCATTATTTTAGTATTCATGCTTTTTGGATATTTTTTTGTTTGCTGGTTTTCCTAATGTAAAATAGGTATCTTTTTTTATTTAAAAAAAAAAAAAAAAAAAAGCATATTACGGGGCAATTTCAGAAGAGCCAAGCAGGTACTGCTGCAAGTGAACAGGCCTGGCCTTTAGTTGTTGCGTTTTAAAAGTTGTTACATCTGACCAGTTTGGCCAGTAAAGCCAAAAGGATCAAGAGCCTTCAGCACCCCTCGGGCATTTGTGCTTTGATTAGTTAATACTGGGCAACAGAGGCCAATCGATCAACAGAATTGCTTGTTTCTGAAAGCTGCTGGAGCATGGGGGTGCACGCTTGCCACGCTGGGAGCCTCAAAATGTCACCCGCTGCATCTAATAAAGGACGTTGAGGGCGGCACTCTACACGGCGGTGAACTTTACGTCAAGCCTGTGACTTTGACAACATTCAGACTATCGTCATTACAACAAGTAATTGTTTAGGTTTAAAAGGCTTCCGGAGGAGATCTTGGCATCCAAGATCAGTGCGATGATCACAAAAATGAAAACTCGTTAGCATTGCGCACAATTTAACAAGGATGTTGCCCTTCTAACTCTCACAGACGAAGTGACGATGGAGGAAGTGGGCCAGACCAACCAGTTGAGGGCAGGGGAGCTCATCATCATCGTGGTGGTGCTGATCATGTGGGCAGGTGAGGATCACGTCAAATACTATCCAATTATAGAGAGACCCTCGGAAATTCTCTGTGAATGTTGAAAGTTGCTCAAGAAAGAAATTAGGACTGTTTTTTGTTTTTTTTTACATCACATACTATATCCTGCCCCAAGTGGAGGAGTTCAAGTATCTTGGGGTCTTGTTCACGAGTGAGGGCAGATTGGAGCGAGAGATCGACAGGCGGATCGGTGCAGCGTCTGCAGTGATGCGGACTCTGTATCGTTCCGTTGTGGTGAAGAAAGCTGAGCCGAAAGGCGAAGCTCTCGATCTACGTTCCGACCCTCACCTGTGGTCACGAGCTGTGGGTCGTGACCCGAAAGAACGAGATCCCGGATACAAAACGGCCCAAATGAGTTTCCTCCGCAGGGTGTCCGGGCTCTCCCTTAGAGATCGGGTGAGAAGCGAAGCTCGCTCATCCGGGAGGGACTCAGAGTCCAGCCGCTGCTCCTCCGCGTTGAGAGGAGCCAACTGAGGTGGCTCGGGCATCTGGTTCGGATGCCTCCCGGACGCCTCCCTGGGGAGGCGTTCCGGGCATGTCCCACCGGCGGGAGGCCCCGGGGTCGACCCAGGCCAGCTGGCCTGGGGACGCCTTGGGATCCTGCCGGAGGAGCTGGCTGAAGTGGCTGGGGAAAGGGAAGTCTGGGTTTCCCTCCTAAAGCTGCTGCCCCCGCGACCCGACCTCGGATAAGCGGTAGAAGATGGATGGATGGATGGATGGATGGATGGATGGATGCTATATGATTACCATCCATCAGATAGCATTTTTCTAACATGCGTCACATTTTGAAAACCGCCGTTGAACACTGTCCTAAACCAATCTGCACATTTATCCAGCCTCAACGTATCAAACGAATTCCTCTAAAGTTTGGATGCTCTTCAACCGCAGGCGTGATCGCGCTCTTCTGTCGCCAGTATGACATCATCAAAGACAACGAGCCCAACAACAACAAGGACAAAGCCAAAAATTCGTCGGAGTGCAGCACTCCCGAACATCCGACAGGGGGTCTGTTGCGCAGTAAGGTATAACCCACCCACCCCCTCCTCCTCCCCCCGAGGTGCCTCCTCCCCCTCCCCACTCAACAGGTCAGGTGAATGGTGCCGCCCGCTACAAAAACTTTCCACTTGACATTCATGTGCACTCACACAGTGTTTCTCAATGTCAAAACAAAAAACTAAAAAAGTTGCCATGTCGTTGCCGCAAAGTGTTTACGATTCCTACAAATGTCTCTTCTCGATATTCCCTTCCACCTGCATAATAGTCGACATTATGTGTGCTTCATCTTTGCGCTAATGATGCATAGCGAGCGAGAAGCGGTCCCAAATGGCATCGTAAGTGAGGGAAAAAAATGCTTTATACAGTTGTAAAAAAAAAAAAAAAAAAGTATGTGAACCGTTTGGAATTCCGACACTTGTGTATAAAATGATCATAAAATGCGACTTGATCTTCATCTAAGTCACAATAGACAAACACAAACAATTAAATGGTTACGTTTCCATGTTTTTACTGAACAAAAACATTACAGTTGCAAGGTGGAAAAAGTACATTGATCCTTTTAATTAACTCATTTGCTCCCAAACGTGTATAAAAAATGTTCTAATTTAAATATTGCCATGGTCCCAAAAATGTATTATTATTATGATTATTATTTAATGCTATAGCATACAGAAGGCTTTGATGCAGCCTCTGACCTGAAGAGAACGCTTAAGGCAATGCAAGTTATTACAAAAAACGGCCAGCAGGTGGCAGCGGAGTATAAGAGATCGACCATGTTGCAACAAGCTCTTTTCCCCAATGTTTTCAACAGATTTGTAATTAATGATGAAACTTAGCTATATTCTAATGCTAATTGCTGCAAAACGGAAACAGATACAAATATACATTTTTTTTTACTGATGAAAGAAGATACTCTAATCTTTCTTTTGGTAGGTCCCATGTTTTTATAGCAATATAACACAATATTCTGAGGTCCTTGCAAAATCAGTCAAAATTCAAGTCTTCACTGTTCAGAGCGAATCGAGCATCTTCGGAAGGACCAAGCAAATTGTAGTGGAAAGCATACTTGACATTGACAAACACCCACAGTGTCATCTGAACATCAGCTTCAGGCTCAATTGAAATGTGGCTTCAATGTGGCTCCATTTGTGCATGACTGCACCATTCAGCATCAAGTAGCAAAAAAAAAAAAAAAAAACACACCCAGGCTCTCGTAATCAATGCAAACGGCAGAGCTCCAGTCGTTTTGCCAGCCAACGTACGCATACGAGAATCAAGAAAATAAACAAATAGCCCTTCATTGTCGAGCATAAACGCAGCACAGAGGCATCCTCATACTCATTGTTTTGATTCCTTGAGAGCCCTCCAGGATCTTCAATCATATCATCTTCTCTATACTCCCGCAGTTTTCCAAAAACAACAATCGGATGCCATCTGTCAACATCATTGAAGTGTGACTCTTTTCTCTGTTATTACGAAAGACTTTTAAGCAAATCTGCTTGTCGGGATGCATCGCTTAACGTCTCCTTTCGCCGCCGGCCTGCCAATGAAGCAAAGCTTTGCGGGGACTCCGGGGATTGAGGAGCATGTTGGCGAGTGTGAGACGAGATCCCACAGACGAGCGACCGCGAGGGGGAGAGTTGAGCGGGTTCCGCCGCTGTGCTTAACAAGGCAGCGATTCGGGCCAAATGGTTCTGGCAGTGGACAGACTGCTGATAAAGCTGCCCCAAGGACCGACGTCGATAAGCAGAGCCGGAGACCTTTTCATCTACTCTCACCACTTTTTTTTGGGACTGTTTAAATATTCCTTGGTGGTGGGATTTAATCCCATTTTCTAGATGTTTTATCGTAATATTCTGTGATCAAACTTTTTTTTTTTTTTTATGAATGAGGGTGAATAATTTATCATTCAAGCATATTGTTACACAATGTACTGCCAGTACATTTCCATTGTCCTGGTACTTTTTTTACACCTCATCAAAGTAGAACGTTCCGCCGTGCTGCGGGGAATATACGTCTGGTGAGCTTGTTTCCCCCCCCTCAGGGAATCCAGACTGCACCTGGCTGAGTTAGGAGCAATGTCTTAAAGGCCCAGTATGCCGGTTTCACTCAGGAAAATGCACTTTTTAAATACAGGATGTACACAATTTAATTTTCTCTCAAGTCTACACATCTGTGTTTACGTTAATCTTTGGTGGTGATTTTGTCCTAGCAGCCTGTATTTTGCCATTTTGTGTTTGTTTTGTAAACAGCGGGACGTTTCTGTGGAAAGACAGTGTTTACACCCCTCCAGCCAATCGCAGAGCGGGGGTGGGGGTGTCGCAAACGGGGCCGGGCGAACGTGTCGTCTGCGTGACGTCACTCCCGCGGCAATTTGAAAGCACGCACGTTTTTTGTTTTTTTTTCCACTCACTCATTCACACACGTAAGCTTCTGTGAGTGAGTGAGTGAGTGAGTGAGTGAAAAAAAGAAACTAATAATCCGTGCGTGCTTTCAAATTGCCGCGGGAGTGACGTCACGCAGCTGACACAGAAACGTCCCGCTGTTTACAAAACAAACACAAAATGGCAAAATACAGGCTGAGGGGGTTTAGGACAAAATCACCACCAAAGATAAACGTAAACACAGATGTGTAGACTGAGAGAAAGTTAAAGTGTGTACATCCTGTATTTAAAAAGAGTGTTTTTCTGAGCGAATCCGGCAGATTGCGCCTTTAAAAAAAAAAAAAAAGCTGTGATGACGCCATAGCAGCTTCAAAAGGATTCGCTCACTGCTGAAGTTTGCTGTCATGTTTTGGTCACATTTCCTTGTCTCATTTGTGCTTTCAATAGATTATGATTCTTTACATTCCACATCCTGAACAAGCTTGTCTTTATTTATCTTTGAGGGTGATGGATATCTCAGCATTCTGGGTAAAAAAAAAAAGAGAAAAAAAAGAGGACTTGACCCAGTGTGCCTCATCTAAATAAAGAATTTTGCAAGAGGCTCGGATACGTCGACGGAAGTGAAGACTGCCGTTGGCCTCTGTGGAGACACTAGAGGAGATTCCTGAAGCAATAACAACTCTACACCCCAACAACACGTGGAGGCAAGAACTTCATGTGCAATGAGGTCACATTCTGTAGAAAAAAAAAAAAAACACATGCAATGTTGAGACAAACGCAACATTGTGATAAATTCCCGGAAGGACAAACGAGCCTCAGACGTTTGCTTTCTTGTACTAACACTGGAAAATTCTGGATTCTGTGACGAACAGATGTCAGCAAGGCATAAGGGCTTCTCGTGAGAATTTTCAATTCAAAATTTATATTTATCTATAAGCTATAATATCATAATTATAAACTGAAAGGAAACTATAATTGCAGTATTTAGTAGTGTATTTGGGGACCTATTGTGTTTCTTCCAGTTCACTTTTTAGACTTACTCTCGGTAGAATAGAATAGAATAATTTAGACTGGCCCTTCAAGCAGCCTCATGTATTGGTTGTCTCAAATGTGTATTCACCCTAAAAAAAATAAAATAAACTTTTTTTCCTGACTAGCCAACTTGTGAGTGTGGCAAGGGTCCTTGAAAGTCACTGTCCCGCCTGTTCCCGATGTCTTCCTCCACCAACACACCCGATTGGATGAACAGTATCGGTATCAGGCTTCTATGAGCTGATCATGAGTCAACTGTGTTGGAGGAGGGAGACTCGAAAGCTCTCGTGCGTGGACCCGTCTTGCACGATAAAGCCATGGTATTATTGCACTCAAGAGGTCAAGTCATACTTTGCAAAAAGGTTACTTAAAGATTAAGCCTGGTTTTTATGAAGTACAATTTCTCATCATAATTAGAAATGTAAGAAATCTGGCAATTCATTGGCATAACAGAGGGCTAATTCCAACCCTCAAGTACTACAGGATATTGAGAATAACGTTTTATTTATTGATGAGACGAACGGCCCTCTATCTTACATTAATGCAGTGCTTCTCAAATAGTGGAGCCTGGGGGGGGGGGGGGGGGGGCGAGGCTCCATCAAGTGGGTCGCGTTTGACCTCGGGGAACATGCTTTTATTTTTTTTATTTTTTATTTTTTTTACTGTCCTAGAAGAAAGTGCAATTGCACCTCCACTACATTAGGGGGCAGTGGCGCTCTCATTATTGGCAGAGTGTGCGCAGGGAGCATTCGCTCGGTGGTGTAGGGGTTTTGTTTGCACTGAGCATGCACGCTTTGCACACAGCAAAAAAAAACAACATAAAAAATCAGCACAAATTATTTTATATTTTTGTTTTGCAGGGTTTTTTTTTTAATATTGTGCTCCTGAGTTAATGTTGTTGATCAGTTTGAATGCATTATTCTTTATTGATTTTATGGGGGGTTTTTTCCGTATCATATGGTTAAACATGATCAGTCAAAAAAATGTTTATAGTTTAATTAAGTTACAGTTAATAAAGCAATTCTTTGTTGTAAGTTGCTCCATATTTCTTTCTCTTTTTATTCTCTTATACGTTAATACAGATACAGTGTTATGCAGGGGTGTGCTTATAACAATTTTATAGACAAATGATACTATTTATAGTCACGTGGGGGTGTGGAGGGGGGGGGGGGGGGCATGACAGAAAATAATTGAGAAGCACTGCATTAATAGCATATCTCATATAACCGTCACTATACTTTTCGTCAAATTTTGTAGTGTGTGTGTGTGTACAGTACACAGAAAAATACAGTTGCAAGATCAGACTGAGTAACGATGAAATATTTAATGTGTAAATACATTTAATATTATTGGAACCCGAAATGAGTGATGATGACGACTGTCAACGCGAGCTACAGTACTGTGCAAAAGTCTTAAAGGCCACTATTAGATTTGATGATTATGTAATGCTAAAATTAATACGGTGGAAATGATGTAGTTGGAAAAAATAAAAATAAAAAATGGAACGGACCCTAATTGCCAGATCACTGTCAGCGCCCTTGTTGATGCAGTTCATAAAATCTGTACCTGTCCTGCTATTTACTGTTTTACTACGCCAAAATTGCTTTTTAAAATGATATGGAACCAAAAAGTGGACTAAGACCTTGGCAAAGTACTGTGCATTTTTTAACATTACAGGGTGGTACTATTGGTGAAATATGTAATTTTTTTGTGTGTTATTTACTGTTTACGTCCAACGAATAATAATTGTTTCATAGCACTTATCTACTGTATGTGTTTGTATTATATATTTTGTCATTGAGCTGTTTGTTGAGGAAAAACTAGTTTAAAGGTATAACTGCTGATTCATATACAAGATTGCAAGAAGTTGTTCAGTAGCTTGGAATTTCTTATCTTAATTCTGTAGAGATGACATTGGTTTTTTTTGTTTTGTTTTTTTTACAGATAAAAACAACTGTGCACACAACCATAACACTTTTTTTTTGTGTGTGTGCCCATATCCATACCCTATTTCTTATTAGGGATGTAACCATATCCAAACATCACGATACGATATTATCACGATATGAAGGTCACGATACGATAATTATCATGATATTGTGGGGGCGTTGGCGATATTTAACTCATTTACTCCCAATAACGTATAAATACGTTTTTTTTAATGTTCTAAGTGTCCCAAAGACGTATTTATACGTTTGTTTGTTTGTTTGTTTTTTATGCTAGAGCATACAGAAGGCTTTGATGCAGCCTCTCAACTGCAAAGAACGGTTGCAGAAATGGTAGTTATTACAAAAACGGCCAGCAGGTGGCAGCAGAGCAAAGGAGATCAACCAGGGCCATGTAGAAAAAAAGCTGAATTACTTTGAATTTCAAATAGATTTGTGAAAAGTGATGAAACTTAGCTCTCTTCTAATGCTAATTGCTGCAAAACGGAAACAGATAGAAACATACTTTTTTTCCTGATGAAAGAAGAGACTTTAATCTTTCTTTTGATAGATTCCATGTTTTTCTAGCAATAGAACACAATATTCTGTGGGCCTTGCAAAATCAGTCAAAATCCAGTAAAACAGCCGGGAGCGAACGGAATTGCGAAATGTGAAAATGGCGGCGAGTGAATGAGTTAATATGATATGGTGATACGGATGTTTTGCATATATAGACATCCGTTCTAGCCGCCATATAAACCAGAATCAATCACGGTGTTGACTCAACAATCTATTTAAAGCCCTGTGGTGAAACTTCTTCTTATGATGATGCTGGGATGCAGCAAGCCTACATTGCTTCTTGAACGAATGTTTTGTATGAATTCCAAAGCGTGTCTGGAAACAAAAGTCACCACTGAGACAAATCAGCCTGTTTCAGTTGTGAACCGAGAAAGTGGAGAAGCATGGTTAAGAAAAACAAAAAAAATGCTTTATTAATCCTAACATATTTCTACAGTATTTATTGTATAAATTGTACATCAGTTGTTGCTTCATGAGGGCTAGCATGGTTTAATTAACGATTATGCACAAGGTTAACACAACTTCAACGATGAGGTATCTGGCGTGTGCTTACTTGTGTTTGCTGAAAATAAAAAAAAGTATCAAATATTTTCTCCAAATAACTGTCTCAAGTCTTTAATTAATGTGCACCAACAACGTTTGGTGGAATGTAACACTTTCTGTTCATAAGGCGACAGTTGCGGTGCTCGGCTTATGGATTAAAAAAAATGGAGGTGCATGAATCCAAGATGATTCAGGGAATAATACATTTGAACCTTGGGATTCACTCGGCATTAACTGTCAGATTTCTCAGCGCAACTGAATCAGATAAATAATAAAAATGTCAACAAGTACTGGTCTGACATGCTGAAAATATTTTATTTTGTCAAAAATAATGCTATACGCACATTGCATTTGAGCCAATAATCTTGTATCATAGTTTTGATGTTTAAGAGGCTGTTCATTTAACAATATGTCTCTGATTGTGATTATAGTTCGTTAGCAAGCTATTGGCTCGTTACTGGAATGTGTTTATTGTCATTATTATGTCAGTTAGAACAGATTGTATTGTCATTCACACACCCATTACATCTATGTCATGATCATAATGGTCAAATATGGGGAAAATATGTCTAAATGATGGGGGGGGGGGGGGGGGACTTGGAAGAACGGCCGCATTACCTTTGAAAGAATGTGGTCTTACAGCGCCCCCTGGTGATATTTATATGGAAACCTCAAGCCTGGCGTCTTGTGTCGAAGGACAATGCTGGCGAAAGAGCAAAAAAGAAATGGGCTTAGAGAAAGATTTTCATCAAATGTGTCATGACATAACCTGTGTTTAATGAGTTTGGATTTTTTTTTTCTTCTTTTTTTTAATAATAATTCTATTAAACCACAGTTCACACGCAATGTCTGATTTTCATTGGATAATTCAAATTCAATTTCCCTTTATTATGATTATTATCTGTCATTATTTCCCCCCCTTCCGCACAAACTTTATTTTAGCTTTTCCACAACTCCCATTCCCTTTCTGAACCAACACCGCCCTCCTGTGCCAAAAGTGCGGCACTGCAACACTCTTCCCACAATAATACAACTCTATAAAGGGGCCAGCCTTGGCCTGAAACATTCATCTACTACTCATTTAAATCACCTTGCCTAATTAGTAGTAAACCCCAATTACATCGGCTTTTATTTGGAGGTTGAGGAGGCGCTCAGGTTGCCTTAAAAGTTTCCATCATGATAATCACTGCCTACTCATTTCTTTAATTTATCGGATAATCTCTAACAAATTATTTCGAGACCCCTTTTGCGGACCAGGTACGTAAAAATGAAACGGTTTATTATTTATTGATTAGCAGCTGCACGTTGAAGCTAATCGCAGGCTAACTGCTCAGAAGTATTGACTTCACCTCTTTCTTTTTGCCCGATTATGCACCTCTTAATATATATATATAAATTTTTAAATCTTCCCTGTGCTCTCGACACTATATGCACGTAATTTTACCTGTTAAATTCATCTTCGTCACCGTCAGGTATGGCATTGGCAGAGATACCACTCAGCCACAAGATGGCGCCGGAGGAAAATAGTTGGGAGGAGGAGGAGGAGGAGGAGGTCATCGTGGGTCTCTTATTTGGAATATTATTTTTTAAATATATATATTTAAACCATTTTTTTTATTTGGCACTGCTTTGAATTTGAATCTGTAGTCCTACTAGATTGTCATTTTAAGAGTTAATAGAAACAACAAATAAAGAGAAATACTGTATTTAAGATTACCCATCCCCACCACCACCCACAGCCGTTTTGTGCCCAGGCAGGCCAAGAAGACCCGGTAGTAATAATAATGATAATAATAATAATAATAATAATAATAATAATAATAATAATAATAATAATAAATTTTAAAAAACGATGCTATGAAACGGACTTTATCTTTGAACAGCGCCCCCTACATCTCAAGTGGTGCATGTCTGCATCGTGGGACTGATCAGTTGAGTAAAGTTTCTTTCCCAGACATAACCGAGAAGAGGCGACTTCGCAGGAGTGGTGTTGGAGGGACGACATCTTGTGTAAGTTTCAACTTTACGGTTGCAATAGTCTTTTTCTTTTCGTTGCTAAAGCGAATACGTTTGCAAGTTCATCTCGGCGACATTAGCGAGAAGCTAAAGTAGGTGCGAGCTAGCTATTTAAAAAAAAAAAAAAAAAAAAAAAAAAAAAGGGCGCGGGGCTGTCTTGCATGAATTTCAAATCGACTGAAATTATTGAGACGTTAGTTTGTTTCTCCAGCATCAAAAGTAACTAACAACAGACGGTTTGTATCAGTGCATCGCCTACAAACAGCCAACGTTTGTGTTGTTCAGTTAGTGTTGACTTTTTTTTTTTTTTTTTTTTTACTTCTTAGGTTCCATGGTTTAATTTGTAAAAGTCTATAAATAAGGTCGATGAAAAATTAAGTGCATGCAGCCTTCCTAACTGTTTCCAAACCTTTTAGCCAAAGCACATATTTTATATAAATCATTGCATGCCACCAAGCAAAATTACAAAAGGACGGCGTACTTAAAATAATGGTGACCTCAGAAATCTGCTGAGTGGAAATATTTCTCTTGTATGAATGGCAACAGGTTTATGCATAGATTTGTTGTACCTTCTTTTTGCTATCTGCACATTATGACAGATATAACTCCTGATGTCTCACAGCACAATTATGTCGCTTCCTTTATTCTCTCTTAACAGACTTGGTTAAAAACATGCAGCCCGAAAACAACTCTTGCAGCCACCTGAAACCTTTGTCAGTACACGCAAGGTCAGTATTTGCTGAGAGGAGTCGACACAAGTTTGCGGAGCCAGTTCCTCCATTTAAAAGTGAGGTTCCCAACAATAGGGGGACCAAGCGTAAACTGGAAGATTCCGATCAGGATAGCGGCTTTGAAACTCCGGCGAAGAAACCACAAATCAGTTGCGAGGTGTCAACACCAGACGCGGGCCGAATTGATGAGCCGTTGCGCAACAGTCCCTCGGGTCCCTGTAAAGACACGGATCCTAATGGAAAAGATGAAGCTGCGGATAAGGGTTATTTGTCCATGTGCTTCAATCCGTCACTCCATTCCTTCCCTGCCCCGAGTCCAATTCTAAAGGTGCCCGATGACAAGAGCCGTCCTCCTTCCAAAGATTCTGACGCAGTGAAAGGTCCAAACGCTGCTGTGAGCCTGGTGTCACTGGTGGACTCGGCCGTAGAATCTTTCAGGGGCGAGGTGGAGGAGTTGTGGAACATTGGCCCCCCCGTTCTCGAATCGTCTGTGTGCGAAAAGGAGGAGACCGCAACTGGGAGCCAAGCGGGAGCGGAAGAGCGGCCGAGTGAGACGATATCGTTCTCTGACTGCGACAGCAGCTTTGACACCAGTTTGAAAGTTCAGGTAACCAAGATGAGTAAAAAAAAATGGAGTGTCAACTCGCAACAAGTGCTATGATGTGTTGCTTTGTTTTTAAGGTGAAGTCGGTTGTGCATGTTGTCAGTCGGCACACTTCCAGCACTGCACAAGCTACACCTCACGGAGGAAAACTCGACAAGGAGAAGTTGCTCGCATCAACGCCCGATACCAGTAACGTGTTCATGCTTTGTGGGAGGTTAGTACTAGAGAAGCTTACACGTTAGTAAATTGCTTTGGAGGACGACGTCTAATCACGTACCGAATCATTTAATATGTTCACTCACTGGCCACAAACTAGGTGTATTTGTTAGGACAAAATCACCACCGCACGTTAAGAGAAGCCCAGATCTGTAAATTGAGAAGTAGTTTGTTTGTTTAAATCCTGTATTTAAAAAGTGCTTTTCCCTGAGTGAAACCGGCAGACTCCGCCTTTAACTATCCATTGCTGTGGTAGTCTAATACCGCTGTGAGCTTGAGAGTAGTGAGCCACGAAAACAGACACTCCAACTCCGGTTTGTCACCAAGACCGAGATTTTCTCAACTTCAATCTATTTGGGTGCCAAAGTGAAGCTGGACAAACGCTAATTGTACTGGACCCAAATCAGTAGCGTACTGGTGATCTGTATATAGTGGAATGTTCAAGAGACAATATGGCGGACACTTCTGTAGGCATTACGTCATGATTTCGACATGTTGTGCACGCTCTACTATTGAACGGCTTGATTAAAACCAAGTTAAAAACAAGCTCTACCATTACAGACCAACTGTACTTGGAAGCCGCCATATTGTTGTGTGATTTTACTATTTGGACTTTTTTTTTTCTTCTCTCTCTCTCTCTCTCGCTCTCAACATGGAGCATTTTCATTTGGTTTGGGCATCCGGTTTCATTCCAATCGCTTAATGGCCAGGGGTCCCAATACCTTTTGTGGATATGGCACATTGAAAGCAAAGCCATCACTGTTTTGTTTTGTTTTTCCAGGCAGGTGTCGTTGAACACCGATGCCGATTGGGAGCGAGAGAAAAGGAGGTACGTCCAGTCGGTTCGCAGACACATGAGCGAGGGTTCAGATGCTGCTGAAGGTAACGTCACGGCTTCATTGGAAGCGCTACGCAAGGGGGTGCGCATTTTTGTTTTTCTAAGTTTTTAGTCTTTCGTAAAGACGCCGTGAGCGAACTGCGAGGTCTCATGACACAAGTGGGCCAAGATTCCTCCGGAAGGCCGTGGCAACATCCGTCTGACCTCACCCGCAGGTACGCGCGCGTGTTGTTGTTGCATTCTTGGGACGCGTGAAATTTCAACTTGATCCTTTGCATTTCCTTTCAGGAACTACAGGGCAAGGACGCGCCGAAGGAACGGCGTGCCGAAAATGTCCCTCTGCGAGTGGCAGGCCGAGAACATGGGAACGCAGAAACGTTTTGAAAAGGTGCCGAAAGTCTTTGAAAGAAGTTCAGTTTAACTTTTTGTATTCTTTGAATTGTTGTAATGTTTGCTCTCGTTACGTTTGCACTTTGTTTTATGGGTTTGCCCAGTGTTTCTATATTGTGCATGTGTTGTTGTTTGAATTCTTTCACAGATTATAGCACTTTTGAATTTTGATGTGAAAATTATTCAGCTCAATGGGCAACATCTTAATATTTGCAATTTTAATATACTGTGTTTCAAATCGTACTTGTTTTCTTATATCTTTAAAGTACTGCATGGTTTTGTATTTGCTGTGAAAAATATATAAATTGTTGTGCTTAGATGTTCCTTTGTGTGTACACATGTATATGCATAATCAGATTAAATGCTGAGTACGTAACCCTGTTAACAATTGCTTTTGTTTCATTTATTTGCGTCTTAAGAATTTTAATTATATATAGAATTTTTTTTTTACCATTTAAACACTTGACCACTTTGGTAGATTCTAAAACTTAACTGAGCATTCTGCAATCCAATTAAAAATGATACTGACTCGTTGAGCCATTTTCAGCAGTACAAAGGTAATATTTTGTCCAGAATGATTTTGCTAACTTGATTTTCATGAATAATTAATACCTTTCAAAAAGACATTTATCCACTTGCTGTCGACTGAAGATGACATCACCTGTGCTGAGGAAGTATGTAATGACCAATCATGGTTCAGTTTGCTGACCACACCCAAGACAACAGGTGAATCAAGATTGGTCGTTGCCTACTTCCTCAGCAGTCAGCACAGGTCAAGTCATCTTCAATCGAAAGCAAGTGTTAAAAAAAAAAAAAGTTTTGAAAGTTATTAATTGGACATGAAAAATAAAGACAGATTATTTCAAATAACTTCTTACTGATGAAAACGTCTCAATGAGTCAAATATCCCTTTGAGGCAATTCGGAAAATTAGTACTCAAACAAAATGTAGGAACAACTGAACATAAGCAAACACTTTATATTGATTTAATGCAAATTAAACTTAAGTTAATTTCATACATGGAACAAAAAGGTAGAAAAATAACACTGATGCGTGAACCCCAGAAATAAATCAATACCCCAAACAGTTGTTGAATACGCTGCCCTCCAATCGTCTTAACATTAACGTGGCTTCTTGGGTCTACAAGTCAAAGAGCAAATAAAGCCGTCGAGCATTGTTTTTAAATCATTAGAAATACAACGTATGTAGACTAGTGCTCCACCACCGTATCGGTGTGGTAGACTTCTTATGGTCAATTTAAGCAACGCTCTAAATGCTCCAGGTGTTTACAATGCAGGTAAGCAAGTATTGAAGAACGAGTGAGCATTGGTTACATAAATAATTTTGACATTAAATTCCCTTATGTGCTTTTAAACATGAATACATGCACAGTGAGAAAAATAGATTTTGCATTTGGAAAAAAAATAGGATTGTCATTTATTATATCTCTTAGCGCGCGGACACACAATTTTGATAACACATTCATACTTTTCCTTAAAGCTTGTACTGCCCAACAAGAGGCAGAAGCCTTGACGCACGCAGGTAGTAACTCGTTTTGTGAGTGCGGATTGGTGCTTTGGTGACCTTCATCATTCAGTGAAACTGAAACATCTGTAACAGTAACAACGACAGCACGCAAACACTGACTTGTGACAAACTGCTAACATACACAAACTCCTCTTAAACATAATGTATAAAAAAAAAAAATACCACAAACGGCACATGAAGTGAACGAAGAAGGAGAAGTAACGAGAAATAATACACTGAGCGTGACAAACATCAAATGACTGCACGTCGTCGAAAAGAAACCGATTTCATCGTTTCCTATTGCTTTGGCCTGTTGAGTGCAAAGCCCCGCTCGCCGATTGGATGCAGAAAAGCACCTGAGAGCCGCCGGTCGGTCGGTCGGTCGGCTGCGGGGAACCCACCGGACGCTCCGGTCTTTTTTTTTTCCCTGCCGGTGTATCTGGGTCGGAGGCTTTCGATTAGAAGCCCGGAGAGTCTCGTTGTGCTGGGAAGTCTGCATCTTCCTGGTCCCATTTGCCCGGGGACAGGCACTCATCAGCGGTGAAATCCTGAGGGTTTACCCCAATGTCCAGGACCTGGGGGTTAGTGCGAGACTCAGCGAGTCTGGGAAGGGGACACAGCAGGAGACGTTTTTAGAAATGCACACGAGAGACTGAGAACGCGTGTGGGGATGTAAAGATGAGCCGTCGGCACATGTGGCTACAAATGATCTCCATAAAGGGCAAAAGTGTGATTATCGAGCAGGTAGATGAGAAACGACGCATGTCAACAACGAGTGGACTCTTTTTCTAGGTCTGAATGGTTGATGGCATGTTGAAATGAATCTATAATATATATCCAGACAAATGAAGCGGGACAATGAAGAGGATCTCACTCGATCCAGTGAATGATATTGTTACCTGAGCAGGATTCAAAGCTATCCAGACTGCGGCTGGAAAGGGCGCAAACATCACAAGTCAGGCATGCAAATATGCTCTAAATACAGTCGAAGAATTTGCAACAAACCACATCACTGGCTACTTTACATGTTCAACTGTTTGCTCATGCAAATATCAGCAGTAAAACCTGGTCAAGTTCCGACCAAGGTTGTTTTAGTTAGACGCAAACTAACGAAATAAATTTCAAAAAAACATTTGTTCCCAAAATAAAATAAAAAAACAAAATGTACATTTTACGTTTACAAAACTAAATTTGACTATAATTATAGGGAACATAGCTTTTGGTAATTTAATCCATGAGCCTTTGTGGTTTATTTTAAATGTGATTTCAAGTATATATCTATTTATATATATATATATATATATATTAACCTAACCTGATTAAGGACGTTTGAAATTATGTGACACAGAAGTGACGTCATCTAGCAGCAGCCAATAGAAAAACATCTTCAGCTCTTAGGCCACAATCTTGCGTGCTGACTTTTGGCTCCAATGGCTTGACTGCTTTTCATTTAACTCAGCCAAAATACATAAATGTTTTTTAAAAAATCATAATAATAATAAATGTGTTACTTTTTTTTTCATTTTACATGGTGTTTATTATTGCATACAAGTACTGTAATATACATTTAAAAAAAAAAAAGCTAATAAAACATTTTAAATAACTAAAACTAATTAAAAAAAAAACACCAGAACCACCCTGAAAATGAATTAAAATTAACTAAATAAAAAGAAAACAAAATTCTAACTGAAATAACATTTAATTAAAATGACAGAGCATGGTTCTGACAGAGCATTGAGAAAGAGGTCGGTAGAGGTAACTTGGTTTTAATCAGATCGGTTTCAATTTAAGGGATCGGCCAACCACCAATCTCCCATAATTAAGGAACATTTGTATTTGCCTATTTTCTGATATGATACGGCCAAAACCAGGTAACGCCCGTATCCCACTTGAGGGGCGAACATTTGCTATAGTCAATGTTGATTTCAACTCAGGGTTCATTCAAGGTCACAACAGTCGCTAAAGTTTGCCATCAGTTTTAATGTTTTGTTTTCCTTGTTGCACATTTTGAACATGTTGAGAATTTCCTTGCCTTTCCTTGAGTACACTGCTACCTAGTGGACAAGTTGGTTAACTACACTTCCCATCAACCCCAAAACTGCAATGGAATCAAATGGAGGTACGTACAGCACATGTATGTCAGATCACTAACTGCTAGATAATATTGCAAGAAAGTAGAAGTTTGTACAACAGAATTGACCTGCATTTCAGGTGCGTTTGGGAAGCAGGACCAATTTACACCAACAACAAAAACAACTTTCAATTAAAACAGCTTTTTTCTAATGGGCGACATTAACCGGGCAGCCTTCAATTATGGAATAGCTCCATCCGTGCTCATGCCAGAAGCGTTCTCATTAAACGCAGAGTGGGAGATTTACGATGTTGGTGTGTAATTACAGTGCGGAGAAAAATAATCATCTGATAACAGAGCAGAAACAAAAACTAAAACAACGTCTAGGTTCTTGTTTGTCTAAACTGTAGAGCATCCCGCCATTCATGAAAAGAGAAAAATCTGTAAACAACAGATGCCACCTGATGGCTTTGATAGCTTTCTTGCAGGCACGCAGACTAAAATGGTCAATAAATCACAACTCTATTTAGATTATTTAATGGACGGCATATACCAGCTGGAGCAATTCCAATCAATCATAAGCATAACAGAACATCAATCATACACTGCTCGGTTATCACACAATTCCAATTTGTAACTTGTAACTTGTGCACCCCTGCATCTATACAAACAGTGAAAAACACCCACTACCTGCAACATATATTTGTATTTATTTATTTTTGATTAAAAAAAAGAAGAGATTATTATTAATTGTAATTGGGCATTATGACCTACAGTGCAAATCCAGTTAGGTTATATCAAAATGCAGTTAAAATCACCACCACTAGATGGAAGAAGAACCACAAAAAATATATTAGCGCAAACTCGCAACTTTATTAAAAATAAATAAATCCTCTAGGTTTTGTTTAAATTGAATGTCAACTAATAAAATACTTGTACACTTAATTTCCACAAAAAAAAAAAATACTATTAGTATCTAATATAGTATCTAATCACATACATTGACATTGTCATTCCACCATCGAAGAAGGAACACCGAGTCGTTTATTAAAAAAAAAATAAAAAATACTAACATAATCTAAGAACAAAAATGAGATCATTCAGGTCATTCACACACACACGCCCTTTTTCCGCGACACAGCTACATGTAGCCTACTGTACTGTATAGCAGCCACAACATTAGGTAGACCAGCACTGACACAATTCCGGAACAATCCTGCCTTTAACAAAATAAAATACTCAATCGAGCTTTGATTGGTATGAGTTGAACAATCTGTTGACATTGTAATAGATTGGACGACAGATGTACTGCAGGGTAGTTCTAATATTTTGCTGAAGTCATTTTGCTCCTTGGCAGGGATAAAAGAATATCACACTCTAAAATACCAAATGTGGTTGGTGGGATTGAATGCTGGTCACTATTTCACCACAATTGCTGCCTTAAATTTCAAATATTACTTTTGTTTATGTTTGGGATATAACTCAATGTGCCTCTGCCTAAAATAATTCAGAAACAACTGGCACGAGAAGAGCAAAATGATTTAAGTAAAAGTATTTACCACGTTGGGCCTGCTTTTAGGGTATGGTTTGCTAATAATTAATTGTCCTTTAAAAAAAATAAAATAAAATAAAAAAAGATTTGTGTTTACCTTGAGAAAGCCTCATCCAGACCATCCTCGAGCTCCTGTGTCAGAGACAGGAAGAAGGTTAGCCGACAACATGTCTGGGAAGGATTCACAGCACGTCACTTTTTCTATACATTTTCTTACGTTACAGCAGGGGTGTCCTAATTGTTTATCTTACATATCGCTGGCATCAGGCCCAAACATCATTAGGTCACAATTTGGCTAATTTACTATTTTTATTATTATTATTATTATTATTATTATTATTATTATCAGCATCATCATCATCTTTTTAATCTATACTTTTGGTCAGTCCACAAATGTGTCATTTTTGCAAATTATTGACCAATTTAAGTATTGAAAATGGCTTGCTCTTTTTTATGGTTATTTACTATTTTGGAGGTACAAAGTTTTGGCCCGACACCAACGATATCTAGAAAAGCTCAACGGTACAATCCTCACCTCTTCAACTACATTTGCATGACAGCCAATCAAAATTTCCCTTTAATCAGTAGCACGAACGTCTTAACACAGTATTCCATTATATCAGGCTATACAGTTGAAACTAAACAAAATGCTGACTCTTGTCTTACCCATACTGTGTTGTTGTTCTCAGTGGCATGATTATGCACCGTAAAGGAATTCAAATCCGTTTGAATTGTTCCTGAGTGGACCAACGTTACATTGGCCCCTTCCGCCAAATCTAGGAGCTTTGTCGTGGCTACCTCTGCAAAACAAAAACAACACAAAATGGACAATTTTTGACACATTTAACAAGTTGTGTATTTGCCTTTTAATTGCATCCTGTTACGCTCATGCATCCACAGATAAAATAGCAGTGTGAATTCAAAATCCTTTTTAACGCTTCATTGTGCAGTATGTTAAGGTTCACTTCTCCTCATGAAGCATCTAACGTATCTGATAGAAGTTGCCATCTGTGTGTTATGTGATAAGTGAGCTTGGAATAACCCCAATGCACCACATTGACGGTACTGACCTGTAATGTGATGCTTTCGCCGGCTGATTAATGTGCGTCAACCCGAATATTTGAGCACTCTTTAAAGCTAATGATGTCCACTGGGAGCAGTTAAAAGTCCACTCTCTCTAAAGCAATTGTTCAGCGCTGCAATCTCACTTCTCAAAGTCAAAACGTACGGTTCATCATTAAGCGACCTACCTATGACCCGTCATTTGTAATCGAATGAGTAGCACATGTGTGCGCCGTGTGGAATTCAATTCACATCGACCCGTCTTCTCTCTGCCTGCACCAGCTTTATTAAAGTACTCACAGAAATCTCCTCTTTTAAAAGTTATTATTGATGATAGACCTGTCATTTGTTATGGTGGGACTAAATCACAGAGAAAACAACCAGTTGTTTAGTTGCCAAGAAGTGTATCGTATTTCATGGCAAAAGCGGCTTAAGTGACATAAATATTAACCGATGATGGCTCCAATGCTGAGCTGCCCTCAATCTGTGCCACTACAAGCAGACTCCAGCCCTGCAGAAATGATGCCAGTTGTGTTTAGAAGAATCTATTCCACAAAAACACTGTCTGCTTAGAGGCATAATATACAGTAGAATTCAAATGCCTCTTTCACACATTAAAAAAAATAAATCTATAGGTTAACATTTGTCTCTTCTCACAAATAAAGCGTCAGCTTGGGGCCATTTGGCAAGAAGGACGTCACATGTTCCTGGACTTGTATCAAGCTGAACCCTCCGTCCACATGGATCAGAGAAAACGGGAGCATTTAATATTTGATGTACCCAACGTGACAGGAAAAGGACATGCACACATGCACGCACATGAATGGGTGCGCAGCCATTGTGCCACTGGCAGCAAGGATGTGCCTTCTCTCAGCTAGGACAATAGCCACAGCTAATGATGCCTTTCAGAATGCCAAGCTCATTGAGATGTCAATAACTTCATGTTCACAAGGCACGAATTGTAGAATCTTTGGGGGATCCACGTGAAGAATGAGGTCACAAAAACCATCAGTTACTCACGCCAGTGGTTTATAAACAATCTGTAGCTAAATTAAATAAAGCATCCTAACACCCAAATATGTGCATTCACCCTTGGTGTTTTTTTTGTGTTTTTTTTTAATGCATTACAATGAAGCCAAGGAGAAAGAAGGAGCCATGCTGTCAACTGAACTCCGACCCCTACATTTGACAAGTGGCTGCTTTTTGTTCCAGATAGCGTAATGTTAGGCGACATGACTGACCTCCTCCCTTCAGGCTGCCAAGGCTCGCTGAGCTGTCTGACTGGCCGCTGTTGACTCCTTCACCATCCGAACCCGACTTCACCCGCTTCTCCTTGTCTGTGTATGTGGAAACACGCGGAGGGCCCAAAGAGGGGGTGGTGACAAAGAGACAAGAGAGCAGTTATAGAAAAGGCCAGTGTGCTGTGACACAGGAAAGCTGTAACAATGGGCTGATTGTCCTTGCACAACTGTGCACTCATTTAGCGGCTGCGGAAAATAAAATAATCAAATGTTCCACCAGTCACACATACAATAATATTGTTGAACAAATAAGCAGGAACAATTGGCTGATAAGATTAGCCTAATTATTGGAGTTTGCTTGAATGGTGACGCACTGGACTGCAACAATAATAACATCCACTTCATGCAGTTTTGATTGCTGCATTTAAATTAAACCACATTTAAATTAAACATCTGTCTAACACCAAGAGGCTTCTGCCAAACAGCCTCATCCCTTAAGGTTTACTATAGTACAATTAACAACAACTAATCAATTAATATTCCCAGTGTCATCACATTTGCTGTTCCATTTCAATTTGGTCTCTACAAATATTTACAGCATGCAGCTGTGTTTGCTAATGTCCCGTAAGCCCAGGCAGTTTAGAAATAACATTGTGACAAATGGTTTAGATTTGTCTGTTTAAAAAAACAAAACAAAAAAAACAAAAAACATGGCTCCAACCGAAGATGCGCCTTTTCGGAGTTACCAGTCGTGGTTTGGTAAATATTCTACAAATGGGAATTGCAGTATGCGGAGGACTGCAGGTCAGGAACTTGTGGTCGACTGTTGGAATGTGAGTGTTTGGCTGCATAGTTTGTTTCATACTCAGATACCCTCTTCCTGATTTGGTTCTCTGATGTTTCCCCCCACCTTCTTTTCTTGCTTCCTTGGCCACAAGAGACCACTACTTCCTTTTCAAGAAAACAAATACAGTACCAGTGAACATGCATTCGACTTTGGTGGCACTATAATGAGGTACGAGAACACATGCAGTATCTCCATATTATTTGAAAATAAGTAGTGGTAAAGGGAAGTAACACAGTAAGCAGGAAGATGAGAAGTTTAACTCAATTTAGGCCAACAATACATGCGAGACACTCGCAAACGTGCACACAATTTTTGGTAACAACAAAACTTGACAATAGTGTAGAAATATGGGAATTGCCAAATCAAACATTCTTGAAAGGCTGAGTAATAAGCTTGCCTCATGTGAAACAACATCAGTGATCAACAGTGATACTATCACAATCGCACACATTTTCCTCCCTTTTCAAATTGCCTTATATTTGTAAACGAAAGATTTTTTGTTCCGCTTATATCAGATTGCACAACTGTACATCCTGCAATTTTTTAAACATCCATGCGAGTGACTGAAGTTGTTAAACAGAGTGTTCTTGTTCTTTATGACCAAAATAAAAATCGGTGTGAATATAAACTGGTTTAAAAAACAATAACGCTCAAAGAAAAAGGAACACAACAGAGGGGGAAGGGAGAGAGAGGCGTTTCCACTCATCTGTCATACTGCTAGTCGAGGACACCATGCGTACCTTCCTTGGCAGCCTGCCAGAATTCAAATGCCACTCTGAAAGCCTGTGCCACTGTTAGGGTTACTGCTTGTGCCTGGTGGGGGGGAAGCGCAGACACATAAGATGGAAATGAGTAAAGGAAGACAAATGACAAGTATTACATCATAACTCATGGGTTCCTAATCCACAGATTGGATATTCAGGCACAGAGCTATAGACGTGACCACGACCATAAAAATAAGGAGGAAGAGTCACCATAAACCTGTTTTACGTACTGTGGCTGAGAGGCTATGTAGCATTTTGGCAACGACTAAATTAGTAAAGGGAAGGAAGTGGAGGGAGGGGCTCACTTGTCCGGTAGCCTCTAGGGAAGGAGGGAATGATGGCAAACTATCCTCCCTTCGTGTTCTCCCTCCTCATCTTTCTTCAGTTCTGACTTAATGTTTACGTTTTAACTTGTTGTCAAAGAGACAAGGTGGTTACATACTGCCTCCTTTTTTTTTTTTTTTTTTTTTTTTAAATACCTCCACAAAGCTAGGTTTGCATTGAAAGAGTCTTAATTGCTTACCACTTTTCTCTTTGTGCAGAGGAAGGCATGACACTCGAGTGCCTCATTGTGTTGACTCTGAACGATGTAGGCAAACACTTTGTCATGCATCTTATCTGCTGTACAATAGGATATTCTGAGAAAAAAAAAAAAGAAAAAGATGTGCATACAATTTGAGGACCAAGTAAACAATGATGTATTGACTGACTAGATCATGAAGTTACCCGAGCGACACAATTTAAATGGTTCAATCTATTGCTGCAATACTACCAAAACTGTAAAGCTGTGTCGCGGTTGTATGTCAGGCTTTATATACTGAACATGCATCTTACAAAGAAAATACACTCTCCACTACTTATAATGGATACACATACCGTTTAATGGCATTTTTAAATTGGTGGAGGAACATCCTTATACAAATGTTCGATAATTGTTTTGTTTTTTTCTCTTGAGATGTCGGCGCTGTGAATCTCAATGTACGTGTGTAAGTAGTAGACCACAACAAAGTCATCAAGGTGAATCTAAAGGAATGCAAATTTTTAATCAATAAGAGTTGATGAGAAAAGGTTGGAAGCAAGCATCGCAGCAAGCCAACATGAGATTTAGTGGCAATGAGGGCGTTGGGAAATTGGGTGTCTAGTAGTCCGATCAATTTACTTTATTGATCAGCCAACTTCCTGGAGAATATTAAGGCAGTAAAACTCAGATAGCACGGTAGATACAAGCTGCTTTGTGTCTTCACATCCTGTTGAAGAGATTGCCAAATGCATGCACATCACATGGTTTGAAGACAGTAAATGCATAGACATGTTCAAGTTGATGGACATGATTATTATTTGCACTAAATGATAATCAATTAACATTTCCATTCGGGTATTAAATTAAACCTCTAAGATATAAACAGTCAGACACCAGAGTGTCTGAATGCACTTAAATAAATTTCTCAGTCCAAAATGGTGATGTTTATCATTCTGCCTTGACCCTCCTCTTTCAATGTGAAATGTTACTTGGATAAAACCCAACCCTACAGACTAGAGAGCAGATTTAATATAGATAAATGGTGTAAAGTTGTGACATTCTCACCCTGATACTGACAGTTACATAACAACATACAAATGAAGACTTTGCTGTCAATTACACCTAAGCTGGATATCTTGAAATGCCACTCAATGGCCACAATTTAATTTTAAAAATAACCCTAATTAAAGGAATTTAAAACATTTCACAAATTTATGAAGAATAATAAACATACTTTATGCAGGCAAGACGAAACTGAAACGTCATGTAGATACCTTCCAAATAATACTCCAGATCTATCTCTCCTTATACAGACTCATTAAATGGAAATTGTACGTCATTTGTGCATGAATCTTTAGCTCGAGGCCAACTAAGGTCATGCAGCTAAGAAGTATGCAGGCTGAGGCAGGAAAATGGTTTCTATGGCAATTGTAGGAATGTGTGTGTGTCACTTGGGTGTGACAAAACGTGTACTTCAGTCAGTCAGCATGAATGCTCACACATACAGCTGTTGTGCTGCTTCTTGGCAAGAGCAAGGAATACTGCTGACAGACACACACACACTCGAACGTCACACCTCTTTCCTCAACACAACAATCCAGTGACGGGGATTACAGCCATGTGCAGAAGTATTTCAAAACTGGAGTCGCCCCAAATGAATCACTCACTCAGTACATGACAGGAAGCGGAGAACTGACCTGTAAATGGAAATGTTCTCTATCAGCTGGTTGGAGGCACTGTCGTAAAGGATGATTCCACGAGGGGAGACTGTTAGTGTAACCTTCTGGAGCTTTTTTCCACTGGCTTTGGCCTGAACGACAAAACATGAAGTAAAACAAGACAATTATGAGACTGAATGTACATACAATAACAATGCTGTGAAAAAAGTATTACGCATATTTTTCACACTGAAATTTTTCAAAGCCAATTTTAATATCTAACAAAAACAAGCCAAGTAAATACGGAATGCCGTTTTTAAATGATGGTTTCTGGCCCTTTGTGAAAAGGCATTTGCTTTGCCATGTTGAATCATGAGCTAAGTGTGATTAAGCGCAGTTTTTGGAAAGCGGAGTTCAATTTCATTGGCCAAATATCAGTTACCACAGACACTAATTATCTCCAAGAGTAGGACCATTTACTAGGTTGACAGAGAGTCAGATAAGCTTAGATTTCCCCCCCCCCCCCCCTTATATAAACTCATTTCTCACTCTGAACCAGAAACATGTACCTTTTGTTTGCTTGCATGTGCGCACATCAAAATACAAGCAATGCATATTTGTCATTTTATTTTGAGGTCATTGAGGCTGCAGAGACTATGGATGGCCTGGATGGACTTTGCCCAGATGTGCTATAAGTGTAAGTTCTTCCATGAGTTCATCCAACTGGGCAACTAGTTGATTAAGCAGCAATCAGCCTCTTCCTCCTCCCGCTCCATAAATCACTGTGTCGTAGGTCCCACCATTGTTTTACCACTAACTAAATTATACCCCGAGCTGCCAGATCCAATAACATTAAGCCTTTCTTTTAGCATGATAAGGCTGACTGAGCCATGTCCTGAGCAAGAGTGTTCAAACTAATTGCATTTTCATTTAAATGTCAGCTTGGTCCTCAAGGAAGTCCTGGCAAGCAACCAGCTGGATGAGAATTATGTATTCCAGCAAAGTAAATACCAGCCAGTAAACTGTCCATGTCTTTGTGAAAGTCTTGTTCTGGAAAACCTTTTGAAATATATGGGAGTTTGTGTGCAGGTTTTTTTGTGCATGCAGCATCTCACTGTGGCCACTATCCTCTTGACAGCAGCCGCAGACAGCTCTTCCCCTTTGGGCTGTTCCACCATTGTGACCCCAAGGTACTTGAGCTGGAAGACCATGCCCTCCAGAAGGGTCTCCCTTGTGTCTGTCCAGTTTTCTGGAAGCTCTGTAAAGGCAAAAACACATAACTTGAAGACATTGCCAAAACAAAACACTTGGACTCGAATATTCTAGAGCAGCTAAAGTTAAATCAATGCACCAACAAGGATACCAACTTCTCAGCAAGGGCATAGCATTAATCATTATTAGGTAATCACAGGTATATTGTTTTTTGTTTTGTGATGTTTACATTACATTACAGGTTCATTTCTTCACTTTTACACTGATGTTGCAAAATGAGATGCATGAGGTGCATCTGCAGCATAATATATTACAGCCTCCTCATTCATCAGTACCAGTTAGAGCATTGGAAAAAGTGTTTTTATTCCCTCACATAACAGAGTGTTATTATTATTTTTTTTACATGTTTATTACTGTTAGTGTTAAAAACATTAAACTTTTAAGTCCTCCTGCTCATAAAATGTGCAAGATTTATGATGCCAACATTTTACCTCGGAAGAGATTATTGACATTTTCATTTTTGGTAATGGGATTGGCGGTAACCCAAAACACATAATAGCATTTGATCGTCAAAGTATTTTTAACTAATGAAATGTTTAGTATGTGCTGTAAATGTTAAAAGGATCTGAACAATCAACATTAACCACATGATCACACACAGCTTGAATGACTGCCCATAATTGGATATACATCACTGAACTGCTTTATTTAAAAAGGAAGATTGTGTAAGATTAGTTGTATTAAATACGCTGGCTCTCTGCCATTACGGTTTTCTATTCACTCAATATGATCATATTCCTATCTTTACAATGACAATTCATGCAGAAAATTGCCTTCAGATTAATTTAACAAGAAAAACCCAGCGGTGTTTTTTTTTCTCTCTCTCTGTTCTCAACCTTCTCTTAAAACAATTTCTTCCGTCTACTTCAACATCTTCAATGGATAGTAGACCCATTTGGCTGCTTTTTATGGCTAAAAACACAAAGTCCTTGGGGTAGTATATTAGAGAAGAAAAGGAACCAATAGAGTTGATCTACTTAATAAAACAATCCCTGAAAGTGACACTGGTAATATTACACATTTTTCAACAATTTAAAACACCTAAATGGGATCAGGCCCGCAAAGGTGTTTAAACATTGTGTTAGCAAAATACAGCGTCTACAGAAACTTGATTACAGTGTGTTTGATAAACATAAAGTGAAGAACGTCAAAGTGGTTTTCACATCCCCAATTTTTTTTTCAGCATGCGGCCCTCAGTAGTGGTTTCATGTGATTTGATTTACAATACAGTAAGTGAGCCATCCCACTTTTACATCACGCCAAGGATGGAAATCAAAGCCAGTTTGGGTGTTTTGCATTTGAAAATCTACCCTGGGGAACCGAATTGAACTGGAAGATTTGAACGTATCTGCCAAAGAAGACATCCAACCAAACAAGGCTGCTCAGTTTCACCTACTCATGCTAATATTTTTGAAAAGCTCTCTGAAGCGCTCACAGCTTTTGACCTTGACAATAGAGTCTGGGGAACCCGCATCGCCTGTACGGATGAGGAGATCAAACATATTGACACAGTTGGAGTCCAGCAAACATGAAAGAGAAGACAAAAGCTACAAGATCTCATCTCTGTGGTAGTTTGAAGCATGATCAAATGGCATTGCATTAAAATAAAAATAAAAAAAAATAAAAAGCCTGACACGCTGGAACCAAAATATTGTATTGTGATTTTAGATGTGCATAAATGCAGCAAACGCTGCTTCGTGTGGAAAGATAATAATCCATGTTCATATTGGTCACATTTGCATTCATACAACTAACACACCCAGCAGCAGAGCCTCCATGCAGCTCGATTAGTGGAAACTTCAAAAGGGGTATTGGCTGTGCTGGAGCTGTTGGCTGGCAGTGGTCAGTGAGCACCACTCACTCGCTCGCCTGCCTTGAAATAAGTGAACATGTTATGGGGCCAATGTTTGCTCTGTGGAAGGGGATTGCGTTTAGAGACTACACTGGGAAAACACCAAGCTTTGCTCTACCAATCATGTTTAGAAAATAAGTTTAGATTGCAAATGGTGCAAATCGGGTCAGGTGGTCTTGTACTGGTGCAAGCTCTTTGCTGCTCTGCCAAAACCTTGATCCTCTTTTACAACTGGCAGCTCACGCCACCAAAATGGCCTCACATACACTACATGAACAGTATGATGAGAACATCCTTTAAATTCAATCTGTGAATGAACAGAATCATAATTTACTTATACTAACATGTTATGTTGATTCATGTAAAATACCAGTTCCTTTTTGGACAGTTACACAATAGCCTCAACTGAGTCATCCTTCCGTTAGATAGAGGCTGTGTTGTGTTATGCACGACAACCCTTCTTGTAAATTTAAAATCACCCATCTCAACTGATAACGCACACATGGAGTTTCATGTGAAAAGAACCAAACAGACCAGAAAAAAGCACATTACATTATTTTAAGTTTTTCATTTGTTTTCCCCCTGTTCTGTTATTTGCTTTATATCTCTAGATGCCAAATGGGCATTTAACCCCCCCCCCCCCACCCATCATTAATTTGCAGCAACTTCAACAATAAATAAATAAATCGATCTTATACATTTTTTTCTATACAGATGTGAATGTAAGTGCTTCCACATTGAAAAGAAGTGTAATCACAATCCTTAGCAAAAATCCCCCCCCCCAAAAAAATGTAATTCTCCTAATCAATTAACTTAAGGGGAAACTAAGAAGGAACTTTTAAGTTTTCGCTGATTATGGCGGCAGCATTTGGACAAAAGCAGTAGCAATTTGACTCAGTGAAGACCAGCCAGTGAAAGCCGGGCCAATGTTGATCCTTGACTACACTTTTATCGAAGAAGCCTCCCTTTTTCTTGTTTTTTTTGTTTTTGTTTTTTTGTCTCCTCTGACAAATTTTTCATTTCTTTGGTCGTTTTGCAGCTTCTGCCATGACAGCACTGCAATCTTGTATAGACGTTGGACTTTCGTCTTTGTAACGAATGGGAAAAGGGGGAAGTGACGTATGCCGTAAAGCGGTCAGTATATTTGTAGTTTTTTGTGTGGCGGGATTCCTGTCACATTCCTCAAAGTTGCTTAGTGCCAGTAAAAGCGATACAGCATCCCATGACAGGTTACCGTACAACTAGCTGTAAGCCAATGTTTCATTGGAAGAGCTATGGAAATATTTTAAGAAGGTTTAAAAGTTCCTTAGTGTTACTTTAATAAATAAACAAATGAATACATTAAAAACGTAAATATTGCAGGTGAACCGTGACGTAATGTGTCCACTGTGAAAACAAAAATGGTAGTCCATTAAGAAAGAAAAGAATGTAGACACATAGATAAGTAAACTGCGCTCTCTCGTTGCAACGAAAACATACAGCAGGAGGAGACTGACTTAGGTAGTGAAAGAAAAAAAGAAAAAAAGAAAAAAAAAAAAAAGACTTCATTTCAATCAAGTTTTAAACAGGGGAGATTGCAGAGGCTGCATACACATACACACAGCCCCAAGACACTAATATCTAATGTCAATTAAAAAGGATGACAAAGAAGATTGCGTTTAGATGAAACAGTAACAACCAGTTACCAAAGTCACATTTGTTTCTTTTCATTTTTATTTTTAATTATTTATTTTTTTTTAACCAGCCTCTGCTGAGATAGCATCATCGTATCCCAGCTCAATCTAACAACCGCAAAAGATATTCCAGCATTATTAGGCTCCAATTAGGACAAGTGATTAATTTAGAAACCTCTGACTCAGACAAAGAAAAAAAAAAAAAAAAAAAAACGCCCGGAGGCATATACAAAGACAGCACAAAATAAGAAAAACTTTTAATTGTGCCACAAAGACTTTTATATTGCGCAGCCAACTTTTCCGTGGTCGGGGACTAATATGCAAAAAAAAAGGATAATTCAAGTGAAGATGAGAAATGATTACATGCGTCATTGATACCACCTAACATGAAAAGAAGATGTCAATAAGGACAGCATTGTTGAAGATAACGTGCAATTATATGTATCTACCTGTAAAAAGTATGATCTAGTACAATTGTTCATCCTTGGAACAATAATTGAGAAAAATATACAAAAAAATATTTCAAATATAAGCTATAGCAGGGGACTAAAACTAAATCATACATATATACATACATACATATATATACATATACATATATACATATACATACATATATATATATATATATATATATACATATATATATATATATATATATATATATATATATATATATATATATATATATATATATATATATATATATATATATATATATATATATATATATATACATACATATACATATACATATACATACATATACATATACATATACATATATATACATATACATATACATATATATATATACATACATATACATATACATACATATACATATACATATACATATACATATATATATATATATATATATATATATATATATACCTTGACGTCAAACTGGAAGGGTCTATACTAGCAAAAGGCATGGCTTATACTTTCATGCAAGTAAAAAAAAAAAAAATCAATACTTTATGTACCGTCTGTGCTGGGTCAAGCTTCGGGTGTCTACCAGCTCCTCTGGGGACGCAAAATTGGCAAAGCAGCTTTTGCCACTGTTAGTGTTCGAACTCTGTGCCTGCTGCCCTGCTTAAATGTGAATGATACCTGCTAATCATGCATTAGTCTCATCATTTAAAACCAAGTGACCCGTCGCGTGCGTTTTAGGGTCATGATGGGGACATGTCCCTTTTTTTTTGTTCCTGGGGGGAATCTACTGTATGTGCATTCGTGGTCATGCAAAACATTTATTTACGTGTGAAGACTGTACACGCTGAAAATCTCATAAGCGGCTTCCATGGCAATTAAGCGCCTAAATTATAGTCAAGGACAAGACGTGGCTAAATACGACTTTCAGCTCACTCACACTCATTTTTGTTTCACACAGTGCATCGCCTAGCAACAGAAGGTTGCTAGGATTGTACAGCCTTGCCAGAAATACGACCACTAATTCCCCCTAGCCTGTACCTCTGTTGTATATCTCAGACGTGACGTGGCAAGACAACACCGGGTTTTCACACACCACCGGCGGACTTCTTTTGTCACATCTCCACATTTTGGGAAAAAACAGTCAACAAGACTTGACGAGAGATTCATGAGGAAGGGCAATATCATTTTTTACCAGCTCTCCGGGTGTCCATTATGGACATAAGGGGCTCTGCTGTCAGAGTCCGAGTCAAGTTCAAAGACATTCCTGACTTTAATTAGCCACTTAAGTTTTATATTTTTCCTTTTTTTTTTTTTTTAGTTCCACTGGTTGTCAAACACCCGCCACGTTGACTCCAAGTTGCCCCCAACAAGTGTGGCTGGCGAATTGGAACATTTTCAGGCACGCGCCGGTAGACCTGCTGCTAGCTTGGTGTAGCCAAATTAGCACAAGCTTTCACAAGCTTCTTTTTACGCGTATCAAAAAAAAATAAATGTACTCACTTCTATGTCTGCCACCTCCCCACGACTGTTTGGCGAGGCTGGGGCTTCGTATGATCGCCCTTCCAGCGGATTTCAAAACGTCCATATCGCGGTGTCAAAGTGGGGCAAACCCCCCCCCAGTCAAGCCGAACACTGTGTGACGAAAACAACCCGCCTGTTCGAAAACAGCAGTCCACCTGAACTTTTCTCATCTGTTTTCGTCCTTTGCGCACGGTTGTTCAACCGACGGTGGATCGACACGCTCTGCCCCCTGGGCGGTGTTACATATGTAAATCGAGCAGATAATACGCGTGACGCCCGGTTGTAGAAAACGTGAGTGGAGCGGTTGTAATGGCGATGAGCGCGTCTCGGGCGGGCGGTGCTTTCTAAGCGAACAAAAACTCGACCACTGCTTTCACAATTCATTGAAATCCACTCAGGACAGCAGGAGCTGCATGAACAACTCAGAGATAACGTGGTTACAATTACTTGTGTAAAATAAATAAATAAATAACTAAATAAATAAATACGGAAGACTAGTAAAAGGGGCCACATTTTTCTTTTTTTATCAGGCATTTTAAAAATGGGCAGAATATGTGCATGTCGTATATCATATATTTCATTCCGAATGCCTGTATGAAAGATCCAACCAGGTTTGAACAATCAAAAACAACTTCTGTGAGGTGCAAGCACAAAAAAAAGCTACGCCTGCCATCTAGTGGTGAAAAGTGATATTACAACTTGACGTTTGAATATGTTCAAAATGTCCTTGCAACACTTTTAGCGAATGCTTGCAAACTTGAATGAACCCTGACGGACCCTGACATGAAATCGAGAAGAAAAGTAAACATAAATTCCGGATTTTTCATGACGTACAAAAGTTAAAAATGAATTTTTAATGTCAATTATTATATAATATCCGCTACACACAAAATGGCTTCCCGATTTTAGGGATAGACCGATTATCGGCCGGGCCGATTATCGGTATTCAGCATTTTGACAAATATTGGCATCGACCATTTTGAAGAATCAATCTAGTGAAATATTTGTACTTAGTTACTTGACCACTGACAATCAGCAAATGACTCACTGCAAGGGCCTTTGTGGGGGGGGGGGGTGAAATCCAGCAAGACTGGATTTCAGAAAGGCTGACAAGCTCAGAGACAAAAGAGACAAGCGGCTAATAGTCCCCAGGGACGTGCAGCCTAGTATTGCATAACATTTCACAATCTATGCGCAAGCTCTGGTGACAGTGACTAACAGTGACACAATAATGGCTCAAACAATATCAAAGAGAGAATCGTTATCAGTGAGAGTAACTGTTCAGCTTTTGAAAAGTTGCTTTGGGAAGTGCTGTATTTGTTTGATGGCAGTAACAACAAATTATGCTTGAGAGTAAAGCGCGTAAAATGATGTAAGATATATTGGTGTGGCGATGAAGGTGCTTAAAGTATGACAACAAAAGCCATTTTAAGTAATGTGATGGCAATATAAATCAAAGAAGGCTACTTGAAGTTCAAAGAGAGTAGGTGAAGGGAGGCAGAATATAAAAATATACAATAGAAATAGATTGTCAAAATATTTGAAATGGGGCGTTTTCAGAATTGGGACGTTCCACAAACTTGCCCTCAGCTATTGCACAACATTTCACCTCTTATATTTAAAAAAAAAACAAAAAAAAACAAAAAAAATGTTCCTTTCATACTATTTTAGGTCAGTGACCATCTGGTGCATACAGGTTTTGGAGCAATACAGTATATGATACATTTCAAGTCGTGTCTTTTTTTTAGGGACGACCATGCTTTTTTCAGCATAACAATGTCAAGTTCTGTATGTAGCAATCCAGACCTGACTAGACCATTCAATTGGATATATGTTGAAGAGGATTTGAAAATCATTGTATAAATAAGCGGTTTGGATAACGGATGGGTGGATTTATATAAACATCTCAATTGAAATTGGGCTTGTAGGCTACTTCCTGCCACCGTTCACCTGATTTGGATGTAAAATAAATCTCCTCAAATGAAAGCTGGAAGTATGCAGCAGTACATCATGCTCGTTTCCTTTCAAATCCTTTGTTTCAAGCAAAAAAAAGATGATAAATGTGGCCCAATATCTATTTGACCTGCATGAGGTTGATGCACTCTTTACATTCATCTTCTTTTGTTCCACCACTGTCTGCTTTTATGAGGAGCATTTGGCAAGACTTGGCATGTGCTAGTGCTGAGCAAGGCTTCTTTCATTTTCATGCATTGGCATTGTGTTTCCTTATCGCGTCCAAGTGCATTAGATGAGTAATCAGATCTAAAAGTATGCAAAAGCACATCATGGGCTCATTCTTCATGCAGTTGAACTCTTGATTTTAATCTCAAGGCAGGTGTTGGGAATGTTTTGTTTTTTTTATAAACCGTTTCAATTATACACCAACAGCAACGAGAATACACGTTATACAATAGTTAAGTCTTGCTGCAGATTGTGTTCAATCTTCCTCGTTATGATTTATTCTTTTCAAGATTTGTTTTTGAAAGGGGGGTCTTGTATTGGGCCTGTTGTATATAGTGCATCCTTGTGGCTAGAACACGTAACTGCACTTTATGAACGCGTATTTGCAGGATTTGAAATTCAAATTGGCCAAATGTTTGGGTTTTCGCTACATATAGAAAGAGTTGTTTACATGTTTAATGTACTACTTAGTATTTCAAAACAAAAACGCATACGATTGAATTAATGAATTGCAACTTTTTTTCTTTTTAACACGTCTATGTGCTCGATCCCAATTTTGGAATACGAGTCAAGCAGCAAAATTTACTCATTTCATCCTTCTTAGGGGGCGGCCATTTTGTCAGATGCTGTCAACTGAAAATGACACCACAGGTGCTCAGATTATGACCAATCAGAGCTCAGCTTCAGAAAACAGGTGAGCCATGATTGGTCATTACCTCCTGAGCTCTGATAACTGTGATGTCATTTTAAGTCCACCCCTTTCGATGGATACAAACAAAGTTGATTTTGCTGTTTAACTCATAATCCACAAACATCATATTAATCAGACAACCATGTTTAGGCTAGTGGGGCTGTATAGAACACATTGTAAAGAAAATCTTGTGTGTTGACTTCCCTTTTAAATACCCACCCTTTTATCAGTAAAGCAAAAAATTAGAAACCATCAATCTGCAAGAAAAAAAAAAACATTTATTCCTTGTAAACCTCACAGAGCGAGAGCGCAGCCAAGGTCAGACCTGGATGGGGAAGAGCAGTGACTGGGCATAGAAAACAAAAAACAAAAACACTTTTCTATATTTTCAACAATCAGTTGACCAACAATTGTCTAGACTTATTTTCACAACACTTTTTTTTTTCAAGAGCCAATGACAGCAATCAAGCCCAAAAATAAAATGAAGGAAAAAAAAATACCCTCCATATACTGAAAGTGAAAACCACATACACAAAATGACCATTTGAGATGATGGTGAAACCTTATCAGACTCGAGCTGTTTCCTGGCTGCAGGGAAAACAGAACGTGTAGTTCAGAAAACGTCTTTGAAACCTAGTTGAAAAATACTCAACAATCACGAGAAAAAAATCCCATTTTTGAGTTGTTTTGCTGGCAACTATTTCGTCTATTCCAAACTGGTCACCACTCTCGCACAACTCAAGTATATTCAATGTCGTTTTTGTTCAATGTCGGCCAATTTGCAGTAAATTCTTAAATGCACAACTAGAGAAATTAGAATTGCATTCTTGGCACATAAACTGAAGAGGAGGGAGGTTCAATTAAATAGTTCCTCTTAAGTGCAATATTTCAAGATTTGGCATTTCAAAGCTCTCATTGTTATTGCACGGTCCATTTTAGGTTTTCCCTTTCAAATGTGATTTCTGCAGTGCAAGTATTTGAAGTTGAAAAAGAAAAGTTGACAAGGAATCGATGCGCTTTGCATTTGTAATTTGGTTCAAATAGCATTTTTGGACAAATTGGCAAATGTGTTCTGCACCTTAAACTCGAAGTGCTTTCGGGTTCTAAATTAAGAGGGAGAAAGGTGCTTGCAAGTTCATTTACTTCCATCTTGAAAAAAAAGAGCAGACAGAATCGCCCAATCTTAAAAATGTTTTGCCACCAAAGCCCATAGCATCGTAGATCACCGCTTACTTGGGGTCCAATGGTAGATAAAAATAATAACTGAATGATGCACAACATTCCTCTGATTTTCTTGCTACCTTGAGATTCAAATAAATCAATACGGTACAACTGGATCTGTTTTGATGGGGATTCTGGATCTCTTAATCCTAAATAGAGGTGCAACAATTAATCCACTATCAAATTAATACTTTTTGAAATTCATTTACTAATCATCAAATTAAATGATCATTTTTGTTAAATCGGTGAATCTTTTAGATACTTTTTTAAAAAATTGTCCAAACCCTCAAAACTTCATCTTAACAGTAAATATGTGTTTTCTGTCACAAACTTTGTGTTGAATCCAAATAAAACAATAGCTTTTACTTTAGAAAAACAATGATCCACCTTTTTACATATTTTATTACTTCACGGACAAAACCAGTAACTGAATTATGAATTATTTTATATTTTTTGCACTGACAATGTGAAATAATGTCCCCTGTTTCTTAATAAAAGTATGGAAATTAAAACGTTTGTATCCGATTCACCGATTGACAAAATAACAACAGATTAACCGATTATTAAAATAATCGTTAGTTTCAGCCTTACTCCTAAATATATTCCTCCCTTGGACCAAATTGCAGTTGACTCATGGCCAGGATTTGTAATAGGGGTGAGAATGGAGAGTAACATCGTTGAGATCCCTGAATATATGAGGTTTCACTAAACACTGATGAAAAGGAAAAAAAAAAAAAAAAAAAAAAAAAAACTTCCTATAGTTGATGTGATGTCTGCATTAATTTTTTTTTTCGTCTTTTGTTTTAACTACACACAATACAACATTCTTCTGACCTGGCAAGGAGGAGGAGAAAAAAAAAAAAAAGACCCAAGAAAAACATTCTCAGCTGCAGACATGCCGAGCAGATTGAAAAGTGCTGGGCCAGCGAAACCCATTACAAAAAAAAAAAAAAAAAAAAAAAAAATGGACACTGGATAAGAACAAAGCGGTCACTTTTTGAGTGGCTGGTAAACTGAGGCATTGGGGTCCAATCCGGAGGGGTTGGTGTCCATGAACTTGGAGGAGTAGTGGGGGGCCACGGGGGTCATGCTGCTGGTGTCGGTTGTGTATGAGATGCTGGGCATGACGGCCATCACTTCGGCTATCTTTTGCTTCAGATCTTTAATTTCTTGATCTTTATGAAGAATCTGACCTGAGGACAGACACGAAGAGTCGACAGTTAGTCCGTAAACAAGGTAACAGACGCTTCTTATCATCACTCGGTTCAAATTGGGGTCAAACATTGTTGGATCTGTGATGCTTGTAATGCTAAACTATTCCCGGAAATTACAGACCTTGTACGATTTCTTGCTGTCTCTTGGCGTCTCCCAGTGCGGAGAAGAGGTCCAGTTTGATCCTGGTCTCGGCACTGAGGCTGTTCTCCAAGTGCTGGGTCTTGTCCTGCATGGCTGACAGTGCTGACATCAGCACTTCTGTGTCTTTCTCATTTTCCTTGTATTTATGAAGCTCCTGAAAAGGTTGGAAATGTTCATTCAAGGTTGTTTGGATTGTGTATGAATGACACCAAGTACTTGAAATCAAAACCACTATTACCTGGACCTTCAAGTCGACCTCTCGGATCTGGTCTTCCTTAAGCTTGTTGTCCAGGGTTAGTTTCTTACACTCGCTTTCTAATTCTGTGATCCGCCGTCGCAGCGTGTCTGTGCATTCTCCTCTGCGAGTGGCAAGCGACAAATGATGGTGAGTAGATTTAAAAAAACAAACATTGTGGATGTGGAGCTACCTGGACGCAGCAGCTAGAGCGACTGCCCGGGCTGCCGTGGCCTCCTCCAGCTTTTTGCGCTTCTTCTCATCTGCCAGCTGTTTCTCAGCAGTGCTGCGAGCTTCCTGCTCAGCTTTGAGCCTCTTCTCCAGTTGACCCACAGCCTGCTTGTCCTTTTGCTTTGCCTGCACAGCATTATGGAGCCTACGATTCCGCAAATGACAAACATTGAAATTGACTGACACCAAGTTGTGATGACCAAACTTTCACAAGCCTTGTAACATCTTATACTGCAATATTTCCTGAAAATGTTAACGCCTGTAAATTATGGGTATGCGTGTGCGTATTAATACGTTTCGGTACGGGATGTTCGGTTCGGCCCATTTGCCTCGTGTATTTTTCCTCATTAAGTTTATGCGCCACGGAGTTAAAGCTCATAATTAAGGTTTCGTACGGAATTTTATCGACTGGTGGGGGCAGCAATGCACTGCCGTGCCTAGTCAACCGGAAAAGAAAGTAGAAGAAGAAGAATATACTATTTAGTTAGAAGAGGGAGGTACAGCTGAGAGGAGACAGCACAGCACGCAAGTCGTATCTTTATATGGAAAAAGCAAAATTCTTTTGGTATAAGTCATTTGAATATCACCCAACTGGGTCGCTTTTATTTATTTTTGTATAATTTATTTGAATATCACCTAATTAGGTCACTGTTATTTATTTCCAAAAACGCACTGTTGTCATCTTTTCAAAATAAACAAATAACATTAAAAAAAAAAAATCTTTTTTTTTTTTTTTGTACTGAAAATATAACGAACCAGAGACTCCAAGAAACTGAAGTGAAATGTGATTTTGTGTACCGTTACACCCCTACTGTAAATGTAATAACATTTCCACTTGGGTCAAACAAAAATGTAATAAAACCCAATAATGCAATAATTTCACCAATGACGTAATCAGGGTTTCTGCAGGTAACAGCAAATCTAATGTAATACTTTTTAATGCAACTCAAAACAAATTGAATGCACATCATATTGCATATACATATACACACGCGCACACACGAGTATATACATACATACCGTATTTTCACGGCTATAAAGGCGCACTTTAAAGTCTTCAATTTTCTCAAAAATTAACGGCGTGCCTAATAGTGAGGTGCGCCTTGTGTGTGGACCGAGGTCCAAAATCTGACTTGCTGTGTGAGAGGATTTCCCATCGACTAGGACTGTCGCGATAAGCAATAAATCAATTAATTGCACGATAATAAAAAATGAGCTTAATAAGTTTGCCAGGCGCGATAATTATCAGCCATGTACGTCCGTTTGTTTACATACGTCATCAACATTCGCGCTGTTCCGCTGCTTCTCTGTCAGTCACTGGGTAACAGTCTGATTTAAATGGAGGTCATGCTGGAGTTCTTTGACAGAGTTGATTCACATTTAGCGTGAAACCAACAATGCAGAAATTTCAAAATAAGATCCCAGTCCGCCCACATGATTATGGCTCTGCCATTAAGACCTCTGGGATATGATATAATATATGATACAAGACAATAATAAGCTATCCCATTATTGGGAAAAACGTTATGACGATTTAAGCCACCCACTTGTTCTGCAGCAGCTCGTTCTCCTGGCGGAGTTGACCCAGCTCGGTACGTATCGAGCGCTCAGCGCTGCCAAGTGAGCCGATCTGGCTGCGCAGGTCCTGCTCCATCTGCCGGCTTGCCTGCAGGTCCGCCTTCAACTTCTTCACGTCCTGCTCCAATCTGTCCCACATGAGAGCGTGAGCACACTTGCGGACAAATATTAACCCATTTCCAGGCCACAATATCAACAGTACTCACACTCACGTGTATATAAATGTGGTTCACATTTTAATAATAATAATAATAATAATAATACCGGCACCACCAGATTTTCTACTTATTCAGAATGACAATCAATTCTCTGTATTTTGTGCTACAACAGGGAAATCATATTGAGTCATTTATTGAAGATGAACATGCACAAGCAGGTGAAAAAAACAGACTTAAATACGGGTGATTGGTTTTGTTCTAATTAGGGGTGTGAATTGCCTAGTACCTGACGATTCGATTCGTATCACGATTCACAGGTCACGATTCGATTCGATACCGATTAATCCCGATACGAATTTATAAGGCGATTGTTGCGATTTTTTTCATTCAAATTTAGAAAATACTAATCAGTAAGCTTGTAGAGTGTAAGATTTAGTAAGATTTATATGAAAATGTATTATTTATTTATCTGAAATTGAAATAAAATATTAAGGCTTAATGTTCCGTTCATATAACATTCTTCCATGCTTAAGGTGTGAATCGTAAAAAAAAAAAAAAATAAATGATTTTGCCGATTATTGAATCGATTCGAGAATCGCGCGATGTAGTATCGATTTTTTTTTTTAACACCCCTAGTTCTAATCATGGTCTTCATAGCGGAACTATGAAGAGAAACAAGTGACCACAGCCAGTTCGGTAGCGCAGTCTCTCAACAACAAAAAGTACTAAAAAGGCTTATCTCTTTATGCAGGGGGGCTTGCGCCATAAAGCTTAGCTCTATGAACTAAAGCACTTTTGATGGATTCATTGCATCATTTGCAAGCCCGTCGTGCAGGGCTGAGTATTGCTTCTGATTTACAAAATCGATTTCTTTCGATACGATACACAATTCAATTTCACTGATTGGCTTTCGATTCAAGTAAGTTGTTCACACAGTACCAATTTGTATGTTTGATATATTTTTATATAATGTTAAATTTGTATTTTATTGAAATCATTGTACATATAAACAAAGATTCTGAATTGTCAGGTCCTTCGTAAATGTAAGAAAACAAACTTCATTTATGCCTTTAAAGCTGCTCTCTGGAGCAATTTGCCCAAAAATATCTTTACAGTTGCCTTTTTATTTGACCATTTATGACTCAAACGCTTTCTAATTATCAGATTAACACCTTTAGCTGTTCACAATGGGTACAGCCACGTCTCTAGGCCAATAGGTTTCATACTGGATTCGGGTTCAAATTTCCAACCCTCTGTCTGCGGATGGGTTAGGGTTAGGGTTAGGGTTAGAACTTGTTTCATTGAACGATTTTAGATCCAGATTAAGAGCACTTGAGACGGCCTCATTGATTTGTAACTGTTTTATATAATTTTTATGTGATTGTAAGTGAAACTTTTATTTGTAACTGTAATGAAAACTGTTTTGCTGCCTCTTGGCCAGGACTCCCTTGAAAAAGAGGTTCTTAATCTCAACGGGACTATCCTGGTTAAATAAAGGTTAAATAAAAATAAAAAAAAAATGTGACGTCATGCGCACATTGTGTATGTAAAGAAGGGAGTGTGCAGTTTCATTTTTCAGCACAGGTGCCAGTAGCGATTCAAAATTGAATTCCTGCATTGAGCAGCTTTAAGTTGCTTGTTTGTGTGTGGGAGTCAGAATTCTAGCTAGTGGGTAGGGAATCAATTGCAGTACTTGTTGCCCTCAATCAAACACATTAGTTTATAACTTTGTCTGAAGAAAGTCACTTCTGTGCGCTTACCTAACAAGTGCTTCAGGCTTGCTCAGCTGATTGTTGGGAATACAGTTGTCTGTAGGGTCCCTGTTGGGGCCACCCGACGTCCCCTTCCCCACTGCTAACTTGTGCTTCTTCTCATTCTTGCCCGTGGAAGAGGAGGACGGCGCGGAGGAGGGCACGCTGCCATTGGTCGCACTGTGGCCACGGGGGGAGGAGTTGAGCGTTGTGGCGTTGGTGTTTTTGTAGTTTTTGGAGCAGGAGGAGGATGATGATGAGCAGGAGGAATTATTGTCCTCTTTAAGCAACAAGTTTTCTGTGCTGCCCAGTTCACTGGTCAGTCTCTTGCTGTTCACATGGTTCTCCATATACTCCATCTCTTGGAGTTTAGAGTCCACTGACGACGGCAGGATGCTGTTGCTGTTGTGCTGCTTCTTAGCCTCCCCACCACCTTTTCCCTCTTTTCCCTTTTCTCTGTATTCTAACTCTGGCAAAGGTGCTGAGGGCTTTTTATTGGCAGGGCCGCCATTCTGTGAAACTGGAGGTGCCTCCACTTCAGAAATTCCTTTAGCTGCTGCTGGAAGAATAACTTGATTATGACATTATCACATGATATAATAACAGTCAGTGTAAAAGTTCTACTATTAGAGGTGCAACAATTAATCAACAACAACTCCATTACCAAATTGATACTTTGATAATTGATATATCGTTTATAGACCACATTTAATTTAGAATTGTCCAAATCCTTGGAATTTCTGTTTTTGATAAGGGGATGAAAATTAAGTTTTGTCAACAAAAATTATCATTAGTTGCAGCCCTAATTACTATACAGTTAAACAATTGTTACTATGACTGTAATCAACAAAAGGTAATTAAAAAAAAAAGCAAAATACAAACATTACCACAATGTAAAATGTAATTTCAATTGTATACATTTATACAATAACACAAAAAAAGGTAAAAAAAAAAAATGTAATTCTATTTTTTAATGGTCAAATGTGATCTGACCTTCATCTAAGAGTAGGTAGGACCATCTAAAAACAATTATTTCCACAAGCACTATGAGTTTTTGTTGTTGTTTAAGACAGTAGGGGTGTGCATCTCTCCAATAAACGACAATTCGATATGCATCTCGATACATGAGGTGAGTTCATGGCTCATTTTGAAGTGGAATGATCCAATATGCTACAGCTCACTAAGAAAGTAGGATTTAATGATTTTCTTGTTCTTTTATAGCAGAAAACCATGACATTTCAAAAAGTTCACATACTTTCTTGCCACTATTAGTAAAAGACTTGTTTTGATGCATACAGAAAGACTGTTGAGTCTCACCTTCTTCTGCTTCTCGTTCTTGCCTTTGGAGCATCTGTTGCTCTGGTGGCAGAGCCTGCTGAAGGAGCTGCATGTAAAACTCATTCTCCTTCTGCACCTCTTTCTGCTTCCGGAGGCGCATCTTATAGCTTACATAGCTCTTAAAGCCAAAGCCCAGTGTCACCACTGGATAACCAATGCTACAAACGGCAGAAGAAACGCAACTTTAAGTTAACCCACTTCTTCTTGAGTGTCATCATATCTTCCCCAAATCAACTTTAAGACAACAGTCGCTCACCAGTGTGCAGCAAATGGGCGACACAAGTCTACATGGAAGTTCTTCAGGTCTTTGAATCTGATGGCTGCCTCTATGTACACGAAGAGTATCCATAGAGACACAGTGGGTAGACAGACTCCCCTCTCTGAGGACAAAAACAGTAACAGTGAAGATGTGTGCACACATAAAACATTATCACAGGCGATAGGTTCAAACCCCTGCCATAGCTATACTTTTGTCAACAGTTTGTGGATTGTTACTAGGACTGCACGATTTTTGAAAAAAAAAAAAAAAAACTAATTGCAATTTTTCAGGCCAATATTGGGATTGTGATTTGATTTGCGATTTTTGTATTTTACACATTAAAATGCATGAAAACACTAAAATTGTGAGTCAGTTTAGTTTCAGACAAGTAATTAGATCAATATTTTAACAACGCAATACTATAATGTCACTATTTGATTAAAAGTACAAGGCGGAGACATCCTCTTCTGGTGAATATGCTAAGGGGGGAGCTTTGACCTACATTATGCTTCTAAACCAAATAATTTGCCAATAAAAACAATACATAGAGGCTCAGGCTATGGTGAGATTATAATATAGTTACATATCCAGAATAATAACACAGAATGGAAAATAACATCCCAATTATTTTTTTGTAGCATCATTAAATTCAAACGAGACAAAGAGAACTATTAATAACTGAATATAAACAATCTTCCACCATCAAATGTCAACATTTACACAGGTAAACCTTGCACACTATTATGCACTTCCATCAAGTAAACAAACCTTAAAGCACAATACTCATGACAAAACTCTTATATTAACAGTGCAAAACTTTGAGGTCTGTCCATTGTTTGCATGAGGCTTTTGAAGCCTTCCCCTGACAGAATTTAGGGGAATCATTTCCTTAACAATATAACGGCCCTTTCTTGTAATTTCTTCGTGCCGAACTAACTAGTTAGATTTAGATTAATTGTGCAGCCCTAATTGTTACGTCATCAATGCTGTGATGATTTCCAAAGGTTGTGTAAGTCACAGGTGAACATGTGTGGTTAAAGAAGTAAGCAGAGAATATTTCCCTCCACTCAATAGTACTGCACGATTTCTATCAGATAGCTTGGTCATCATGAGCTTTGCATTCATCGGGCATTTGCAGTATGTACAAAATAATAAAACATGAAAACCGGAGGGGTGTTACCTGTATGCCAGACATACTGCACCCACACGTAAGTACTGGCAGCAAAGAACAGCCATTGCACTGGGATGAAGAGGAGGCAAATGAAGTCTGAAGTAAGCGCCACAAACACAAAGAATACTGAGAAGGCCTGTTGAAGAAAGGAAGAGTGGTTAGAAAAAAAATCCACATACCAAAAAAAAATAAAATAAAAATGCATATTAAGGCTGGTATCAAGGATAGCCCTGAGGATGCATGGCACATAAATTGGATGCATTTCGGTGACAGACACCAAACTTCCACAAGGAAGTTGTTCATGCATCATTATTTGACCTAAAAGCCTTGACAACAGGAGTGTAAAAATACAACTTGACCTGTGGCATATATGAAACTGGCAAGACTTTTGATTGGTTTATTCCACACATTCCTTGATATTAGCACTTATTTTAGTTCATGACTTTTGAAGATCATGTTTCTCTTTTCAAATATACTTTTGAAAAAAACAACAACAAACAAACAAACAAAAAAAAAAAACATTAAGCTTTACAAATGTTGAATAAATATCCACTCACCAGCCCCTGGTATCTAAAAGAGTCGTACACACTCCGGAGGAAGAGCCAGAACGGCCAGAGGTACTCAAACCGGAACTCCAAAACGAAGTCAGCCAGTAGCACTAACGCCCACACCACCAGGAACTTCAGGTACAGGAAAGTACTGCAAAGATGGGAGAGACTTTGGAATATGAAATACACTTGACTATCTACATCTACAGGGGGTCACCAAAATTTTATTATTATTATTATATTTTTTTTTAATTGAGCCCCACTTCTTGACTACAACTACAACATTCCAATGGAATCACAATGTTCCATCACAGGTGAGCTATTTTCTCAAACTGGACTGCATATAACTCATGTGGTCCCGCAAGCACCTGGTTGGTGACCACTGATCCTGAGCCTTTTTTTCCCCCCTCATATCAGCTGGCCAATTGCCTAAAATAAAAAGAATCTTAACATGTTGACAAAACAATGATCAACATGTTTGCCTCTTTTCCTTGCGTTACAGCTCAAACCAGTAACTGAACCATGACTAACTTATGCTTGTTGTGCACTATCAATTTGAGATAATGTCAATTTTTTAATAAAGGGATGGAATTTCAATCCAATTCATCGGTTAATCAAAAAAAAAAAAATAGACATCAATTACTGAAATAATTGCTGATGCAGAGTAGGCTACATAGTGGATTACTGTTGTTTGATGGATTACAAAACTTTTTTGGCTGTATTTTTATTCTCCACAGCTTATAAAATGTAACAAAACTTTAATAAATCATATGTGAATCCTTAAATCTTGAGTAAACATCCTGGATAAGGTCCATTCCCTCACTTGCATGCTCTTCCTGTGCATTTTGATGTTACAAGATGGTCGGCTGTTGAGGTCCATTAAGTGAGCGGGTTGAAATGTATGTTCCTGTTTCTTTCAGTTTCAGATATGCAGAGTCTTGGCTGAGTCACATAACCCAGGAGTTTGATTAGAAGTAGTGCAGTGAGTGTACATTATCAATATTTCAAGGACTTGAAACGTGTGTACTATTGCCCTTTAGCGTTTGGCTCACTTTATTTATAGAAAGTTCAAAGAGGTTGGACCTGTCAGGTGTGGTGGCTGCATGTGGAGAGCAACCAATCAATTTGCTCCAGGTTGTTTTAATTCAGGAATCCAGCATAAGGGTGACATAAATGCAAAGCCAACATACGATATTGTCTTATTTTGCAAACGAGACCCATGCAGTTTAGTTTGTTTGCATTAAGCACACAAACGTTGATTCTTGAGAATACTTTAGCAAAGCCAATGAATTATCTTTGGCCGACAGCTGTCAAGCGGCCTGAGCTTGACAGTATAAATTGTTAATGTTAATTAAGGCCTATCCCAAAACTCCACGGCTGTTTATATTAAACAAATAAAGTGACATGTTTGCTGTGCTGTTGAAAACTGGTTGTCGTGTGGCCTAGCTAGCGCGACATGCGAGCTTCACACGGCTAGCTTCTATTGACAACGAAAAGCGACGACTAGCGTACACTGAGCTATCAATAGCCGCTAGTTAGCCGTGTTAACAAGCTAGCTAGCAGTAGCATTACAGCTGTATCAATATAAACATGGGATGCGTCCGTATTTTACAGCTCCCGAGCCGTTGTCATTTTTAACGAGCGCTGCCATTTGTTGTCGTGAGGACAACACATCCGTCAGCCTCCATATATTTAAGTTACCTGCCGTATATCCCCTCGGTGATTCGATTCCGTTTTACCGGCCGTCGGAGTTTGCTGCAGTCCGCATTGCGCCGCTTCATCCTCCTCCACTTGGCTTTGGCCTTCGAGCAACCGCCGTAATCTTATCCAGTTTTCTAGCGTTTGCGGGCAACGGAAATAAATGAAGTGCTGTAGTATGTGTCGTTGTAATTATTTTCCCGACTGGCAACAAAGAAATAAATAAAGGACACTATTCGGGAACCTCCTCTTTTGCTCTGAGCGCAGACTCACTGTGTCTTGGCCGCGCTGTATTTTACGTGTGTCCCGTTGGCAAACGTTTGGAATATCCAATCAATTTTTTTCACCGAGGCCTCTTGCTTTGACAGATACCGAGACGAGCCATTTATGTTGCGAGGCCACCTCTCGTTCACTTCCCCTCGTTCATGACTAGAGAGCAGTGACGTGTGAAATGTCTCCTCGGAAAACCAATCGCCTTGTTTGTGGACAAATCGGGTATTGCTCATTGGCCAATCAGATACTCAAGGGGGCGGGGCTTGTTTAGATATTTTCCTGTGCTTTGTCGCGTTTGTGTCATCATTGCAAAGAAATCGAAAACATATTGTACCTGTATCACTGATATGTATGACCGGGTAGTCGATAGGCCAAGACTTTTGAGGTCACGAGGCCACCATTTTGCTCCTCCCAAGAAACGTTTGTCGGCATACGATCCTATACATTTACAGTATCAAAATTGGATAACATTTGAGACAGTACTTAGGAGAAACAGCATGATTTATGGTGTTTTCAATGTATTAAACATAAACGAGAGGACTTCAGATATTTTACGACTTGCCTTAAATAAATGTATAAATTATATGCTTAATGATGTTTAGTACAGGTGGAAACTTGTATATAATCTAATATTGGGGTCTAAGGAACTGAGCAATAAACGAAAAGGTGGTCTTCAAAGCAGCACATACCATGCACTTGTTATTGTTTTATTTTATTTTATTTTTTTACTTGTTAAAAAATAGTGACCACCCCGGCACAAACTCCCCACCCTGCCTCCGGCCTTACACCAAACTGCCTACGAGCTGTATATGTCTCATCGGTACGTATACCGAATAGTTTATAGTGGTCTGCTCGTGGGGTGGGAGTAACAAGATGGCAGCCCTGTGACTTTTTTTTTTTTTTTTTTTTTTTTTTAAAGACACCGATCAATCAACAGTTTTTCAGTTTCGATTGTCACATGGGCCACATATGTCAAGGAATGGGGTTGTCTTCTTTGTTTTGTGGCTCGTTGGTCTAGTGGTATGATTCTCGCTTAGGGTGCGAGAGGTCCCGGGTTCAACTCCCGGGCGAGCCCTCGAGTTACACACCGATCAATTAACAGTTTTTCAAATTTCTTTGTCACATGGGCCACATATGTCAAGGAATGGGGTTGTCTTCACTCTTGTGTGGTTCGTTGGTCTAGTGGTATGATTCTCGCTTAGGGTGCGAGAGGTCCCGGGTTCAACTCCCGGACGGGCCCTCATTTTAGACAGCGATCAATCAAGTTTTTCAATTTTCTTTGGATTGTCACGTGGGCAACCAAATGTCAAGGAATGGGGTTGTCTTCACTCTTGTGTGGTTAGTTGGTCTAGTGGTATGATTCTCGCTTCGGGTGCGA